>NC_143176.1:23461428-23771607 GCF_047325235.1 Durio zibethinus | reverse complement strand
ATGTAGCTTAGCTTTATTTTAATTCCAATAAGTGTTCTTGTACAAACAAGAGTCCAATTGAAGTGGTCACTAGACAACTACTAAGATTGCTGCATACATCCTTTAAAGCATATTGGGGGAAAAATCCAGGAGCCTTCAACCTTAGCAAAGAATGGAGACAAAATGCAAAAATTACACAATCATACTTAGAGAAGGCATTGAAGCACATGAAGAAGTGGGTAGATAAGGGTCGAAAGACACAACAATTCAAAGTTACTGATCTTGTTCTTATCAGACTAGTGCTCTAACAAACCAAGTTCCTAAGGAAATATGATCGTAGGTTAGTGCATAAATATGATGGTCCATTTAGGATTCTTTCCAAAGTAAGGAATGCCTCTAACAAAATCAACCCACCAAAATGGGTGAAGGTGTATCCAGTATTCCATGTGAGCAATTTAAAGCCCTAACATGTAAACCCCATAGATGCAAGTCACGGTGAATCAACCAAGGTTGCCATTACCATGAAACCACCATCAAAACATCGAATTGAAAAGATTTTAGCTAACAGGGTATCCCAAGTATCTCAAAGAATAGTTCATAAATATTTAGTGAAGTGAGAGGGCTTAAGACTAAAAGAAACTAGTTAGGAGAGATACCATGACCTCTGAGCATTACAGCTAAAGACTGAAGAATTTTAGGTGAACAAGTCAATGAAGGCATGACAGAATAGGTAGGGGAAAATGTCATGAGCCAACCTTGTATAGGGCCATGATTGGGCATAGGATGTCAATTAGCCACCCATGTATAAGGCCATGATTGAGTAGAGGTGCCAAGGGGGTTGATAGATCTCATGTGCTAGGAAAAAATGTCCCCATTTCAAACATTGTAATGGCTTTAGGTAGCATAGCTATAAATTCTCTTAAGCTCTTTAGAGGGAGTGAGTAATTGGTGAATTGTTAGGCTACCATACTGGCTAAGATATCAAACTAAGCTAACTTATGTGAAAGTGTCCATCCAAGTGCCACATGGTCTATTGCTTCAATGAGTGAAAGCTTAGCCTATGACACCATACCACTGCTTTGGGCTAGTTTTTCATGACCTGGGCCTCTAGTATGCCTTAAGACTCGGTCCCCTTTACTATCAGACCTTGTTTCACTAAAACTAGAATTGCTTCTTAACTCAGACAGAACCTTTGGGCTTAGACTAGCTTACAAACCATGACACATGCACATGCCTTGACAACCATCGAGACATTTTAGCCTTGGTCTCAGCACATATATTGACCACCATTGATATATGCTAGCCCTTGGGGGGTTGTTGCCTCAGACACCATTGCCAGATGTCAGCACTTGGTATAGCATGTATACCATGACCCTCCCACTAATTTTTTATCCCTTCCAAGCCACTTGTCTACCCCTTAAGTTCCATTGACACCTAATGGAACTTGGTGCATGTGTCACAACCTCTGACCATAAGCCAAACTTTATGTGGCCTTAGATAGGGAATTGACTTTGTATGCCTTAGTAAGCCTACAAAACTTAAGTGCTTAACATAATTCCAGCTTGTAAAGATTATACTGTAGTATTAGGCTTTTTAGAACCTTTTGAATCTGATTTTCCCATGACTATGTTTAGGAGTGCCTACACTTGGGTTTGACTATGCTCCCACACCTCAATCATCAGTGCCTAAGCTTGGGTCTGATTGTGTGCCCGCACATCACTCATTAGCACCCGCACTTAAGCCTACCTCAATTTTGTCAAACTTGAACACTGTGCCTGAGCCTCTAGAGTCTTGATCACTATCTATAGCACTGTTCTATGCTATTTTCTTATAACCTGGGCCTCTAATAGGCCTTAAGGCCTGATCCCCCTAGTTATCAGACCCTATCTGACTAAAACAAAAATTATTCCTTGACTCAAAGAGAACCTTTGGGCCTAAACTAGCTTGTGGACAATGACACATGCACATACCTTGATCACCATCAACACTAAATGGCCTTTGATGCATGCACCTACCTTAACCAGCATTGGCACTTGTTGGCCCTTTATCTCAGCACATGCTTCAACCACCATTGGCACATGTTGGCCTTTGTGTGGGTAGCTCCCTTGAATACCATTAGTAGATGTTAGACCATGCACCATGCACACCATGACTAAGTAGTAGGTGCGTTCAGGCACATCTTCATATTTTTGCCATGCCGATGCCATTTTTATGGCTTGAAATTTTTAAAATTTTTCATGATTTAGATTTTTTTGAAAATGTTTTAGAAGTTTTGGCCCCAAATTTGGTATACATGATCCTTGTATTTTTGTTGGCATCCATAAAAAAATTTGGCCAAAAAATAGAAATGTAGAAGATTTTGTTTCCATTTGAAAAAATCATCCCTATTTTAGACATTTGAATGGCTACTAGTTGCAAACTTGTAAAAGCTCTTACCCTTTATAAGGGGGTGTGAGTTATTGAGATTTCTTGGGGAATAAGGGCCTAATATAAGGGCTAAAAACCAGTACCCATCACACACCATGTGCGTACACCCCCCGACCCCCCACTTTTAATCATCGAAACCCTAGTGCCACTAGTTAGGTTCTTAGGTGATGGTGCTGTAGGTAAAAAAATGTGGCACCAGCATATGGCCAAGCCCATCATGTGCACCATGGCCCAAAATCAAACATCAGCCAAGGTCGTGACCATTAATGACATATGCTAGTGCATGGTGCAAGCACATACCTCAACCATCATTAGTATAAGCTGGCTTTTAGTATGAGCACTTCTCGATGACAATCGACACATGCTGACCCTTGATGCTGGCACATGCCTTGACTTGCATCAGCATAATTTAGACCTGGTGCAAGCATATGCTTCGATCAGCATCGATAAAAGATGGCCCTTGATATGAGTAATTACCTTAACCACCATTAGCACCTACGGACTCTTGGTCTTGGATGTGTCTATTTGAAAAAATGTCCCTATTTTAGACATTTTAATGTCTACTGCTAGCATATCTGTCAAATATCTCAAGCTTTTTAAATGGTGATTGTTTGAGCCCCTTTTCCCTCCATAAAAGAAGTAGGTGTGTGTGATGGACCTATCATTGTATACATCAACAATAATGTCTTTAAAGTAAAATCCAGGTCGTGCATGCATTTTGGCAACATTGTCTAGTGATTGGTTGCTTTGGTGACTCACAGGTGGTTATGGCCTCGATTGATTAGTGTTCATGCAAAAAAAAGGCTCAGCTATGCCAATGGCTGATACTGCTCCTGACCCTAAACCAAGTCTCTAAATCTTGCAATAGTTCCCTAAGGTAGGGAAAGCATTAGCTAAGGTCATAAGCTTGGTCTGGCCAAGTCTCTTAGGTATTTGGTAGTGTCGCCATCCTTTCTTGTTAACCATAAAAATGCCTTGGCTTGGCCAAGCCCTTGCATGTAGTTAAAGCTACCCAAGACCCCAGGAACAAGTAATTGAATCGAGTAACATCCCTTATAGAGGTGACAAAAGAGTTTGCATGTGCGGTCCTAGCTAGACCAAGTATTAGTGGTGTCATGCCATTATTGTCTGTTGGATGGCAGGGGCAATCTCATTGCCTTTCCTTGTATTTTCCCTTGCCATATGTTATGGCATGGCCTTGTACATCATTTCCTCTGCTCGTTCATCGAGTAATTGATTGGGTAGGTTATGGATCAGTATGCATGAATGCTGCCAATTGTACATAATAGGCATATGAGTGATGCTATGGTTATGCATGTTAACAGGCTTCATGCTCATTGCATTAAACTATTGACCTGTCATCCTCTTCAATCTCCCCTATATGGTTATCATACCTTGGGGATCCAATAAAGATCCTATGCTATGTACCTAAATCGATAGAAACCAGATGCCTTACCATCTCTTATCCATCTTGTGTCTTTAGGGGCTATGAGTCAGATCTTAATCGTGCTCTGTGTCTCAAGTATGCCACTTAAACCTCCATGGCCACATTGGTGCATCGGTGTTCAATTGTGCTCTTGAATGCAAAATGTTTCATATGCGTGGGCTCTCAACCCTTGTTCATCTGATGCTATGTGTTTTACGTGCTTGACACAATTAATGCTTATGCTTTATGTTGGCTCTCTCTACCACTCAGTCAGTGCATTGAAGCCCATGCGTTGCCAACATCCTAAAATAATGTGGCTTGGTTGATCTTGATAGTAGTCATATGCTTGTCTCAAAGATTAAGCCATGCATGTCTAAGTATGAACTAATTTAGGCTGTGTAACTATCAATGGCTCATTCAATCAATTATAGTTTGTTTGATGGATCTACTACTTGAATAACCATAGTAATTCTATAGCTAATATATGCAACAAACCCTAACCTCTAGAGGGATGCATTTATTAGATAAAAGGTCGATGAAGGCTTTGCCCATTGCTCTGATGATTGATGATAACTCAATAACTCAACAAATCGCATGGCCTTTGTGCCAGTGATGCATCATTCAAATTTTTACCCTATCAACTTTTGATGGTAGGATAGTGGCCTACTATGGTGATGATGGGTGATGGAAAATTAAGGTTTGATTCTATAATGGGAACTTAAGAAATAGCTACCATATCCGAGGAATGCAGTAGGTGCACAAATTATCGAATCCTAACATTGGGAGGTAGTGACAATAAATAACAATACTAGGCTCTATAAGTCTTGTAATTGAAATGAGTACAATCTAAATCCCTTAACAAGAATCCATATAAGGGCAAGTCTTATGCCAACAAGCATAGTAATTCTAGCTCCAATAGCATATATTTAAGTTGTTGCAGGAAAAAAGCTCATAGTTGGAACTAAGGTTGGGTCATCGATCCATCTCACGATAAGCAACAATCTACTTATCCCTATTACAGATGATGCCCTCATGGCCTTAACTGGTCAAGTCATTCCTCTAGTGTTGTTCCTTTGAAGAAATTAGAGTGCTTAAAACAAGCCTACACTTGTATACATTAGCATGGGATAACATTATAGCATTTTGGTCCTATTATGTTGGCCTTTAGGATCAGAGTAATGATTAACATGGAAATTAGAGGTACTCATTTTTCATAGTTAGAGGAGGAATTCCTTAATTTATGAATGATGAACAACTATGAAAGCATTTGCCAAGGATGTTTTCATTAATCAAGAATGAATGTTATGGGCTTGAAGATGATCAAATGCCATTCTAGTCTCTACCATAAATGATGCTGACCAGGGATAGGAGGATGTTAATTTTAGGACTCCGCTAGCACCTTATGAGAAATCAAAGTCTTTGGGTTTTGAGGGGAGTATGGTCTCAAGGTTGAAACTTAAAAGGAGTTGACTAAAAGGCACCCCCAATAGTGGAGCATGCGGCTTAATTTGACTCAACATAAGAAAACTTACTTGGTCCAAACATAATAAGTATTGACTAATTGATAGCTCTTTCTTAATTCTATGGGTGATGGTGCATGGCCATTCTTAATAAGTGGAGTGATTTGTCTAGTTAATTCTGTTAATGAACAAGACCTCAGCCTACTAACTAGCCATACGAAGGTGATCCTTTATGGCTTGCTTCTTAGAGGGACTATGGCCACTTAGGCCAAGGAAGTTTGAGGCAATAACAGGTCTATTATGCCCTTAGATGTTCTGGGTCGCAAACATGCTACACTAATGTGTTCAACTAGTCTATAGCCTTGGCTGACAGGCTTTGGTAATCTTTAAAATTTCATCATGATGGGGATAGACGATTGCAATTATTGGTCTTCAATGAGGAATTCCAAGCAAGTGTGAGTCATTAGCTTATGTTGACTAAGTCCCTACCCTTTGTACACACTGCTTGTCGTTTCTACTAATTGAATGGTCTGATGAAGTGTTTGGATCATGATGATGTGGATAATTTGTTGCTTGCAACGTCGTAAAAAGTCCACTAAACCTTATCATTTAGAGGAAAGAGAAGTCCTAACAAGGTTTCTATAAGTGACCTTAAAGAAGGATCATTGTCAAAACCTGTTTAATGAACAACTTGTGAATGCATTAATGAAACATCAAGGGGGTGAGGGTGCCTCTATGCTTGGAGTCGTTTTTAGCCCTAGGCATACATGATGGTTAATTTGTTTTGCCTCTTGGGTAGGTGAAATGATTGATATCATTTTTCATGATTGAATAACAAACCCTCTGCATGAATCATGCAAAGGAACTAGTATGTGCCATAACCATCCCATTTGTGATGCGTTCATAGGTGCTACCATGACTCTTTTTGTCGTAAAAAACCAAAATGACTCTCGACAAATGATATCTTGGCTTTCGCATCAATTAATAACATAGCGAAATGTGATACTTGGTGTGAATTACAGAATCTCATGAACCATCGCATCTTTGAATGCAAGTTGCACGCCAAGCCATTAGGCCAAGGGCATGCCTACCTAGGTGTTATGCATCATCACCTCTTTTAACCCCCCACCCATCAGGCTTTGGGTGAAAAGGCAAAAGATGGCCTCCCGTGATCTCATCGATTGTGGTTGGCCCAAAAGTGAGTCCCCGACAATGATAGTGTCGTGATCATTGGTGGTAAAGCTTTTGATGTGTTTCATCTCTAGTGATGTACACTCGTCATCCATCCAGACCCCATCAGACCCTCTGATGCTTGTATTATGACCCTAGGTTAGGTGGGATTACCTATTAAGTTTAAGCACAATGATAAGTGGAGAAAAAGAAACTTACTAGGATTCCCTTAGTAACGATAAGCGAACTGAGTAGAGCCTAGCTTGAGAATCGAGCACCCATGGCATCTGAATTGTAGTTTAGAGAAGCATCCTTAGTAGTAGACTAGGTCGAACTCCCTTGGAAAGGGGCACTAAGAGGGTGAGAGTTGCATTGTGCTCAGACCTTATCACACCACGAGGCATTGTTTGTGAGTCGGGTTGTTTAAAACTACAGCCCCAATCGGGCTATAAATTTTATGTGAGGCTAAATACACTCGAGAGATCGATAGTGAACAAGTACCATAAGCGAAAGATGAAAAGGACTTTGAAAAGAGAGTCCAAGAGTGCTTGAAATTGTTAGGAAGAAAGCAGATGGGGCCAGTGATGCATCTCAATCGAATGTAGAATGGTAAGAGCCAATCTATCGATCGGTCGATTTGTTGATCAACTTGGGGAATGGACCAATTTAGGTCACAGCAGTGGCCTAAGCCCAAGCTTTTGATATGCCCTTAGAGACATTGTCACCATAATTATGGAATGCAACACACACCACCTTAGTGTAACTTGGTACCCACGTGCTCTTGACATCAACCTGTAGGCTCCCAATCTAACCCGTCTTAAAACATGAACTAAGGAGTCTGACATGTGTGTGAGTCAATGGGCTAAAAAACTTGTAAGGCGTAAGGAAGTTGATTGGTAGGATACCTCATGGGTGCACTACTTACCAACCTTGATCTTTGAAGAAGAGTTTGAGTGTGAACATGCTTGTTAGGACCTAAAAGATGGTGAACCATACCTGAGCAAGGTGAAGCCAAAGAAAACTCTGATGGAGGCCCACAATGATATTGATGTTGAAATCGTTCATCTAACTTGGGTATAGGGGCAAAAAACTAGTCAAACCATCTAGTAGCTAGTTTCATTTGAAGTTTCCCTTAGGATAGCTACACCCTTAGTGAGTTCTATAGGTAAAGCTAATGATTAGAGGCATTAGAGGTGCAATGCCCTTGACCTATTCTCAAATTTTAAATTAGTAGGATGATGTTACTACTTCATTGAGCAATGCCATGGAATCAATAGCTTTAAGGGGGCCATTTTTTATAAGCAAAACTAGCAAGGTGGGTTGAGCTGAAAGCTGAGTTACAGTGCCCATCTACGTGCTAACTTAGAACCCACAAAGGGGTTGGTCAATTAAGATAGCAGAATGGTGGTCATGGAAGTCAAAATCTACTAAAGAGTATGTAACAACTCACCTACCAATCAACTAGACCCAAAAATGGATGGTACTTAAGCGTGTGACCTATACCTAGCTGTCAGGGAAAAGATCGGGCCCTAATGAGTAAGAAGGCAAGGTGATTGTTGCAAAACCCAGGGTATGAGCCTGGGTAGAGTAGCTGTCGATACAGATCTTGATGGTGGTAGTAAATATTCAAATGAAAATTTTGAAAGCTGAAGAGGGGAAAGGTTCCATGTGAATGACACTAGCACATGGGTTAGTTGATCCTAAGAGATAGGGGAAATTTTCTTCTGATAACGCGTCCAGTGTTAGCTTTAAAAGAGAATTGGGTTAAAATTCCTAAACTAGGATCCAGTAGCTAACAACAACATTAAGGAGTCTAAAGACATTAGTGATGGCCTCAGGAAGAGTTATCTTTTCTGTTTAATGGCCTATCCACCCTGAAAATGGCTCAGCTAGAGGTAGGGTCTAGCAGCTAGAAGAGCACTGCACATCATGCAATATCTAGTGCACCCTTGATGGCCCTTAAAAGTCTAGAGGATCGAGTGCCATCTATGCTTGGTTTTACTCATAATCGCATCTGGTCTCCTAGGTGAACGGCCTCTAGTCGATGGAATAATATAGGTAGGGGAAGTCAACAAAATAGATTTGTAAGCTTAAGAAAAAGATTGGCTTTGAAGGCTAGGCATGGGGGTCCCAGTCTTGAACCCATTAACTCTCAATGCACTACTCTAGCTATTCCCACGGTGAGAGTGGGTCATAACTTGCTACCTGAGGGATGGACTAGGAATGCCTCCCTTGTGGGCCTTTCTCGAGTGATGAATAGTCGACTCAGAACTAGTATAGGCAAAGGGAATATGACTATTTAATTAAAACATAGCACTGTGATGGTCCTTGTAGATGCTTCCACAATATGATTTTTGCCCAATGCTTTAATTGTCAAAGTGAACAAATTCAACCAAGCATGGGTAAATGGTAGGAGTAACTTTGACTTTCTTAAGGTAGCTATATGCCTTGTCATCTAATTAGTAACAGGCATGAATGGATTAACAAGATTCCCACTGTCTCTTTTTACTATCTAGTGAAACCATAGCCAAGGGAATGGGCTCAGTAGATTCTATGGGGAAAGAAGACTCTGTTGAGCTTAACTTTAGTCCGACTTTATAAAATGACTTAATAAGTGTAGGATAAGTGAAAGCCTTCAAGTGAAATTGAAATACCACAACTTTTAATGTTATTTTACTTATTCCATTTATCAGAGGTGGGTATGACTTTTGGACCTAAGGCTAACCTCAATTGGTTGATCCTAGCAAAAAACATTGTTAGGTGGAGAGTTTAGCTGAGGTAGCACATCTGTTAAAAGATAATGCAAGTGTCCTAAGATGAGCTCAATGAGAATAAAAATCTCATGTGAAATAAAAGGGTAAAAGCTCATTTGATTATGATTTACAGTATGAATATGAATCATGAAAGCATGGCCTATCGATCCATTAGACTTTCAAAATTTCAAGCTAAAGGTGTAAAAAAAGTTACCTCAAGGATAATTGGCTTATGGCAGCCAATCGTTCATATTGACATTGCTTTTTCATCCTTTGATGTCAACTTTTCCTATCATTATGAAGCAAAATTCACCATGTGTTTGATTTTTCACCCACCAAAAGGGAATGTGAGCTTGGTTTAGACCATCATGAGATAGGCTAGTTTTACCTTACTGATGGTAGCATCGTAATAGTAATTCAACCTAGTGTGAGAGGAACCATTGATTCTTACAATGGTAATTGCGCTTGGTTGAAAAGTTGGTGGCATGAAGCTACCATGCGTTAGATTATGACTAAACGTCTCTAAGTCAGAATCTAGGCTAGAAGTGATGCATGCACCTATTGTCTAATTGCTGACCTGCAATAGGGGCCGATGCCCCCTAAAGGCATATGTCATAGGTGTAGCCCCTGTAATAGACAAGCCGCACAGGCCTTCTTAGAGCTGGATTCCCACCAAGTGTTGGGTAGAATCCTTTATAGATGACTTAAATACGTGATGGGTATTGTAAGTGGCAAAGTGGCCTTGCTACCATGACCCACTAGGATTCAACCCTTTGTAGCTTTGATTCATCCCTCCCCCCACCACTCCCACTAAAGTCCTCCCACTTTATTTTTCTTACATCACACCTTTCTAGGGTTAGGGATGAATGGTCTTATCCCTTGCAACCGATTTTGCCTGGTGATGACATTTCACCCTTGAATGTCCAAGCAAACGAAAATTGAATGCCATTAGTATTTTTACAGAAATGGGCTCACCTTGGTGCAGGCAAACCTTTGGTGTAGGCATTTGCCTCAAACTCTATTGGCACATGTTGGCCCTTGGTGTAAGCTATTGCCTTAAACACCATCACAGCATCTGGCACTTGGTTGGTGTGGCCAATTGCATCCAACACCATTGGTAGATGCTGGCATATTGTTGCCTCAGATGCCATCAACAGATGCTAGCGCCTTGGTATGGGATGTTCCCTTGGACACCATTACTAAATGCTGGCACTTGGTGCAGGTGTCACGGACCTAAGGAAGAGTCCTGAATCCCACATCAAACATAATAAGAGGGTCCCTGGGGTATAAAAGGGTTCACACCACCTCTGCCTTGTGAGGCACCTTTTGTAGGACAAAACCGTGAGGCCAGGGGGGCAGAGCGGACAATACCTCACAAAGGTGTGAACCGTGGCAGTCAGGCTGATCTGGGATGCCAAAAGAGTGAATGCCCAGGTCCCGAAGCCACATGGGTTTGGAGCTTAAGTCTCGACTCGTGACAAGTGGTATCAGAGCCAGCCCTAAACCGTTCGATCCACGCCAAGCACCTCGAGGGAGGTAGGCAGGGTGGCAGGCCTCCGTGACGAGGGCATCATGAGGTTGGGTGCGAGAGAATGTCACGGACCTAAGGAAGAGTCCTGAATCCCACATCGAACATAATAGGAGGGTCCTTGGGGTATAAAAGGGTTCACACCACCTCTGCCTTGTGAGGCACCTTTTATAGGACAAAACCGTGAGGCCAGGGGGGCAGACCAGACAATACCTCACAAAGGTGTGAACCGTGGTAGTCAGGCTGATCTGGGATGCCGAAAGAGTGAATGCCTAGGTCTCGGAGCCGTGTGGGTTTGGAGCTTAAGTCTCGACTCGTGACAAGTGGTATCAGAGCCAGCCCTAAACCGTTCGATCCACGCTAAGCACCTCGAGGGAGGTAGGCAGGGTGGTCGGCCTCCGTGACGAGGGCGTCACGAGGTTGGGTGCGAGAGAATGTCACGGACCTAAGGAAGAGTCCTGAATCCCACATCGAACATAATAGGAGGGTCCCTGGGGTATAAAAGGGTTCACACCACCTCTGCCTTGTGAGGCACCTTTTGTAGGACAAAATCGTGAGGCAAGGGGGCTAGAGCGGACAATATCTTACAATGGTGTGAATCGTGGTAGTCAGGCTGATCTAGGACGTCGAAAGGGTGAATGCTCGGGTCTCGGAGCCGCATGGGTTCAGAGCTTGAGTCTCGACCCGTGACACAGGCACTTGCTTCAACCACTATTGGCACAAGTGGGCCCTTGGTATGGGTTGTTACCTTGGACATCTTTTTGGTAGATGCTGGCACTTGGTATAGCATGTGTACCATAAACCTCCTACTCAAGATACTTGTTTGCCTCTTGATTGCCATAGGCACCAAATGACACTCAATGCATGTGTCATAGGCTTCAATCTTGAGCCAAACTTTGTACGACTTTGGATAGGGGATTGACTTTGTTTGCCTAAGTCAGCCTACAAAACTCGAGTGCTCAACATAATTCTAGCTTGTCAAAGATTGTGTTGTAATACTACACCTTCCATAAGCCCATAAATCTAATTCTGCCAAGATTGTGTTCAAGTGTGCCCACACCTAGGTTTGATCGTGCACTTGCAAATTGATCATTAGTGCCTGCACATGGGTCTGTTTATGTGCCAGCACCTCCATCATCAATACCTACACTTTGGTCTGATTGTGTGCTTGAGCATCACTTACCAGCGCCAGCACCTAGGTCCAGCTCAATTTTGCCAAACTTGAACACCATGCTTGAGCCACTAGAGTCTTGATCACTATCCATACCATTATTCTAGGCTAGTTCGCTATGACCTAGGCCTCCAGTAGGGCTCAAGGCCTAGTCACCCTAGCTAACCCTATCCTGTTAAAACTAGAACTATTCCTCAACTTGGAGAGAACCCATGTGCTAGGACCTACTTGTAGACTATAATTATCCACATGCCTCTACCACTATCAGGACATGTTGGCCCTTGGTCTCGACACGTGCTTCAACCACCATCAGCACATGTTAGCCCTTTGTGTGAATAGTTCCTTTGAACATCATTGGCACAAGCTACGCTACACACCATGTGTGGGTATTTTGGGCTCAAGCCATGCACCATACACATCATGATTGGGCAGTGGGTGGGCTTAAGCACATATTCATATTTTTGCCATGTCAATGCCATTTTTATGGCTTGTAAATTCATATAAGTGCTTGCCAATGCCCGAACTTGGGCCTGACTCAATTCTACCGAACATGAATAGCGTGTCGAAGCCTTTGAGTCTTGATCACTACCCATACCACTGTTCTAGGTTAGTTCCCTATGACTTTGGCCTCTAGTAGGCCTCAAGGCCTAACCCCCTAGCTATCGAACCTTGTCCCCTTAGAACTAGAACTGCTCTTCGACTTGGAAAGAACCCTTAGGCCTGGAATAGCTTACGAAATGTGACACATGCACACGCCTTGACCATCATTAGGACATGTTGGCCCTTGGTTTTGGCACATGCTTTAACCATCATTAGCACATGCTAGCACTTTATATAGGTAGTTCCCTCGAACACCATCGGCACATGCTGGGTCACACACTATGCATGGGTATCCTGGGCCCAGGGTACACACCACAATTGGGCAATAGGTGGGTTTAGGCACATTTTCATATTTTTACCAAGCCAATGCCTTTTTTATGGCTTGTAAATTCATATATGCGATCACTAATGCATGCTATTGGGCAAAGCTCAATTCTATTGAACTTGAACACTGTTTTTAAACTTATGGAGTTTTGATGACTGTCCATACCATTATCTGTGCTAGTTCCTCATGACCTCAACCTCCAGTATGCCTCAAGGCTTAGTCTTCTTGGCTATCAAACCTAGCCTCGATAGAATTGGAACTACTCCTTAACCTAGATAGAACCCCTAGGCTTGGACTAGCTCGTAGACTGTGACACATGTATATGCCTTGACCACCATTAGGACATGTTGGCCCTTGGCCTTTGTATATGCGTCGACCACCACTGGCACATACTAGCCCTTAGTGTGGGTTGTTACCTTGAACAATATCACCAGATGCTAGCACTTGGTGTGACATGTGTACCATGACCCTACCACCACTTTCTTGTCCCTTCTAAGGCACTTGTCTACCTCTCAAGTGCCATCAACACCAAATGATGCTTGGTGCATGTGTCATGGGCTTCATTCTTAAGCTAAACTTTGTGAAGCTTTAGATAGGGAATTGACTCCATGTGCCAAATTTGGGCTACAAAACTCAAGTGCTCAACATAATTCTAGCTTCTTAAATATTGTGCTGCAGTACTAGGCCTTTTAGAAGCCCCCAAATCTAATCTTTCTATGACTGTGTTTAGGTGTGCTCACACTTGGGTCTAATCGTGTGCCTATACCTTAATCATTAGTGCCCTTTCCTAGGTCTAATTGTGTGCTCATGCATCATTCACCAGTGCCAGCACCTGGGCTTGGCTCAATTTTACTAAACCTAAATATCGTGCCTAAGCCTTTGGGCTTTTGATCGTTGTCCATATCATTGTTTTATGCTAGTTACATACAACCTGGGCCTCAAGTAGGCCTCTAGGCTTGGTCCTCTTGGCTGTTAGACCCTATCCTACTAGAACAAAAATTGCTCCATGACTTGAAAAGAACCACTGGGCTTGGGCTAGCTTACAAATCATGACACATGAATAAGCCTCAACCACTAGCAGCATTGAATGACCCTTGGTGCATGCACATACCTTAACAACCATAGGTACTTGTTGGCCATTTGTCTCAGCACATGTTCAACCACCATTAGCATGTGCTGGCCCTTATGTAGGTAGTTCCCTTGAACACCATTGACACATGCTGGGACGTGCACCACTCATGAGTATCCTAGGCCCGTGTCATGCACAATATGCACCACAATTGGGTAGTAGGCGGGTTTAAGCACATCTTTATATTTTTGTTGTGCTAATGCCATTTTATGGCTTGTAAATTCATATAATGGTCTCCTAAACATTCTTGTGAAGTTTTATGTTAGGTTAACTCATTTTTTATTTTTCATGACTTTTGGAATTTTCATGGTTCAAGATTTTTTGAAATTTTTTTAGGGAGTTTGAGCCCCAAATTTGGTATATGTGATCCTTGTATTTTTGTTGGTATACATAACACATGCATATGACTTGACTACCATTAGGACATATTGGCCCTTGGTCTTGGCATATGTTTCGACCACCATCGGCACATGTTGGTGCTTTGAACGGGTAGTTCCTTTAAACACCATTTGCACATGCTGGGCCTTGCACCACATACTAGTATCCTAGGCTTAAGCTATGTAACATGTAGACCAAGACTGGGTAGTAGGTAGGTTTAGGCACATCTTCATATTTCAACCATGCCAATGCCATTTTTATGGCTTGTAAATTCATATAAGTGCTCACCAGCACCTGCACCTGGGCCTGGCTCAATTCTACTAGACATGAACAGTGTGTTTAAGCCTTTAGAGTCTTTATCACTTCCCATACCACTATTCTGGGTTATTTCCCCATGACCTAGGCCTCTAATAGGCTTCAAGGTCTAGTCCCTCTGGTCATCGAACCTTATCTTTCTAGAACTGGAATTACTCCATGACTTAGAGAGAACCTTTGGGCTTAGACCAACTTATGGACTGTGACACATGTTCATGCCTCAACCATCATTAGGACATGCTGGCCACTAGTCTCGACACATGCTAGCCCTATGTGTAGGCAATTTCCTTGAACACCATCTACACATGCCGATCTACACACCACGTACGGGTATTCTGGGCTTTGGCTGCACATCATGCTCACCACGACCAGGCCGTAGGTGGGTTCAGACACATCTTTATATTTCTATAGAGCCAATGCCATTTTATGGCTTGTAAATTCACATAAGCACTCACTAGCACCTGTATTTAGGCTTGGCTCAATTTTGCCAAACTTGAACACTATGCTTGAGCCTCTAGAGTTTTAATCATTGTCTATACCACTATTTTGGGCTAGTTCTCCTCGACCTAGGCCTCTAGTACACCTCATGGCCTAGTCCCCCTAGTTTTCAGACCTTATCTCACTAAAACTAAAACTACTCCTTGACTCAAAGAGAACCCCTAGGCCTAGACTAGCTTGCAAACTATGACACATGTACATGCCTCGACCACTATCGAGACATGTTGGCCCTTGGTTTTGGCACATGCATCAACCACCATCGGCACATGCTGGCTTTTGGTGTGGCATATGTACCGTGACCCTTCTACCATTGTTCTATCCCTTTCAAGGCACTTGTCTACCCTTCGAGTGCCATTGGCACCAAATGGCACTCGATGCATATGTCATGGGCTCTGACCTAAAGCTAAAATCTATGCGACCTTTGATAAGGAATTGATTCTGTGTGCCTAAGTTAGCCAACGAAACTCAAGTGCCTAGCATAATTCCAACTTATTAAAGATTGTGGTGCAATACTTGGCCTTTTAGAAACCTTCAAATCTGATCCTACTAAGACTATGTTCAAGCATGTCTAAATGTGTGCTCATTCTTTGATCATTAGTGCCTTCACCTAGGTTTGACTCTCTGTCCACATATTGCTCACCAATGCCTGCCCTTGGGCTTGGCTCTTCTGTCAAACTTGAACACTGTGCCCGAGCCTCTAGAGTCATGATCACTGCCCATACCATAGTTTTGTGCTAGTTCCCCATGATCTGAGCCTTAAGTAGTCCTCAAGGCCTGGTCCCCTTGGTTGTCAGACCTTATTCCACTAGAATTGACACTATTCCTTTACTTGGAGAGAACCCTTGGGCCTAGATTAGTGTCATGGTCAAGCCTAGTGTGCTTTGGTCCTACCATGGTTGACCTTGAGCTAAGCATCGGATAAGGCCTTGTGGTCAGGACAGTGGTCTTTGAACTATGCGTATGCAATGTAAGCTTAGGAACATGTTGTTGATAGTGTGTGCAGGCTATATGAGCCATAGTCCCCAAGATGCATGGGTAAGATTAAGCCTGTGGGTGGGCACCTTGAAACCAAGTAGCTAGTCGGTTGCTATCTGTCAAAGTCATAGACAAGCACCCTTGAATGGGTTGGTGGAGCAATGAATGACATATGAGAATTATGACGGTCAAGAGACAAGTCATTAGGCCCTAAGTTGGCTAAAGAAAAGCTCTAAGATGGTTAGGAAGAAAAGTGTCCCCATTTTAGATAGTCTTACGATTCTTGGTAGGATGGCTGAGAAATCTCTTACGTTTTTTATAGGGGAACGACTGGTATCAGCTCTCCACCACCCCTTGGCTAGTGGGTAGGCAGGGGTTTAGCTAGTCTAAAGTGAGCTACTCCTAGGCACATGTGGTGTCTAGGTAGGTGGGCACCATCAGGTCACGAGTGTGACACGGTGCCTTTATGGGTCATGGTAAACTTGAGAATGGTTAGGGCCAACGAGCCTCATATCATGCCTTTGTGTTGAACCATGGGGTTAGATGATAGTGTTTGCTATGCCCCCTCAGTTTCCTCTTTTTTAGTCGATTTGATGAGTAACCAAGGATTATGAGATGGTGTATGCATAGAAGGGGCACTATCAAGCCTGAGGGATGAGTGAGGTAGTAGGTAGGCACGCTGCTAGACCCTTTTGGCCAATCGGTAAAGGTGTGCTATTGTTGAGGTAGCACACTCGAGTTCTATGAGATGAGATGGGCAAGAAGTTCAGTGTCCATCATGCGTGTAGGCAGCCTAGAATAAGGCTAAGAGCTGAGGCCATGAGATATGAGTTTCGTGGGATAAGATGAACCAAGTGTGGTTCCAGGCTAGCTGTTGTCTAGCATCTGTGTTATGCCTTAGGATTCAAGGCACATGAGCTTGTGTACGATGTGGGTGGGCATGGTGTTTGTTTCTCACCATGCTAGAATGAGATAATATGATGAGAACCGGGCTGTGTGCCCTTATGAGCTAGGGAGTTGGTGCTCGGGACCTTTATGCTTGTGGGCAGAGATGGGTGCTTGAGGCCACCCTAAGAATCATGGGTTGATTATGTTCATGGGAGGTGGATTCCTCCCTACTGAGTTTAAGAATATTGCATATGACCCTACAGGGTTCAAGCCAAGAAGGGGTTATGAGCATACAACTTGTAGGATAAAAATTGATATATCCATGGAGAACTAGACTCGAGAAAGACTAACCTTGACTAAGAGTAGTGTTGGTGCCATATAGATATGTGGTTTCAATCTAAGGAATGTACAGCCCATGACAACCAGATTGCAAACCATGATACATGCACATGCCTTAACCACCATCAACATTGAATGACCCTTGATGCATGTGTCATGGTCCACAAGCTAGTCTAAGCCTAAAAGTTCTCTTTGAGTCAAGTGATAGTTCTAGTTCTAGTAGGATAGAGTTTGATAACCAAGAGGACCAGACCCTAAGGCACATTGGAGTTCCAAGCCATAGGGAGTTAGCTTAAAACAATGGGGTAGGCAGTGATCAAGACTCTAGAGTCTTAAGAAAGGTGTTCAGGTTCGACAAGATTAAGCCAGACCTAGTAGCTAGCATTGGTGAGCAATGCATGGGCCTAATTGAATCCAAGCAAAAGCACTAATGATCATGGTGCAAGCACATAGTCAGGACCAGGTGCAGGCATGCTAGGACACAGAAGAGTCTATTCCAATGTCCTGGACCCACACAAGCCTAGAGCTTGAGTCTCAACTCGTGACAAGTGGTATTAGAGCCTGGTTTAAGGGAACCTTTAGAGTAGGTGTTAGAACCAAATACCAAGGGTTATTAGAGCCTGGATTAGACCAATGGTGGTGACCAAAGCCTTAGTTTAAAGTGTACAGTAGTTCCCTGCTCATGACAAATGGAGCCAAAGTTGCCATGAGAGCCAAAGTTGGTGTGGGGAGCCAAAGTTTGCATTGGTGTAGGTCTAAGGACTTACATACGTGCATCCCGGTGTGGTATACGAGCTTTGTGGTGAGTTGTGCATACATCCTATTGTGTGTGAAGACATTTAACTGTGTGGTGTGGGTAGTTTGCTGCTTGGTTGTGCATCCTAAAAGGGCTACTATGTTCGTGTGCTAGTGAAACACTCATAATGTGCTAGGTACGGGCAAGTTAGAATGTAGGACAAGTACTCAACAAGTTGTTGTTGTGTGTTATGGGTGTACTATGTAGGTGTGTTGTACTAGTGTGCAGGTGTGCACACTAGTGCCTAACCAAAAGGCTTGTGTGTTAAGCTAGTGCGTAGACTAGTGCCCAATAGTGTATGCTATGTTAGTGTGCCATGTTGACAAATTGGTGTGCTAGCTTATGAGAACCAGAATTAGATTGCTTGAGTGCCTACTATAGTGGAGAAAATCTTTTGGTTTGTGCATTCGTGATCTAATAGTTTGCATGTTTTGGGTTGTGGCATGGCTAGGGAAAACCAGAGAAGGGGCTAAAGGGAGGTGCTCAAGGAACACCTACCTATAAACAAGTGGGTGAAGGCTTTAGCTAGATATATGCCAACAAGCACTTGATTAGCGAAGTGTGAGAAAGCCATTCTTTAAATAATAGACTAGTTTAGGGACATTGAGGATCCTCAAATAGGGCAATGGAAAAGCTCATGTAGTATAATGAGGCATAGAATCCATGGTGACAACTTTGTGAGAGGAGTTAGCCAGGCTCAAGGTTGACCATGCTGCATTACGAGCTATTTATGGTTGCTGGTGTGGGCTTAGGACCGAGAGTGGAGGTGCCTAAGCATTTCATTGATGTACTAAAGCCGTAGGTAAAGGCCAAGCTACAATAAAGTGGCATGCAAGAGTCAAGTTGGGATAGTGTTGCTGTAGAATCATTGACTCAAGTTAAGTGACCAAGTCTCCAAGGCCAAAGGGAAAAAGCCAAAGTGGGGGAGAGATCGGTATTTGTTCCTAAGGGGAGGAAAGGGCTACGGGGAAGCCCAAATTTTACAAGACCAATAAAGATGCCAACAATGGCAAGGGGTGCTTGAGTTGTTATTTTTGTGCCAATCCACATAGGGTCAAATAGTGCCAGAAGCTTTCAACCATCAAGTAGACAGAGGGGCTATCCGAAAGTAAGAGGGGCAATGGTAAATAGCATCAAAAAAAGCCTAAAAAGGAATGGCTAGGTGCTAGTCAAGATTGCTGAAGGGTTTAAAACTATTGAGGAGCTAATAAGAGGAAACCAGTGGTAGCAGAGTACCACGTTATAAGTCCCATAGTGCAGCCAAAATCCTCACAAGAGAGTGTGTCATAGAAAACTTGGGGGAAGCACAAGAAGCATTAGTAGCATGGGTGGAAAGGACCATTGTAGCAGAGTTCTGAGGAACATAGGATCGATAATAGTAGAAGGTAATAGAGTACATGTTCGAGTATGGGATCGAAATGTTGGAAAATTAATTTGTGGGGCAAGAGTCAAAACCAGCATGTAAGGTGGGTGCATCATCCCCTAGCAATGGGGGCGTTACAAGAATGAGTGGGGCAGAATGTCATGGTTCGCAAGCTGGCCCAGGCCCAGTAGTTCTCTCCAAGTCAAGTGATAGTTCTAGTTCTAGTGGGATAGAGTCTGACAGCCAAGAGGACTAGGCCTTCAGGCACACTAGAGGTCTAAGTCACGGGGAACTAACCTAAAACAGTGGGGTGGGTGGTGATTGAGACTTCAAAGGCTTAGGGAAGGTGTTCAGGTTCAGTAGGATTGAGCCAAGCCAAGGGATGGGCAAGCACTAATGATCGAGGTGTGAGCGCATGGTCAAGCCTAGGTGCAAGCATACCTGAACACATACCTGGGAAGATCATATTTGGGGGCTTCCAAAAAGCTTGCTACTCAGAATGATTTCAAGTCAAAGATTGCACAGTAGCACCAAATCCCCTAGAATTAAAGATTATAACTTAGCTCCTAGAATCAAGGGATTGTAATCTCCAGAGTTTAAGAATGTATCTTAGGTACTAAATGTAAGGGGGGCTCAGCTATAAATAGAGAGTCCCCCACCCTCATTGTAAATTCGACAAAACCATGGAGTAGTGACATCCTCACTCTTGCCTTAAATCTTTTTATTATTCTTCTGTTACCATTTCGTCTAGCATTTGCTATGCCCTTTCATTTTACAGTGTACAGGGTGGCCAAGTCCTGCAATCTAGAGTGTCCATGGACTATTTCTTATGTTAGGCTGATCTAGGATACGAAAAAGTTCATTCTTGTGCCTTGGAGCCTTGCGAGGTAGGAGCTTGAGCTTCGCCCGTGACAAGTGGTGTTGTCTCTAAGTCGAGTGACAATTCTAGTTCTAGTGAGACAGAGTCTGACAGCTAAGGTACCAGGCCCTAAGGTGCACTGGAGGTCCAAATCACAGGGAACTAGCCCAAAACAATGAGACGGGCAGTAATAAAGACCCCAGAGGCTTAGGGAAAGTGTTCAAGTTGAATAAGATTGAGCAAGGCTTGGGGCATGCATTGGAGAGCAATGTGTGGCCACCATCTCAGACCTAAGTGGGAGTATTGATGATCAAGGTACGGTGCAAGATCAGGCCTAGGTGTGGGCATGTTTGAACACAGTCTTGGAAGGATCAGATTTTGAGGCTTCTAGAAAGCCTGATTCTTAGCATGATTTCAGCAAGTCAAGGATTGTGTAGCAACACTAAGTCCCCTAGGATTAGGGATTGCATCTTAGCTCTTAGAATCAAGGGATTATAGTCTCTAGAGTTTAAGAATGTATCTCAGACACTAAATGTAAGGGAGACTCAGCTAAAAATAAAAAGTCTTGCACCCTTATTGTACACACACTAGAACCATTAAGTAATAACATCCTTACTCTTGCCTTAAACCTTTATGTTGTTTTTTGTTAGCCTTTCTTCTAGCACTTGTTGTGCCCTTTCATTTTGCAGCATTTCATAGTGTACTAGGGGGTCGAGTCCTACAGTCTAGAGTGTTCGTGCACCATTTCTTGTGTTAGGCTAATCTAGTATGCGAAGGAGTCCATTCTCGTGTCTTGGAGTCATGTGAGCTTAGAGCTTGAGTCTTAACCAGTGACACATGCACATGCCTCGACCACCATTAGGACTTGTTGTCCCTTTGTCTTTACACATGCTTTGACCACCATCAGCACATGCTAGCCCATGTGTGGATAGTTCCCTTGAACATCATGCTAGGCTGCACACCACGTGTAGGTATCCTAGACCCAAGCCATGCGCCATACGCACCACGACTGGGTAGTAGGTGGGTTAAGGCACATCTTTATATTTTTTCCATGCTATGCCATTTTTATGGCTTGTAAATTCATATAATAGTCCCCTAAGCCTTCATGTGAAGTTTCTTGACAACATAACTTGTTTTCTATTTTTCATGATTTTCAAAATTTTTTATGGTTCAAATTTTTTGAAAATTTTTTAGGAGTTTTGGCATAATTTGGACCTGGTGCAGGCACATTCCTTAATCAGCATGGGTAGAAGATGTCTTTTGGTGTAGGCAGTTGCCTTGAACACAATCGGCACATGGTGGGTGTCATAGGCCATGAGATCCTTGACCAAAACCACGCACAAGACTACTCTTATTCGAGGTCTGCCTTTCTAAGTCAAATCATTTTTAATCCTTTAAGCCATATACTCAAGAGCCTTTCTTAGCTTGAACCCCATAGGGTTGCATACAACATTCTCAAACTCAGTAGGGAGCAAGCCCCATCATCTTAATCAACCCATGATTTTTAGGGTAGCCCTGAGCACCCATCTCTACCTACAAGCATCAAGGTCCTGATTTCTGACCCATTTGGCTCATAAGGGCGCATAGCCCCAGTTCTCATGATACTATCTCATTCTGGCATGGGAAGAACCCAACACTATGCCCATTTGGATCATACGCAAGATCTTATGCCTTGAACTTAGAGGCACAGCATAAAAGTTGGTCAACAGCCAATCCGAAGCCAGAGTAGGCTCATCTCATCCCATAAAACTCTTATTTTGGGGCCTCAAGCCTTAGCCTCATTCCAGGCTGCTAGCATGCATGATGGACACTCTACATCATGCCTGTCCCACTTCGAGGAACTCAAGTGTGCTACCCCAGCCATAACGCACCTTTATTGATTGGCCACAAAGGTCTAGTAGCATGCTTGCTTGCTGGCTAGCTCATCCCTCAGGCTTAATGGTGCCCCTCCTATGCAATCACTGTCTCATGATCCTTGGTTACTCACTTATTGATCTGGCTCATAGAGGAGAAATTGAGGGGCATAGCAAATGCTACTATCTAAGCTCATGGTTCAATGCAAAGGCATGATATAAGGCTCATTGGCCCTAACCATCCCTAGGTTTACTATGACCAAAGGAAACAATGTGCTATACTCGTGACATGATGATGCCTGCTAATTGAGACACTACGTGTGCCTAGGAATAGCTTACTTTAAACTAGATAGGCCTCCTTGCCCACTAACCAAAAGGGTGGTGGAAAGTTGATACCAGTCATCCCTCTATAAAAAGCATAAGAAATTTCTCAGCCATCCTACCAGGAACTGTAAGAATATCTAAAATGGGGATAGTTTTCTCCCCAGCCACTTTAAGGCCATTCTTCAACTAACTTAGGGCCAAGTGACATGTCTCTTGGCCACCATAATTCTAACATTCTACTCGTTGCTCCACCAATCCACTCAAGGGTGCCCATGTATGGCTTAAAATTGATGGCATCCGACTCGCTACCTAGTTTCAGGGCCCTCGCCCACCAGCTCACATTTGCTCGCACATCTTGGGCCCTAAGACTTACACCATCCTTACACACTATTAGCAACATGTTCTCAGGCTTACACTACCTGTACACACTATGAGCAACATGTTCTCGAGCTTACACTACCTGCGTACAACTCTAGGACCACTGTCCTAACCACAAGGCCTCATCCGTTGCTTAGCTTAGGGTTAGTCATGGTAAGACCAAAGCACACCTAGGCCTAACCATGACACTCTTCCTCAGTTATTATGTCAATGCCCTCATCCATGCCAAGAGCACACCTAATTGTCTTGTTGCACACAGTTGACATTTTCTCATATGTCCCATACTTGTGTGCCCTCGAGGATTGAGTCATGATCTTATCAAATGAGGCACTGGCCATAGTACTCATCTATTACTGATGTCAATGGATCATTCTAGCTGCACTGTACCTCTATGCTATCTCCAAATCTCACCACTGAACCCTATCTCAATTACTCATGTGCCATTGCATGGCTTTCTCCATGATCTCATAACTTTGTGACATTGAGGTACCCTTATTGATCATGACCCTCAATTGAGTGAATGTCCACCTGTTTTACCACACATTGGTGTGCCCCTTTGGACGTGGTGCTTAGGTCAACTGCACTCATATGGAATCACCCACAATAGACGCTAGTATGGTGACAATCAAACACTTTGGTCATCTCACAACTTTGGTCCTCTCGGCCCTTCCAAGGTTAATGCTCTAGGTGTGGTCCTCTAACCAACCACCATCATAATAGCACCTTAATGCATGCTATCTTGAAGTCAATCACATACTCAATAAACTCGTAGGCTCTACTAGCTTGGCTTAGTTCCATAGGAAATCACAAGTCTCCCTCACTTTTACTCAAACTCAACTTGACTCTACATGCAACCATGTCTCCATGATGGTTCCTCAACTCGTCTTCCTTCATTTTGGTATAACTCAAAGGGCAACTCAAAGCCCACACCAATCTCAAGGACCTACCGATCCATTTAATCACATTGTTCACTAACTGTTCAATCTTAGGGTTCACCAACCCACTTAATACTCATAGTCCATTAACCTACTCAAACTCATGGCCCTTCTATTGGCCAACATTTACTAAAAAAGGTTTCATATTTGCTTAATTCTGCCCTGCTAAAACTTATCCAATCCACTAACCAAATCCACTTGAAGCATCAGATTACTCATCCCAATTAGTCCTTTGACCCATAGAACTCAAGGCCTTGTCAACTGGCCAATTCTCGCTTGTGTGCTTCCTTGAAATGCACACTATTGTGGTATGCTAACCACCATATCTCATAAAGCCTTTTCTCTCGACCAACACAAGCACGATCTACTAACCAACACATTTTCATGATCCTTTGACCACTACAACTCATGGCTAGCTAACCATCATAAACTCATGGCTTCAATCTTCAGCCAACTCAAACTTGTCTGTCTCTGTAGAATGGCTCTATGCTAGGACCCCAAATACTTTGCTCATACCCCTATTAGGGCACCAGCACCATCTTACAAGTACCCATATATTAGTAACTAATCTAAAAAAGCTTAAATCATGTCCCTAAGGACCATATGCATCTTAGCCCATAAGGCTTTGCTCAAACACCATTTCATGGTGTAGCCCTTTTCGCATTATGGTCTCAACATAGTTTTTTCCCATCGTAAGGGCATCACATGTATGCACTCACCATTATCTTTTGCAAGGTGAGGCATGACTTCCATACCTTTTTGCTTGGCATCCAAAATCCACTCTAAGGCCTTCCACCTAGGCCAATTTTTACCATGTATTGCCTCGATGGCTCATTTTCAAGCCCACTTAGCCACTGTAACACTTTCTAGTCTTAATAGCCCTTTCAAAGCTTAGCACCACCTCAATTTCATGTTATCATGCCCACACCTAGGGCTGCATTAGTCTCACCACTAAGCCAACCATGGCTCTGATACCAAATGTTATAGGCCATGAGATCTTTGGACTGAAAGCATGTGTTTGTGCAACATCAAGACTATTCTTAGTTGAGGTTAGCTTTTCTTGAGTCCATTTCTCCATGGGTAGATCATTTCTGATTCTTTAAGTTGCATACTCGTGAGCTTTTCTTGGCTTGAACTGTAAGGTCACACGTAACATTCTCAAACTCGATAGGGAGGAACCCATTTCCCATTATCTTAATCAACTTGTGATTCTTAGGGTGGCCCCAAGCACCTATATCTGCTTGCAGGCATCATGGGCCCAAGCTTTGACTCGCCTGGCTTATATAGGTGCACAGCCTTGGCTTTTGTGATACTATCTCATTATGGCATGAATAGAACCCAACACCTTGCCCACCTTGATCATATGCAAGCTCTCATGCCTTGAACCTAAAGGCACAATAGAAAAGCTGGTCAACAACCAACCCGAAGCAACTTTAGGCTCATTTCGTCCCCTGAAACTCATATTTTAGGGTCTAAGCTACATTCTACGCTGCCCACGTGCATTATGAATAGTCAACATCATACTTGTCCCACCTTAAGAAACTCGGGTGTGGTACCCCAACTGTAGCACACCTCTATCGATCAGACATAATTTTCTCTCTAGCCACCTTAAGGCCTTTCTTTAACCAACTAAGGGCCCAATGACCTGTCTCTTGGCCACCATAATTCTGACATTCCACTCATTACTCCACCAACTCACTTAAGGATGCCCGCACATAGCTTCAACTAATAACACTTGACTAGCTACCTAACTCCAGTGTACCACCCACTGGCTTGCACTTGCCTATGCATCTTAGGGCCTAGGGCTTACGCCATCCACACACACTATCAACAACATGTTCCTAGGCTTACTATGCCTATCCAAAGTTTCAAGACCATTGTCCTGACCACAACACCTTACCACTACTTAGCTAAGGGTCAATCATGGTAGGACTAAGGCACACCAAGGCCTGACCATGACAATGGGCCTTGGTATGGCCACATGCCTTGACCATTATCAAAACTTCCAAACCTTCGGTGCAGGATATGCCTATTTGAAAAAAGGTGTCCACATTTTAGACACTTTAATGTCTACTGCTAGCATATTTGTAAAATCTTTCGTGCTCTTTAGAGGGTAATTGTCCAAGCTTCCCTCTCCCACCTACAGTAAGAGTAGGTGTGCATGATGGGCTTGTAATTGCATACATCCGTGGTAGTGTACCTGGAGCAAAATCCAAGCCATGCATGCCTTTTAGCCATGTTGTTCGACAATTGGTTGCTTTGGTGACCCCCGGCACCCATGGCCTTATTGGTTGGCATGTATGTAGAAAAGAGGCTCAATTGTGTCAAGCTCAAGCCTGTGTATCATAGGTTAGGCATTCCTTAGACTAAAACCATGCGTCTGTGTAGCAGCACGACTACTTTTAGTCATGGTTAGCTTTTCTCAAGTCCATTTCTCCATGGATAGATCATTTTTTATCCTTCAAGCTATGTACTCGTGAGCTTTTCTTGGCTTTAACCCTATAGGTTCATACATTCCCAAACTTAATAGAGAGGAACCCAACTCCCATCAACTTAGTAGCCTATGACTATTAGGGTGGCCTCGAGCACCCATCTCTACCCACAGACATCAATGTCTCGAGTACCAACCCACCTTGCTCATAAGTACACATAACCCTGATTCTCATAATATTATCTCATTCTAGCATGATGAGAACCAAACACCATGCCTACGCATATCATCTGCAAGCTCTCATGGTTAGATTCCAAGGGTACAACATAAAAGCTAGTTAGCAGCCAGCCTAAAGCAACACTAGGCTCATCTTATCCCATGAAACTCATAGTTGTAAATAGGGGTTTGGGAACTAGGGTGAAAGTGCCCAAGCTAAAGCCATTCATAGGGAAATAACTTGGCCAAAAAAGTTGACAACTTTGTATAGGGCATGAAGTAGTACTTCCAAGTGGTTGGTAAAGTAAAGGAAGCCAAGGTAAACACTGTTGCCATGTACTTAGTTGATATGGACCTATTATGGTGGCATCGAAGGTGCGAGGGCATGTAGCAAGGGAGACTACAATCACCACATGGGATCAATTTGTGAGAGAACTAATGAGAAAATTTAAGCAAGAGTATGCAAAAAAAGAAGCTTAGAAAAAGCTTCGCTAGCTCACTTAAAGGGGAAGAGTGCGAAACTATTGTCGAGAGTTCTCAAAATTGTCACTTATGGTTCCTAGCATTTGCGAGCAAGAAGCCTTGCTCTACTTCCTTGATGGGTTAAAGCCATGGGCAAGAATCGAGTTGAAGTAGCATAGGGTCCAAGAATTGAGTCAGGCAATTATGATTGCTGAATCGTTGGTCGAGTATGAGCACACTAAGTCCCTCAAGCCTAGGGACAATGTCTTGAGTAAGGGAGACAAGAGTAGTAGTAGGTCTTCATCAAAAGACAAGGATGAAGAGAAGCCTCAGCATAGCAAGGCAAAGGCCAAGAAGCTTGATAAGGACAAAGGTAAGAAAGACATTACATTTAGCTACTTCTTGTGTTTAGGATCACATAGGCCCAAGGATTACCCTTAATGAAAGAAGCTTATAGCTATTGTGAAGACTTATGAAGAGTCCAGTGGCAAGAATAATGGTAGCAATTAGCACCTTGAAGACTCTAATGGTGTGTTGAGGCTTGGTGGTATTTGGTCAAGGTCTAAAGAGCGAACCTCTCAAGTTCTTAATAAAGGCGATAATGGTGTGACCATGAAGAGCCACCAATTAAGCAAACCAAATTAGTAAAGTATGGCCGTGGAGAGCCACCAGTCAAACTAAAGAGATTAGCCAAATCCCTCACATCAAAGTAGGCAACAAGTACTTCTAAGAAGGAAATCGATTTAGTAGCATACATATTGACATCAAGATAAGAGAAAAGAACAACCATATAAGTGTGCAAAAAACCATCAGAATGAGGGACAAACATCGATCTAGCATGCATGTGTGGTGAAAGATCAACATTCCCATAGCAACAAAGATGTTGCTAGCACGAGAAAGGGAGGATGTCACTGACTGTGCATAAGTTCAAGACCAAGAGGGTTATATGATGTGATTTGCTTGAGATGGTATGGCCAACAGACTAAAAGGATCGAAACTAAAAACCTAAAGGCACATACTTAACCTAAGTGTGCATGCTAAGGCCAGAATGCAGGAGTACACTCGAGGTGAGTTGTATAGTGCCAGGGATAAGGACTACTCATTAAAAGGTTCTAGAAAGCCCCAGAATATGGCACAAGTAGCCAAGCATAAAAAGGCCTAAAACCAGGCATGGAGGCTTGGAAACTTCTAGATCAGCTTGTAGATAGGCCATGTGGGTGGGCATGAAAGGGTTTAGAGATGCCTAAAGACAGGTTAGGTGCACAAGCATTAAAGGTTCCAAAAAGGCTAGGTACAAGCATAGTGATTGGCATTATAGCACCCAGATGAAGAAGCTTTTAGGAAGACCCTAGCTACGGGTAGAGTGGCACCTAGATGGAGAAGGCTTTGGAACCTACTAGGCACCAGCACTCAGTAAAAGTGCCCAAACACTTCCATACTCGAGGCTCGACAGAGAGCCTAAAACCAACAGAATTCTAGAGAGGTCTTAACTGACCCTATTAGAGCCTAGGCACCTTAAAACTATCTAAAAGGCCTATACTAGCCATACACTTGCATTCATTGTAACCACAACTACCAAGGGGGCTCAAGTATAAATAAGAGAGCCTCCCCTTCATTTGTATATAAATAATAAGCCATAACTAAGTGACAATATAGAGAGGAAAGAGTATGAGCATTAAAGACTTAGGCAATGAAAGCCTTTGTAGAGAACACATAGGGACTGTGTTCCAAGAGCAAGTGGACATACCCTATCAAGTAAATAAACTACTCTTGTCTTAACCATTTCCTTTATAACTTTCTCCTAAACTTCTAAGAGGTTGGTCAAGTTCTAGCATAAGTACATGTCATAGTTAGTTAGTGCATGGCACAAATTCAGTTTAAAGGTTGACTTAGGCATACGGATGGTAATTTTCTACCTAAGGCTGCATGGTAGCTAGGCTTAAGCTCTTGACCTATGACACCTACCCTAGACCAAGTCCTTGAAACAAGCAATGGCTCTTTAGGGTGGTGCAAGTAGAAGCTATGATCATGGGCGTGGTCTAGCCTAGTCTCTCAAGTATATGGTAGTCTTGTGATCCCATCTTATCAACCACAAAAATGCCTTGGCCTGGCCAAGCCCATGTATGTGTCACACCTCATGTGAACACCACTGAGGCTAAGTCCTGAGCACCAGCGCATGGAGGCAAGACCCTTACTTAAGCACCAGGTCATGAGAATAAGTCCCTACAAGGGTTACCTAATGCTAAGTTTGAAAACCATTTGGGAAAAGCTTCTAGAAAGCCCTTGAAAGGTGGTAAGGGCATTATAGGTGTAAAGGCTTTAGATATGCCTAGACATAGGCCAAGCAAGTAGGTGTAAAACCTTCTAGAAGAGCCAAATATGAAAATGGGTATGGTTACTATAGCACCAGGTAGGAAAACTTTTTAAGGCCCAAGGTATGAGCACTTTATAAGAGAGCCTAGAACTTTTTGGACCTAATGCATTATAGAGTGTTTGAAACCAACTTCTTTCTATAAATTCCCTAATTAATCTTGTATGTGTCTAAAGGCCTAAGAACCCGTTAGAATGTATATAAGAGCCACACACTTGGTGCATTGGTGACCACCTAGGCCATTGGGGCTCGAGTATAAAAAAGGGTGCCTTCTTCCTAATAGGTCCAACTTATGAGCTAGTGAACTTGTGAACCCACAAAGTTACTCAAGCACATTTATACATAAGCTACATTGTTCTAGCAATAGAAAGGATCTTGTATTCTTTTACCAGTGCCTTCTTATTATGTTATAGTGTTTGATTATCTTAAGGGTTCAACTAGTCCTTGGTGAGTGGCACACTCACTCAACCTGGTTAAAGGCTAACATAGGCATACATGAATGGTAGTTTCTTGTCTAAGGTCACTTGATTGTAAGGCATAAGACCAAAGCCCATGACAGATGGCATTAGAGTATGGTTTAGTATGCAACCCTGATCCAAGACAATGTCTACTTCTAAAATAAGCCACTAGCATGTTGAAAAGCAATAAACTCATGAGACATGCACTGCTAGAAAAGGCAAGAAAGGCACTGATAGGGACATGATCTCAGCCATTGATTCCTAGTTGGCTAAGGTGGAGTTCGCTATAGCTAAAATGTGGAACAAATACAAAGACCAAATGGAGGAAATGGTCTCAACTGAATGGAGATCATGGAAGAATTAAGGCAAACTCTTTCCAAAAAAATCGAAAGCCTTACCTATAAGAACTATACCCTAGAGGCACTAATGAAGGCTATGAGGCAGGAAATGGAGTAACTCAAGAGGAGGCTCTCCGAATGTAAGGTAGCTATAGAGGGAGGCATACTTGTAATAGCTCCTAACACAAGGGTGGAGGTTCCCATGCTGAAGAAGTTTAAAGAGACATAATTTGGAAAGGACGTAGACAACTTCTTATAAGGCTTGGAATAGTATTTCCATGTAATGGGCATTAAGGAGAATGCTACTAAGGTAAGCCTCGCCTCTATGTATCTTGTAGACATCTCACGTTTATGGTAGTGTCACAAGTCTAAAGAGGCCATGTCTGAAAGTGCTATCATTGGAACATGGAAAGAGTTCCAAAAGGAGTTTAAGTAGAAGTTTTACCCATAGTACACCACAAAAGAGGCACACGCCAAGCTCTGATGGCTCACCCAATGTGGAAAGGTGTAAGACTATGTTTGAGAGTTCTCAAAACTAATGCTCTAAATTCCTAACCTTGGGGAGGGTAAGGCCCTTTTCACATTTATGGATGGCTCAAGCCGTGGGCAAAAAAAAAGGTAAGGAGGATACTAAGCCATGACCACTACTAAATCTTTAGGAGAATTCAAGAAATGGGACAAAGTCTGAGTTTTCTAAGCCCAAAGGTAAGGGCAAAGGTAGGGGAGACAAGGATAAGAGTAGTAGTGGTAGGACACCAATGCACAAATGGAACTTTTCTAAGGAGGGAGACAAAAAGAAGGACAAATGCTTAGTGACCAAGGATGAACCCATGACCTATTTTCTATGTGACAATCAACATCAAGCTAGAAACTATCTTAATATTGCCAAGCTTATGGCCATCATTAATAGGTATGAGAAGTAGCCCGAGAAAGAGGGATTGAAGCTTGGTTCAATCATGTTATGATCAATATTAGCAAAGAAAGGGCACAAGAGAAAAGGGTTCATGTTCATCAAAATCTCAGTTGCAAACAAGTGCTTAAACACCTTAGTGGATATAGGTGCGTCTGATCTCTTCATGTCTGAAAGAGTAGCCAAGAGACTAGGGCTCAAGGTTAAGATTAGGGTGGGATGAAGCAAGATCGTCAACTCCAAATAGGTTTTGATTGTGGGCATGGCACAAGGAGTCGAGTTACAACTTAGAGCATGGAAAAGTAAGGAATCCATTGAAGTTATCCCTTTTGATGACTATGACTTAGTTATTAGTTTAGATTTCAATGATAGGATCAATACACTCTTTGTTCCCTTCTTTAACTGTATTTGCATCTTGGACCATTGGTGCCAATGCATTGTCCCAGTGAAATGAGAACAAAGGATTGGAACCAAGGCACTATTTACCATCCAGCTCACCAAGGGCATACGAAAGGAGGAACCCACTTTCTTGGTGGCCTCAAAGGAGGATGAGCCTAAAAAATTAAAGGACAATGCCCTTTTAAAGGTGTTAGAGGTGTTAGAGTCCTTCAAAGATGTCATGCCCATAGAACTACACAAGAGACTACCACCCAAGAGGGAGGTAAACCATAAGATTGAACTGGTGCTCGAGGCTTAGTCACTAGCCCGAGCCTCATATAGGGTGTCACCCCAAAGCTAGAGCAGCTAAGGAGATAGCTCAAGAAGCTTCTAGATGTAGTTCATTAGGGCCTCTAAAACTCTATATGGTGAACCGATCTTGTTTCAACAAAAGCACAATGGGTCTTTATGAATGTGCATTAACTACCAAGCGCTAAACAAGCTTATGGTGAAGAATAAGTATCCTATTCCCCTTATTGCCAACTTGTTCAGCTAGCTAGGAAAAGCATGATAGTTTACCAAGCTGGATTTAAGATCGAGATACTATCAAGTGAGGTTAGCTAAAGGTGATGAACTGAAGATGGCATGTGTGACTCATTATGCAATGTACGAGTTCCTAGTATTGCCTTTTGGTTTGACAAATGCTCTCGCATCATTTTGCAAGCTAATGAATAAGGTACTACAACCCTTGCTTAATCAATTTCTAGTAGTGTACCTTGATGATATTGTTATCTATAGTCGATTACTTGAGGAACATGTGGATCACTTGTAGTAAGTGTTCCAAGTACTAAGGGAGAATGAGCTATACTTAAAAAAAAAGAAACATTTATTCACCTAGCTCGAGGTCTCATTCTTAGGCCATATTATAGGGAATGGTTAGATTTGGATGAATGGCAACAAGGTCCATGACATCTAAGAGTGGGAATTACCAACCAAGGTCATAAAGTTACGATCATTCCTTGGTCTAGCAAACTACTATTGACACTTTATAAAGGGGCATTCAATCATTGTAACACCCTTGACTAACATGCTCAAGAAGGGACGAGTTTGAGAATGAAGTCTTAAGAGCTAGGAGGCCTTCGATTGTCGAAAGCAAGCTGTTATAAAAGATTCAATCCTAGCTCTCTCCAACTACACCAAGCCATATGAGGTACACACTAATGCATTTAACTTTTCTATTGAAGGTTTGGTGATGCTAGACTAACGTCCAATTACCTTTGAAAGTGAAAAGCTCTTGAGACTGAGCTTTGATATATGATCCAAGAGAAAAAGATGACCACCATGGTGTATTACTTACACATGTGGAGGCATTACTTGTTAGAAAGTAAGTTTGTGGTGATAACTGACAACGTGGCAACCAGCTACTTCCAAAGTCAGAAGAAGCTTACCTCAAACAAGCCCATTGGCTAAACTTCCTAGTCGAGTTTGATTTTACCATAAAGTACAAGCCAAGAAAGGCCAACATCATGGTAGATGCACTAAGCTATAAGGCTAAACTAGCAGCGATTAGTAGGCTAAAATGTTCCTTGGTTACATGTATCAAAGAGGGATTGATCCAAGTTCTATAGCCAAAACTTTGATTGAGTATGCAAAGCAAGGGAAGACTAGATGGTTTTAGCTTGAGGGTGATCTACTCTACTCCAAGAGAAATTGACTCTTTTTCTTATAGTTTGACAAGTTATGAAATGAAGTCATGAATGAGTGTCATGACTCATAATGGGCAGGCTATCTAGGTGTGCACCACACCTTAGCCTTTATTAAAGACTGATATTATTAGCCTAGGATGAAGGACGATGTGGATGCCTATGTCATAACTTATCTTGTGTGCCAACAAGACAATATAGAGCAAAAGTCACTAGCTGGCCTCTTAGAACCACTATCAGTTCTCGAACACCCATGGGAAAGTGTCTTTATGAACTTCATTATTAGACTACCTAAAGTGGAAGGGTATGGCAGCATCTTCGTAATGGTGGATCTATTCTCCAAGTACAGAACCTTCATTCTAGCAACTAAGGAATTTCCAACTAAGAAAGTAGCTTTATTATTCTTCAAGAATGTAGTCAAGTACTAGGATGTTCCTCAATCCATCATTAACAATTGAGATGGTCCATCTTTGGGCAAGTTTTGGAGTGAACTATTCAAGTTCCTTGGGTCAAAGTTGAAGTTCTCCACCACTATGCACCCTCAAATAAAATGGACAGATCGAAAGGGTGAATGCCTTAATAGAAGGGTACTTTTGGTACTATGTTAGTGCCTCTCAATGAGACTAGCCCAAACTATTAGACATAGCTTAGTTCTCATACAATCTTTATCATAGTGAGGCTATGAATCAAAGTCCCTTTCAAATTGTGACCAAACCCAGCAACTTACAAATTTGCCAATGCATGGCAAAAATAAGCTAATCTAGTCAAGTGTGTCTATACAAGTCAATGAAATGATAAAAAAATTAGGCTAATCCAAAGCAAAGGGATATGTAGTATCAAGTAGAGGACTTGGTACTAGTCAAGCTACAGTTGGTGCTACGATATCCGAGGATCATAAAGCGCTTACTCATAGGTACGAAGGTCCTTTCAAAGTTTTTAACAAGTAGGCAAGACCGCATATGAGTTTAAACTACCCTTATGGCTCAAGGTATATTCGATCTTCCATGTAAGTATGCTCAAACCCTAGCATAAAGACTCAAATGATCCTTCTTAAAGCCAATCAAAGAGAGCATTAGTGGGCATTAAGGCCTTTTACGATTGAGAGGTTGAGCACATCATAGCAAACCACATGGTATTACAAAAGTAACACATGCCTAGGCATAAGTACTTGGTATAATGGAAAGGGTAGTCGGATAATGAGATAAGTTGGGAGCCAACTGAGGCATTATGGTAATTTTAGGATCGAAATGATAGGTTCCATAAAAAAAGGTGACGAAGGTGTTAATGGAACAAGTAGGGGATAATATCACACCCCACGCGAGCACCATAATGGCCAAGGCTTGAATGCCAGTACACTAAGGCTTGACCCTCACTCAAGCACTAAGCCATAAGAATGAGTCCCTGTAAGAGTTACCTGATGCTGAGCCTGAAGACCATTTAGGAGAACCTTCTAGAAAAGCCCTGAAAAGGTGGCATGGCCACTATAGGTGCAAAGGCTCTAGATAAGCCTAGACATAGGCCAGGCACATGGGTGTAAAACCCTCTAGAAGAGCCAGATAAGAAAATAGGTATGGTTACTATAGCACTAGGCATGAAAGCTTTTAGAAGGCCTGAGGTGTAGGCACTCTGTAAGAAAGTTTAGAGCCTTGACTCGGTGTGCCATAGAGTGTCTAAAACCAATTCTTTTCTAGAAATCACCTAACTAACCTTGTATATGCCTAGGGGCCTTGGAACCCTCTCGAATATATATAAGAGCCACACACTTAGCTCTTTGGTTACCACCTAGGCCATGAAGGCTCAAGTATAAATAGGGGTGCCTCCTCCCCAATAAAACCAACTTATGAGCTAGTGAACTTGAGAACCCACAAAGCTACTCAAGCATATTTGTACATAAGCCATATTGTTCAAGCAATAGAAAGGATGTTGTATTCTTTTACCAGTGCCTTTTTAGTGTGCTATAGTGTTCGATTGTCTTAAGGGTCTAACTAGCCTTTAGTGAGTGGCACACTCACTCAACCTAGTTAAAGGCTAACTTAGTCATATGTGAATGGTAGTTTTCTACCTAAGGTTGCACATGTCCCAAATGTGCCCCATGTCCTAAGCATGCCATCCAAACCTTTTGTGGTGTATTGGTTCACTTGTGTTTAATTGTGCTCTTAGACACAAAATATTTTATGGGCATAAGCTCTCAACCACTTTTCATCTAATGCTATGCATTTTACATGCTTAACATGTATGATGCTTGTGCTTCATATTGGTTTTTTTTATTGCTTAGTCTATCCATTGAGGCCCATGTAGTGTTAATGTTTCGAAGGAATGCTACCTGGTTGATCTTGCCAGTAGTCATATGCTTGTCTCAAAAATTAAGCCATGTATGTGTAAGTATGAACTAATTTAAACTGTGAAACTATAAATGGCTCATTAAATTAGATATAGTTTATTTTTTGGTATGTACCACTTGAATAACCATAGTAATTCTATAGCTAATACATGCAACAAACCCTGACTTTTGGAATGGATGCATTTAGGTCGACGCTGACTTTGTCTATTGCTTTGATGATTCATGATAACTTGACGAATCACACGACCTTTGTGCTAGTGACACATCATTCAAAATTTTGCCTTATCAACTTTTGATGGTAGGATAGTGGCCTACTATGGTGGTAAAAGGTGATGGAAAATTAGGGTTTGATCCTAGAAAGAGAGCCTAAGAAATGGCTACCACATCCAAGGAAGGCATTAGGCACATAAATTACCCAATCTTGACATGGAGAGGTAGTGACAATAAATAATAATACTGGGCTCTATGAGTTTGGTAATTGGAATGAGTATAATCTAAATCCTTTAACAATGATCCACTGGAGGGCAAGTTTATTGCCTGTAGCTACAGTAATTCCAACTCTAGTAGCGTATATTTAAGTTATTGCAATTTAAAAGGTCATAGTTAGAACTAGGGTTGGGTTATTTGATATGCCATCAGTCTACTCATACCTACTATCGACATTACACTCCTAGCCTTATCTAGCCCGGTTGTTTCTTTGGCCATGTTGGTGGCCTAGGCCATACACCATGTACGGGTATCCTAGGCTCCAGCTATGCACCATGCACACCATGGTCGAGTCGTAGGTGGGTCTAGGTAGATCTTCTTATTTTTTCCATGCCAATGCCATTTTTATGGCTCACAAATTCATATAATGGTCCCCTAAGCCTTCATAAGAAGTTTCATGGCAAGATGACTTGTTTTCTATTTTTCATGATTTTCAAAATTTTTCATGGTTTGGGATTTTTAGAAAATTTTTTTAGAAGGAATTTTGGCCCCAAATTTGCTATATGTGATCCTTGTATTTTTGTTGGCATCTATAAAAAAATTTAGCCAAAAAATCAAAGTGAAGAAGATTTTGTGGCTATTTGAAAAAAGTGACACCATTTCATGTACTTGAATGGCTATTGGTTGCGAACCTGTATAACCTCTCATGCTCTTTAAAAGGGTGTGAGTTGTCAAGGTTCCTTAAGGGATAGGGGTCCAATATAAGGGCCAAGGACTAGCACCCATTGCACATCATGTGCACACACCCTCAGGCCCCCACCCTTGATTGTCGGAACCTTTAGTACCAAATTCTAGGTTATTCAGCGATGGTGCCCTAGGCAAAATATTATGGCACCAGGACATGCTTAAGCCTAGCATGTGCACCTAGCCTAGAATTGTACTTTGACCAAGGCTTCAACCATCAATGGCACATGCTGACGCATGGTACAAGCATATGCCTCAACCATCATCAGCATAATTTGGCCTTTGGTATGAGCACTTACCTCGACCACCATTAGCATAAGTTGGCCCTTGGTACAGGTACTTACCTCAACCACTATTGGCACATGTTGGCCCTTGGTGTGGGTACATGCCTTGATCAACATAGGACTAGCACCTATTATACATCATGTGCATACACCCTTTAGCCTTTCACCCCCAATTGTCGAAACCCCTAATGTCATATTTCAGGTTTTTTAGCAATAGAGCCTTAGGTAAAAAAATAAGGCACCAACACATATTTGAGCCCAACATTTGCACCATGGCCCAAAATTGAACTTTAACCAAGGCCTCGACCATTAATGTTACACGCTAGCTCATGTTACGAGCACATGCCTTAACCATCATTGGCACAAGCTAGCCTTTGGTATGAGCACTTGCCTCAACCACCAACGGCACATGTTGGCCCTTGGTGTGGGCACATGTCTTGATCAGCATAGGCATAATTTAGACTTAGAGTAAGCACATTAATTGATTAGCATTAGTAAAAGATGGCCTTTGGTGCAAGCAGTTGCCTTAAACATCATCGGCACATGTTGGCCCTATTGCAGGCACTTGTCTAGAACACCATTTACACATGCTGGGTGTTAGGACTAGGCTTTCTCTCAACAAGCAATAGCCTGTACGGTACTTGAATGGATGCTTCCACCCAAGTCAGCCCTCAATAGTTCAATATCTGAACAAATAACCATAAGCCATAGTTAGTCCCTAGCATACGTAATAAGACACATTCATATCAGGATCAATCCCAAGCACACACAAGAAGGCACATTCACATCGATAAAAAGTAAAACACATTAAGGCAACAATCGAGACATTTGAATCGAAAGTGAATTTCATTAAAATCAAGGATATTACTCGAGACTTCCACCATCACTAAGGCCAGGGAGCAGCCCTTGGCGGATGGCCTAGGCCCGTATCACGACCTGTGAGATAGCCCAACAGTACGCTACCTACTCACCCCCTCCTAAAAAGCCTTAGAGATTTTAGAGCTATGCTACCACTAACCATTACAATGTTTGAAATGGGGACACTTTTCCTAGCATAAGAGATTTACCCAATCATGGCCCTATACATTGGTGGCTCACGACAACCTAAGCCCCGGTCATGGCCCTATATAAGGTTGGCTCATGACATCCTCCCCCATCTATTCTATCGATGTCTTTGTCAACTTGCTGGCTTAAAATTCTTTAATATTCCTCTTGAATCTTTGGAGGTCGTGTTCCCTTTCCCAGTTGGTTTCTTCTAGTTCTAATCCCTCCCACTTCACTAAGTATTCATGAACTAGTCTTCGTGATACCTTGGTTTCCCTGTCGGCTAAGATCTCTTCAACTCGATGCTCTGAGGGTGGCTTATGGTAATGACGGCTCTAGTTAGCTCCCTTCGGCTAGCATCTATAGGATCTGCATGAAAAGGTTTTAGGTTGCTCACATGAATACTGGGTGCACCTTCATCCACTTTGGTGGTCGATTTTGTGAGAGGCATTTCCCACCTTAGAAAGGATCTTCACTAGACCCTCATATTTGCGTACTAGTCTACGATCTCTCTTTCTTAAGAACCTGGTTTGTTCAGAAACTAGTCGAATAAGAACCAAATCACCAACTTGGAATCGTTACACCCTGTGACCTTTGTCTGCTCATTTCTTCATTCGTTTCAATGCTTTCTCCAGCTAGGCTTGGTGATCTTAGTGTTTTGTTTCCACTCTTTGTCGAGGTTGAAGGCTCTCGGATTTTCCCTCCATATTGTTCCAAGAAAGTATGGGGTAGCCTTGGTAATTGTCTGGTGACCACCTTAAATGGGCTCTTGTTAGTGGAAGAGCTTTTGTTGGAATTAAAGCAGAGTTGAGCAACGTCCAATAACGAAGGCTAGTTCTTCTGATTGGCTTGAACAAACTACCTTAAGTATTCCTCTAGTAATCCACTGAACTGTTTCATTTGACCATCAGTTTAAGGGTAGTAGCTTGAGGAAATATTGAGTTGGGACCCCAATATCTTGAAAAGTTCTCTCTAGAAGGACCCCATGAATCTTGGATCTCTATCACTTACAATGTTTTGAGGGAGGCCTCAGTATTTGACCACATGTTTAAACAATAGTCAAGCTGTGTCTTCCGCTGTACAATACTTGTGAGTGGGAATGAATGTGGCGTACTTAGAGAACCGATCAATCACCATCAAAATAGCTCCAAGATCACCATAACAAAGGACCCACAAATGTTTTAATGAAACACTGAGAGGGCAAAGATGCCTCCATGCCCTGAGTCTCATGCCACTTCTGGCCTTAGACATGCATGACGGTTGATTCATTTTGGCTCCTGAGCATGTGAAATGATTGGTATCATCACCCAGGGCTAAATAACAAACCCCCAACATAAATCCCACCAAGAAACTGGAATGAAAAAGAATGTGTGTGCTGTCACCATCCCATTTGGAGTGCATACACAGGTGGCACCATGACTCATTTTGTCATGAAAAACCAAAATGAGTCTCAACAATGGATATCTCAACTCTCACATCGATGAAGAATGCAACAAAATATGATACTTGGTGTGAATTGTAGAATCCTATGAACCATCAATTCTTTCAATGCAAGTTGCACCTTTAGCCATTATGCCAAGGGCATGTCTGCCTGGCTATCATGCATCATCACCCTTTCTAACCTCTCACCCATTGGGCTCCTGGTAAGAGGACAAAAAATGGCCTCCAGTGATCTCGTCTATTGTGGTTGGCCCATAAACTAGTCCCTGGCAATCAAAGCCCTGTGACCATCAGTGCCAAAGCTCCTAGTATGAATCATCTCCGGTGACATGCACTCATCCAACTGAACCTATTGGACCCTTCACATCACTCAATCGATGCTCACATCGTGACCTTAGGTAAGGTAGGATTACTTGTTGAGTTTAAGCATATAAATAAGCAAAGGAAAAGAAACTTACCAAGATTCTCCTAGTCACAATGAGTGAACCAGAAAAAGCCCAGCTTGAGAATCGAGAACCCTTGGAGTCCAAATTATAGTCTAGTGAAGCGTCCTCAATGGTGGACTAGGCCTAAGTCCCCTAAAAAAAGGTGTTAGAGAGGGTGAGTGTCCTATTATGCTTGGATCCTATTGCAACATAAGACTTTATCTACGAGTCAGGTTGTTTGGCATTGCAGCCCTAATCGGTTGGTAAATTTTATCCAAGGCTGAATACAAGTGAGAAATCAATAGTGAAGAAGTACCACGAGGGAAAGATGAAAAGGACTTTAAAAAGAGAGTCAAAGAGTGCTTGAAATTATCGAAAGGGAAATGGATGGGGGATGATGATGCACCCCAGTTAGATGTGGAATGGTGAGAGCTAGTCCATTGATTGGCTTAGGGCATTGACTGACATGTGTCGTAGTGGCTGCCCAATCCTAGGCTTTCGATATGCCCATGGAAACATTGCTGCTATGATCGTGGAACACAACACACATCATCTCAACATGCCTCGACACTTATGTGCTCCTAGCATTAGCTTACGAGCTCCCTATCTAGCTTGTCTTGAAACGTAGACCAAGGAGTGTGACATGTGTGCAAGTTAACGTGCCAGATAACCTATAAGGTGCAAGGAAGCTAGTTGGCAAGATCCCTCATAGGTGCACCACCGACCGACCTTGATCTTCTGAGAAAGGTTCGAGTGTGAGCTTACCTATTGAGGTGAACTATGCCTGAGTAGGGCTAAGCTAGGGGAAACTCTAGTGGAAGCCCATAATGATACTGATGTGTAAATCATTCATCTAACTTGGGTATAAGGGTGAAAGACTAATTGAACCATTTGGTAGCTAGTTCCCTCTAAAGTTTCCTTTAGGATAGATAGAGCCTTTAGCGAGTTTTATTGGGTAAAGCCATGGTTAGAGGCATTGGGGCACAATGCCCTCAACCTATTCTCAAACTTTAAATAAGTATGATGATGTAGCTATTTCATTGAGATACTCCATGGAATCGAGACCTCAAAGTGGGCCATTTTTTGTAAGTAGAACTGGCGACACATAATGAACTAAAAGTTGGGTTATAGTGCCTAATTATGCGCTAACCTAGAACCCTTAAAGGTGTTGGTCGATTAAGACAATAAGATGGTGATCATGAAAGTCAAAATCCTCTAAGTAGTGTGTAACAACCCACCTATCAAATCAACTAGCCTTGAAAATAAATGGCGCTTAAGCACATGATCTATACTAGATCATCGAGGCAAGGGCCAAGCCCCGATAAGTAGGAGGGTATGATGGTTGCTGCAAAACTTAATGCGCAAGCTTGTGCAAAGAGACTATCAGTGCAAATCTTGGTGGTAGTAGCAAATATTCAAATGAGAATTTTGAAGGCCAAAGAAGGGAAAGGTTATATGTGAACAGCACTTGCACATAGGTTAGTCGATCCTTAGAGATGGGTCTAACATGAGCTTTGAAAGGAAATTGAGTTAAAATTCTTAAATTGGGACACAATGGCTAATAGCAACATTAGGGATTCTAAAGACATCGATTAGGGCCTTAGAAAGATTTATGTTTTCTATTTAATGACCTGCCCACACTAGAAACAACTCAATTGGAGGTAGGTTCCATTGGCCAAAAAAGTAATGCATGTCACATTATATCCTATTTGCCCTAGCAGCCCTTGAAAATATGGAGGAGTGAGTGTTATTCATGCCTAATTGTACTCATAATTGCATGGGTTTCCAAATTGAGCAAGCTCTAGTCAATGGAACAATGTAGGTAAGGGAAGCCAGCAAAGTGGATCTCTAACCTTGGGAAAAGGATTGGCTCTAAGGGTTGGGCGTAGGGGTCCCAGTCTTGAACCTTTTGGCTACCAATGCACTACTCAGGCTACCCCCACAGTGAGAGTAATTCAATGCGTGGAGGTTAGGGGATGGACTAGGAATGGCTCCCTCGGGGGCCTTTCCCATGTGATGAATAGTCAACTCAAAATTGTTACGGACTAAGGGAATTCGACTATTTAATTAAAACAAAGCATTACTATGGTCCCTAGGGATGCTCACTCAATGTGATTTTTACCCAGTGCTCTAAATGTTAAAGTGAAGAAATTCAACCAATCGAGGTAAATGATAGGAGTAATATGACTCTTTTAAGGTAGCCAAATGCCTCTACATATAATTAGTGACACACATGAGTGGATTAACAAGATTCCCATTGTCCCTATCGACTATCCAGCAAAACCACAACGAAGGGAACGGGTTTAGCAGAACCAGCAAAAAAGAAAACCTAATTGAGCTTGACTCTAGTCTAACTGAAATGACTTGAGAGGTGTAAGATAAGTGGGAGCCCTCTAACAAAATTGAAATATCATTTCTTTTAATGTTATTTTACTTATTTCATGAATCGGAGGTGAGGCACAACCCTTTCTTTTAGACATAAGGCCAACCTTGGTCAGTTAATCTAGGCAAAAGACATTGTCAAGTGGGGAGTTTACTAGGGTAGCACATCTATTACAAGATAATGCAAATGTCCTATTATAATCTCAATGAGAACAAGAATCTCATGTGGAATAAAAGGGAAAAGGCTCATTTCATTATAATTTCTAGTACAAATATAAACCTTGAAAGCATGGCCTATTGATCTTTTAGGCCTTCAAAATTTAAAGCTAGAGGCATTAGAAAAGTTACCATAGGGATAATTAGCTTGTGGCAATGAAGTATTCATTAGCGACATTGCTTGTTGATCCTTCGATGTCAACTTTTCCCATCATTGTGAAGCAAAATTCTCTAAGTGTTGGATTATTCACCCACTAATATGAAATGTGAGCCAGGTTTAGACCATTGTGAGATAGGTTAGTTTTACCCTATTGATAGCAATGTTATAATAGTAATTCAACCTAGAATGAGAAAACTGTTGATTCACACAATTGGTCATTGTGCTTGGTTGAAAAGCTAGGGGCAAGAAGCTATCATGCACTGGATTATGATTGAATGCCTCTAAGTCAAAATCTAGGCTAGAAGTGATGCATGTGCCCATCATGCAATTGCAGACCTACAGCATGGATGTATGGCCCCCAAGGGCATGTGTCATAGGTGCAGCCCCTGCTACGACAAGCTATGCAGGCCTCATTAGAGCTTAATTCCTACTGAGCGATGAGTAGAATCCTTTGAAGATGACTTAAATATGCAATGGGGTATTGTAAATGGTAGAGTAGCCTTGCTATCATGATCCATTGAGATTCAATCCTTTGTTGCTTCGATTCATCCCTCCCCTACACACCCACCAAAGTCCTCTCACTTTATTTTTTTACACTGCATCCCTCTAGGGTTGGGGATGAATGATGTTTTCCATTGCAATTGATTCAATCAGGTGATGAAATCCTACATTCGAGCTTCTAAGTAAATGAGGACCGAATGCCCTTGGTATTTGTTATAGGGATGGCCTTGCCCTTGGTGAGGGCACTTGCCTCAAACTCTATTAACACACACTGTCTCCTGGTGTAGGTTCTTACCTTGAACACCATCGACAGCATCTAGCCCTTGGTTGGTGTGGGCTATCGCATCCAACACCATTGATAGATGCAAACAAATTGTTGCCTTAGGCCCTATCAGCAGATGTTGGACCTTTGGTTTGGGATGTTGCCTAGGACACCATTACCAGATACTAGCACTTGGCATAGGTACTTACCTCCACCACCATCTATGCAAGTGGGCCCTTGGTTTAGGTTGTTACCTTGAACACCTCTTTGGTAGATGTTGGCACTTGGTGTGGCATGTGTACCATAACCCCTCCATCCAAGACACTTACTTGCCTCTCGATCGCTATTGGCATTAAATGATGCTCGGTGCATGTGTCATGAGCTCTGGTCTTAAGCCAAACTTTGTGTGGCCTTGGATAGGGAATTGACTCCATTTGCTTAAGTCAGTGTACAAAATTCAAGTGCTTAGCATAATTCTAACTCATCAAAGATTGTGCTACAATATTGGGCCTTCTAGAAGCCAATATATACTGCTCCTCCTATGACTGTATTCAGGCATGCTCACACCTAGGTTTGGCCATGTGCTCACACCTCGATCATCAGTGTTTGCACTTGGGTCTGACTGTGTGTTAGTGCATCACTCACCAATGCTCGTACCTAGGCCTGGCTCAATCTTACTAAATCTAGACACCATGCCTGAGCTTCTAGAGTCTTGATCACTGCCCATACTACTATTCTAGGCTAGTTCCCCATGATCTAGGCCTTTAATAGGCTTTAAAGCCTGGTCCCCCTAGCTATCGACCTTGTTTCACTAAAGCTAGAATTGTTCCTTGACTTAGAGAGAACCCCTAAGCTAGTACCAGCTTGTGGACTGTGACATATGCATGTGCCTTAACCACTATCAAGACATGTTGGCCTTTGGACTCAACATGTGCTTTGACTACTATCAACACATGTTGACCCTTTGTATGGGCAGTTCCCTCAAATACCATTGGCACATATTGGGCCATGTATCATGTGCAGGAATCCTAGCATCAACCATGCACCATACGCACCATGACCAAGTAATAGGTGGGCTTAAGCACATCTTTATATTTCTTCCATGCCAATGCCATTTTAATGCCTTGCAAATTCATATAAGTGCTCACTAGTGCCTGGACATAGGCCTGGCTCAATTTTATTGAACATAAACACTGTGCTTATGCCTCAGAGTCTTGATCACTACCAATACCACTATTCTGGGCTAGTTCCCCATACTTTGGCCTCTAATAGGCCTCAAGGCTCGGTCCTCCTGGCTGTCAGACCCTATCCTACTAGAACTATAATAGCATCTCATCTTGAAAAGAACCTCTATGCCTGACTAGCTTGCAGACTAGACACATGCACATGCCTTGACCCTCATTGGGACATGTTAGCCCTTGGTCTTGGCACATACTTCAACCACCATCAGCACATGCTAGGCCATGCACCATGCATACGTATCTTGGGCCTGGGCAATGCACCATGTGCACCATAACTGAGCAATAGGTGGATTTAGGCACATCTTAGTTCTGCAAAGCCAATGCCATTTTTATGGCTTGTAAAATCATATAAGCACTCTTTAATGCCTGCACCTAGGATTTTCTCAATTTTGCCAAACATAAACACCATGTCCTAGCCTCTAGAGTCTTGATCATTACCCATACCACTATTTTAGGCTAGTTCCCTATGACCTGGGCCTCTAGTAGGCCTTTAAGAACAAGTCATCATGGCTATTGGACCCTATCTTGCTAGAATTAGAATTATCCCTCAACTCAGAGAGAAGCCTTAGGTTTAGACTAGCTTGCAGACCATTACACATACATATGCCTTGACCACTATCAAGACATGTTAGGCCTTGGTCTTAGCACATGCTTCGACTATCATCAGCACATACTAGCTCTTTGTGTGGGCAGTTTCTTTGAACACCATTAGCATATGCTGGGTTATGCTATCTTGGGCTTGGGCCATGAACCATGGGAACCACAATTGAATGATAGGTGGGTTCAAGCAATTTGTATGTTTTTGTTAAGCCAATGCCATTTTTATGGCTTATAAATTCATATAAGTGCTCACCAACACTTACACTTGGTCCCAGCTCAATTTTGCCAAACTCAAAAGCCATGCCTGAGCCTCTGAAGTCTTGATCACTACTCATACCACCATTCTTAGCTAGTTCCCTGTGACCTAGGCCTCTAGTACACTTCAAGGCTTGGCCCCTTAGTTGTCAGACCCTATCTCGCTAAAATTGGAATTGCTCCTTAACTTAAAAAAAACCCATGGGCTTGGGCCAGCTTGTAGATCATGACACATGTGCATGCCTCGACCACCATCATCACCCAATGACCTTCAATGCATGTGTCATGGTCTGCAAGCTAGTTCAGGCCTAGGGGTTCTTTCTAAGTTGAGTAGCAGTACAAGTTCTAATGGGATAGAGTCTAATAGCTTAAAAGACTAGGCCATAAGGTACATTAAAGGTTCAAGTCACATGGAACTAGCTTAAAACAATAGGGTGAGTACTGATCGAGACTCTAGAGGCTTAGGAAAGAGGATAAGGTTAGCCAAGATTGAGCTAGGCCTAAGGACAGGCACTAGTGAACAATGGGTGGGCATCCAGTTAGACCCAAGCAGGAGCACTAATGATCAAGGTATGGGTGCATAGTCAGGCCCAAGTCTAGGCTTGTATAAACATAGTCTTAAAAGGATTATATTTATGGGCTTCTAGAAGGCTTAGTGCTTAGCATGATTATAACAAGTCAAAGATCGTGCAATAGCACCAAATCCCCTAAAATCAAAGATTGTAAGCTCTAGAGTTTAAGAATGTATTTTAGGCTCTGATTATAAGAGGGATTCAGCTATAAAGAGAGAGCCCCCCATCCTCATTACGCATACACTAGAACCATTGAGTAATAACATCTTTACTCTTGCCTTAAACTTTATGTTGTTTTTTTAGCCTTTTTTCAAACACTTGTTGTGCCCTATTGTTTTGCAATGTATTGGCCAACCAACCCCATAGTCTAAAGTGATCATGCATTATTTCTTGTGTTAGACTGATTTAGGATGTAGAAGAGTTCATTCCCCAGTTATGGAGGTATGCGATATTGAAGCTTAATTCTCAACCTATGACAAGTTGAATCAAAGTTTAGTTTGGGGGAGCTAGGAGTACGCAGTAGAATGAAATACTAGGGGGTATCAAAGCCTGGATCAAACCAAAGGTGGTGACTAAAGCCTTGGTTTAGAGTGTGCAACAGATCTCTACTCAAGACATGAGGAGCCAGAGTTGTAGTAAAAGCTAAAGTTGGTGTGAAGAGCCAGAGTTGGCATTAGTGCAAGTTAGAGGACTTGCATGCGGGCATCCTAGTGTGGTGTGCAAGCACTGTGGTATGTTGTGCAAGCATGTTTTGGGCTATAGCATGTTTAGGGAAAACCAGACAAGAGGCCAAAAAAAGGTGCTTGAGTAGCGCCCACCTACAAACAAGTAGGGGAAAGCTTTAGAAAGATATATGCCAATAAGCACTCGATTAGTGAAGTGTTAGAGGCTATTTTACAAATAATAGATTGGTTTAGAGATGTTAAAGGACCCTTGAATAAGGCACTAAAGAAGCTCATGCAATGTAATGAGGCATTGGAGTACATGGTGACTATTGTGAGAAGAGCTAGCTAGGCTCAAGGTTGACCATGTTACATTACGAGCTACTGTGGTTGCCAATACAAGCTTATGACCAAGAGTGAAGGTGCTTAAGCATTTCATTAATAGACTAATGCCATAGGTCAAGGTCAAACTATAATGAAAAGGAGTTCAAGAGTTGAGTCAGGCTAGATTTGCTATAGAATCATTGACTTAAGTTGAGTGCACCAAGTTTTCAAGGCCAAAGGAAAAAGAAAAGAGTAGGGGAGACACCGAAGAAAAGGCTATAGGGAGGCCTAGATTTAGTAAGATCAACAAACTATCAGTAAAGGCATGGGGCCCATGAGTTGCTATTTTTGTGCCAGTTCACATTGGGTTAGGGAATGCCCAAAGCTTTCAACCATCAAATGGGAAGAAAGGTTGTCCAAAAGCAAAGCGGCAATGGTAAACAACCTTAGAAGGGGCCCAACGAAAAGCAACCAGGTGCTAGTCGAGACTGCTAAGGGATTGGGACCTCTTGAAAAGATGATAAAGGGAAACCAATGGCAATAGAGTGCCACAACATGAGTTTTATAGTACAACCAAATTCTTCACAAGAGAGGGTGCTGCAGGTAACTAAGAAAAGCACCGAAAGTGTTGACAGCATGGGTTAAAGTGACCAGCACTTGTACCTAGGCCTGGCTCAATTTTGCCAAACCTGATCACTATCCTTGAGCCTTTAAAGTCTTGATCACTACCCATACCACTATTTTATGCTAGTTCCCTATGACTCAGGCCTCCAACAGGCCTCAAAGCCTAGTCCTTCTATTTGTTAGACCTAGTATCACTAGAACTGGAACTGCTTCTTGACTCAAAGAGAACCCTTAGGCTTGGACTAGCTTGTGGATCATGACACATGCACATGCCTCAACCACCATTAACATAAAATGACCTTCAGTGCATGCATATGCCTCAACCACTATCGAGACTTGTTAGCCATTTGTCTTGGCACATGCTTCGATTAGCATTGGCATAAGCTGGCCCTTGTGTAGGTAGTTCCCTCAAACACCATTAGCACATGTTGGTCCATGCACTACATGTGAGTATCCTAGGCCTAGGCCACACACTTTGCATATTATAATTGAGCAGTAGGTGGGTTCAAGCACATCTTTGTATTTTTACCTTGCCAATGCCATTTTTATGGCTTGTAAATTCTTATAATGGTCCCTTAAGCTTCCATGTTAAGTTTCATGGCAAGATGACTTGTTTTCTATTTTTTATGATGTTTGGAATTTTTCATGGTTCAAGATTTTTTGAAAGTTTTTTAAAAGGATTTTTGGCTCTAAGTTTGGTACGTGACGCTTTTATTTTTATTGGCATTCATAAAAAATTTAGCTAAAAAATTGAAATGTAAAAGATTTTGTGGCCATTTGGAAAAAGCATCCCTATTTCAGACACTTGAATGGCTACTGCCTATGAACTTGTAAAAGCTCTTATGCTCTTAAAGGAGGTATGAGTTGTCAAGGTTCCTTGGGGGATAGGAGACCAATATAGGGGCCAAAGACTAGTACCCATCACACATCATGTGCACACACCCCTGGCCCTCCACCCCTAATCGTCAGAACCCTTAATGCCACCGATCAGGTTCTCCGATGATGCTCCAAAGATTGTGCCTTAGGTAAAAACACATGCTCAAGGCTAGCATGTGTACCGTAGCCTAGAATCAAACTTTAGCCAAGGCCTTGACCATCAATGGCACATGTTAGCACATGGTACGACATATGCCTCGATCATCATTGGCATAAGCTGGCCTTCGATATGAGCACTTGCATCAACCACCATTGACACAAGCTGGCCTTTCGTATGGGCACTTGCCTCGACCATTATTGGCACATGCTAGCCCTTGGTGCGAGCACATGCCAACCTTTGGTGCAAGCATATGCCTCGATTAGCATTGGCACAATTTGGACCTAGTGTGAGCACATGTCTTAATTAGCATCAACAGAAGATGGTCTTTAGTGTAGGTAGTTGCCTCAAATACATCGGCACTTGTTGACCCTTGCTACTGGCAGTTACGTCAAACACCATCAGCACATGCTAGGCCTTGGTGAGGGCACATGCCTTGACCACCATCAGTACATACAGACCTTTGCTATGGGATATGCCTGTTTGGAAAAAGTGCCCCCATTTTAAACCCCTTAATGTTTACTACTAGTACATCTATAAAATCTCTCATGCTCTTTAGGTGTTCATGATGGGCCTATCATTATGTACATTCGCAATAACATCCTAGAGCAAAATCTAGGCCATGTATGCCTTTTGGCCATGTTGTCTGATGATTGGTTGCTTTAGTGACTCGTAGGCACCCATGGCCTTAACCAATTGGCATGCATAGTAAAAAGGGCTTGGCTATGCCAAGCTCAAGCTGATGCCTACAGTTGATGCTACCCCAAACCCCAAACCAAGTCTGTGAATCAGGTAATGGCTCTTTAGGTTAGTGCAAGTAGAAGCTATGGTTATAGGCTTGGTCTAGCCTAGTCTATCAGGTATTTGGTAATATCATGGTCATTTGTCATCGACCACAAAAATGGCTAGGCCTAATTGAGCCCGTGCATGCAGTTGATGCTGCCCAAGGCCCTAGGAACAAGTTCCTGAATCGGCCAATGTCTTTTTCGAATGGTGACAATAGAGTTTGTATGTATAGTCCTGGCTAGACTAAGCGTTGGTGGTGTATGCCATTGTTGCCTATTGGATGGCAAGGGCAGTCTCATGGACATTGCTTATGTTTTTCCCATGCCAAGTAGTTATGGCATGGCCTCGTTCATTGTTTTATCTGCTCGCTCATCAAACAATTGATTGGGTGGGTTACAGACTAGTGTGCATGGATGCTACCACTTGTAGTAATAGGCATAGGAGTGGTGCTACAGTTGTGCATGTTGGTAGGCTCTAAGCTTGATGCATCAAACTGTTGACTGATCATCCATTTCAATATACCCCTATGTGGTCATCATACCTTAGGGGTGTAATTAGGATCCTATGCCGCATACCAAAATCAATGGAAATTGGATGTCTTGCTATCCCTCATCAATCTTATGTCGTTAGGGGCTACGAGTTAGACCTCAATCATGTCACATGACCCAATTATGCCTTTGTTGCCTATTGGATGGCAGGGGCAATCTTATGCACATTGCTTTTGTTTTTCCCATGCTGAGCAGTTGTGGCATGGCCTCGTACATGGTTTCATCTGCTTGCTCATCGAATAATCGATTGGGTGGGTTATAGACCAGTTTGTATGGATGCTACCACTTGTAGTAATAGGTATAGGAGTGGTGCTACAGTTGTGCATGTTGGTAGGCTCCAAGCTTGATGCATCAAAGTATTGACCCATCATCCATTTCAATCTACCCCTATGTGGTCATCATAGCTTGGGGGTGCAATTAGGATCCTATGTCGCATACCAAAATCAATGGAAACCAGATGTCTTGCCATCCCTCATCAATCTTATGTCTTTAGGGGCTAGAGTTAAAACTCAATCATGCCTCATGACCTAATTATGCCACCCAAACCTCCATGGCTACATTGGTGCATTGGTGTTCGATAGTGCTCTTAGATGTGGAACATTTTGTGGGCATGGGCTGTCAACCTTGTTCATCTAATGCTATGCATTTTATGTGCTTAACATGCAAGACATTTGTACTCCATGTTGGCTCTCTTCACTGCTTTGTTGGTGTGTTGAGGCCTATGTGGTGTTATAAACTAATTCAGATTGTGAAACTGTGAATGGCTTATTAAATTAGTTATAGTTTATTTGATGGTATCTACTATTCAGATAAGCATAGTAATACTAAAGCTAATACGTGCAGAAACCTCAACTTCTAAAAGGGATGCATTTATTAGATAAAATGTCGACACTAGCTTTGCTCGTTGTTTTGATGATTCATGATAACTTTATGGATTGCATGGCCTTTGTGCTGTGCTAGCAACGCATCATTCAAATTTTTGCCTTATGAAGTTTCGATGCTAGGATAGTGGCCTACTATGGTGGTGATGAGTGATGGAAAGTTAGGGTTTGATTCTGGAGAGAGAGCTTGAGAAATAGCTACCACATCCAAAGAAGGCAATAGGAGCAAAAATTACCCAATCTTGACACAGGGAGTTGTGACAATAAATAACAATATTGAGCTTTATGAGTCTAACAATTAGAATGAGTACAATCTAAATCCCTTAGTGAGGATCCATTGGAAGGCAAGTCTAATGCCAGTAGCCATAGTAATTCTAGCTCCAATAGCATAAATTTAAGTTATTATAGTTAAAAAGCTCATAGTTAGAGTTAGGGTTAAATCCTTTGCTTTGCCTCACAATAAGCATCGGTTTACTTGTCCTTACTACTAGCGATGTGCCTTTGGCCTTAACTAGCTGAGTCATTCCTCTGACACTGCTACTTTAAAGAAATTAAAGTGCTTAAAGTAGGCCCTTGCTTGTATGCATTAGCATGGGATAACATCATAGGATTTTGGTCCTATTGTATTAGCCTTCAAGATTAGAGTAATGATTAACAGAGACAATCAAGGGGATTTGTATTTCATAGTTAAAAGTGAAATTTTTGGATTTATAAGAGATGAACAACTACAAAAGCATTTACCAAGGATATTTTTATTAATCAAGAATGAAAGTTTGGGGCTAGAACATGATCAGATACCATCCTAGTCTCTACCATAAATGATGCTGACCAAGGATCAATGGATGTTACTTTTAAGACTCTATTGGTACCTTATGAGAAATCAAAGTCTTTGAGTTTCAAGGGGAATATGGTCGTAGGGCTAAAACTTAAAGGAATTGATAGAAGGGCACCACTAGGAGTAGAGCCTATAGCTTAATTTCACTCAACATGAGGAAACTTACTCGGTCAACACATAGTAAGGATTGACAGATTGAGAGCTTTTTCTTGATTCTATAGGTGGTGGTGCATGGCCATTCTTAGTTGGTGGAGTGATTTGTCTGGTTAATTCTATTAATGAATAAGATCTTAACCTACTAACTAGCTACATGGAGGTAATTCTTCATAGCTAGCTTTTTAAAAGGACTATGGCCATTTAAGCCAAGGAAGTTTGAGGGAATAACAGGTCTATGACACCCATAGATGTTCTAGGCTACTCATACACAACATTGATGTATTGAACAAGTCTATAGCCTTTGTTGATAGGCTCTGATAATCATTGAAATTTCACCGTGATGGGGATAGATCATTGTAATTGTTAGTCTTTAATGAGGAATTCTTAGTAAACGTGAGTTTTCAGATTATGTTGACTATGTCCTTGTCCTTTGTACACATCGCCTATTGCTCTTACCGATTGAATGGTTTGATGAAGTGTTTAGATCATGGTGATGTGGATGGTTCATTACCAGAGATGTTGTAAGAAGTCCATTGAACCTTATCATTTAGAGGAAGAAGAAGTTGCAACAAGGTTTTCATAGGTGACATTATAAAAGGATCATTGTCGAAACCTACTCAATGAATGACCCACAAACACATTAATGAAACACCTAGGGATGAGGGTGCATTTATGCCCTAAGCCCCTTTCAGCCTTGTGCATGTACATCAGTTGATTCATTTTGCCTTCTAAGTGGGTGACACGATTGGTATCATTGCCTATGGCTGAATAATGAACCCTTGACATGAATCACACTAAGGAACCCTAATGAAAAAGAGCGTGTGTGCCATTGCCATCCCATTTGCGATGTGTGTGAGGGCGACACCATAACTCTTTCTATCATGAAAACCAAAATGACTATTTATAATAGATATCTTGGCTCTCTCATTAATGAAGAATGTAGTAAAATGTGATACTTGGTGTGAATTGCAGAATCCCATGAATCATTGAATCTTGGAATGCAAGTTGCTTCCTATTCCATTGGGCCAAGGACACGTCTACTTGAGTGCCATATGTTGTTGCCCTTTCACCCCATTACCCATTGGGCTTTTGGTGAAGGGGTAGAAGATGGCCTCCCATGATCTCGTCGATCATGGTTGGCCCAAAAGTGAGTCCTTGGCAATGATTGCACCAACCATCAATGGTAAAGCTCTTGATGTGCCTCATCTCCTATGACATGCACTCATTGTCTATCTAGACCCCATCGGCCCCTTACATCGCTCAATCTATGCTTGCATTACCATCCCAGGTCAGGCAAGATTACCTACTGAGTTTAAGCATATCAATAAGTGATGGAAAAGAAACTTACCAAGATTCCCTAGTAATGGCAAGCAAACTAGGAAGAGCCTAGTTTGAGAATCGGGCACCCCTAAGATCTGAATTGTAGTCTAAAGAAGCATCTTTAATGGCGGACCAGGCTTAAGTCCCCTGAAAAAAGGCATCAAAAAAAGTAAGAGCCCTATTATGCCTAGACCCTATCCTACAATAAGGTGCAACCTGTTAGTCAGGTTGTTTGGGAATGCAACCCAAATTGAGCAGTAAATTCTATCCAAGGCTAAATTCGGGTGAGTGACCGATAGCAAAAAAGTACCGCAAGGGAAAGATGAAAAGGTCTTTGAAAAGAGATTTAAATAGTGCTTGAAATTGTTATAAGGGAAATAAATGGGGGTTGGCTATGCACCTTGGTCAAACATAGAATCGCAAGAGCCGACCTGTAGATAGGCACGAAGCATGGATCGATACGGGTCATGGTGGCAGCCTAAGCTTGGGCTTTCAATATGCCTATAGAGATGTCATTTTTATAATTTTGGAATGCAACACAAGTCATCTTAGTGTGCCTTGGCACTCGCATTCTCAAGATATTGGCTTGTAGGCTCCCCATCTGGTCTATCTTAAAACATGAACCAAAAAGTCTAACATGTGTGCAAGTCAATAAGCTAGAAAACCCATAAGGTGCAAGGAAGCTAATTGGTGAGATCCCTCATAGGTGCACCACTGACTGACCTTGATCTTTTGAAAAGGGTTCAAGTGTAAGCATGCCTGTTGGGACCAAAATGATGGTGAACTATGCTTGAGTAGGGTAAAGCTAGAGGAAACTCTGATGGAGGCCTATAGTGATATTAACGTGCAAATCATTCGTCTGACTTGGGTTTAGTGGTGAAAGACTAATTGAACCATTTAGTAGCTAGTTCCCTTTGAAGTTTCCCTCAAGATAGCAAGAGCACTTAGCAAGTTCTATCGGGTAAAGCCAATGATTAAAGACATCAAGGGTGTAATGCTCTCAACCTACTCTCAAACTTTAAATAGGTAGGATGGTACAGCTACTTCATTGAGCTGTGCCACAGAATCGAGAGTTCTAAATGGGCCATTTTTGGTAAGCAAAAATGGCAATAAGGGATGAACTGGAAGCTGAGTTATGGTGCCCAACTGTGTGCTAACCTAGAACCTATAAAGGGTGTTGGTTGATTAACATAATAGGATAAGGGTCACGAAAGTTGAAATCTTCTAAGTGTGTAACAACTTACCTATCGAATCAACTAGCTTAAAAAATGGATGGCATTTAAACATGCGACCTATACACAACTATTAGGACAAGGGCAAAGGTCGGCCCTAATGAGTAGAAGGGCATGGTGGTCACTGCAAAACTTAGGGCATGAGCCCCGTAGAGTAGTCTCGATGCTAATCTTGGTGGTAGTAGCAAATATTCAAATGAGAACATTGAATGCTGAAAAGGGGAAAGGTTCCCATGTGAATTACACTTGCACATGGATTAGTTGATCCTAAGAGATGGGGGAAGCCTATTCAATAGTGTGTCCAATGTGAACTTTAAAAGTGAATCAAGTTAAAATTCTTGAACCAGGATGCATAGGCTGATAGCAATATTAGGAAGTCAACAAAATGGATCCATAGCCTCAAGAAAAAGATTGGCTTTGAGGGCCAGGCACGGGGTCCTAATCCCAAACTCATCGGCTGTTGATGTACTACTCGAACTGGTATCATGGCAATAGTGGGTCATTGTGTGCCAATAAAGGATGGACTTGGAAAGGCTTCCTTGAGGGCTTTCCCCGAGTAATGAATAGTCAACTCAAAATTGATACAGATAAGGGGAATCTAACTATTTAATTAAAACAAAGCATTACAATGGTCCCTACGAATACTCATGCAATGTGATTTGTGCCCAGTGCTCTAAATGTCAAAGTGAAGAACTCAACCAAGTGAGGGTAAACAACAGGACCAACTATGACTCTCTTATGGTAGCCAAATGCCTTATCATCTAATTAGTGAGCACGTGAATGGATTAACACAATTCCCATTGTCCCTATCTACTATCCAATGAAACCACAATCAAAGGAATAGGCTTGGTAGAATTAGTAGGGAAAGAAGACCCTATTCAGCTTGACTCTAGTGCAACCTTTGAAATGAATTAAGAGGTGTAGGATAAGTGGAAGCCCTAAGTCAAAATTGAAATACCATAACTTTTAACATTATTTTACTTATTCCATGAATCGGAGGCAAGGCAGAACCCCTTATATTTGGCCTACGGCTAACCTTGATTAGTTAATTAAGGTAAAAGACATTGTCAAGTGGAGAGTTTGTCTGGGGTAACACATCTATTAAAAGATAATACAGGTGTCCTAAGATGAGCTCAAATAGAATAGAAATCTCAAATGGAACAAAAAGATAAAAGCTCATTTGATTTTGATTTCCAATACGAATAAACTATGAAAGCATGGCTTTTTAATCCTGTAGACTTTCAGAATTTGAAGCTAGAGGTGTCAGAAAAGTTAACAGAAGGATAACTGTCTTATGGTAGACAAGTGTTCATAGTGAAGTTGCTTTTTAATCCTTCAATGTTGGCTCTTCCTATCATTGTGAAGCAAAATTCACCAAGTGTTCGATTGTTCACCCCCCAATAAGGAATGTGAGCTAAGTTTACCCTGTTATGAGATAGGTTAGTTTTACTAAAATGGCAGCATCACAATAACAATTCAACCTAATATGAGAGGAATCGTTGATTCCTATATTTGGTTATCCCACTTGGTTAAAAAGCTAGTGGCATGAAGCTACCATGCACTTGATTATGACTGAATGCCTTTACATTAGAATCTAGGTTAGAAGGGACACATGCATCTGTCACCCAATTGTCGACTAGTAGTAAGAGCCTACGCCTTGAAGGGCACATGTCATAGGTGTAACACCCATAGCAAACAAGCCATACGGGCCTCCTTAGAGCTCAATTCCCATCGAGTGGTGGGAAAAATCCTTTGTAGATGACTTAAATACACGATAGGGTATTGTAAGTGGTAGAGTGGCCTTGTTGCCACGATCCACTAAGATTCAACCATTTTGTTGCTTGATTCACCCCTCCCCCCACCATAGCCATTAAAGTCTTTTCACTTTATTTTTTTTTTCACCACACCTCACTAGGTTGGGGATGAATGGTGTTCTCCATTGCAATTGATTTAGTCGGGTGATGATGTCCCTTTCTTGAGCATACAAGTAAACAACAATTGAATGCTCTTAGTATTTCTTACAGTGATAGGCTCACTTTTGGTGCAAGCACTTGCCTCGAACTCTATCGGCACATGCTGGCCCCAATCTAGGTTGTTGCAATGAGCACCATCAACAGCATTTAGCCTTTGGTTGGTATAGGTAATCACATCCAACACCATCTATAGATGCTGGCCCCTTAGTGTGAGATGTTACCTTAGACACCAAAGCTAAATGCTGGTGTCACGGGCTTTGACCTTAGACTCAGAATCCATGCGGCCTTAGGCTTGGAATCACCTCCTTGTAACCTAAGTCTGCCTAAAACAGAAGTGTATGATGGTGTACAAATGAGAGTGGAGCACCCCTCTATTTATAGTTGAGGCTCCCAGCTACACTTATGGCTAAATCCTTAGGATCAAGGCAAAAAACAAGGAATTACAAAGATTACAATCAATAAGGATTCTATCTCCTGATTCTAAGGGTCAACCAGATCTGCAAGAAGGCTCCTACTGATCCTGGGATCTTCCAAAAGATCCACTTGCATATCTTACATCTTGGGCCCTACTAGATGTCGTGCGGGCATCATGCAGGCCAGACCTTGGCCTCACGGGTTGGCCTGTAGGCTGTACTGGCGTTCTGGACTTGCCTTCAAGGCCTTGTGTGCTAATTCCCGCTAGTGCGCCTGGTGTGCGGGCCTCAACCTCAGGTGCGCATGCTGGTGCACCCGCCCAAGGCATGACAGCCAAAGGTTGAGGCTCGCACACTAGGTGCGCTGTCAGGTATTTGCACGCAAGGCCTAGGAGACAAGACCAAAATGCCCACACAGCTTGCAGGCCAGCTCATGAGGCTAAGGCTTGGCCTGTAGGATGCCCGCACCACATCCAGAGGGGCCTAAGGTGGGAGATACGCAAGATCTTTTAGAAGCCTGCAGGATCAGGAGGAGCCTCCTGGTAGATTTGGTTGACCCTAGAATTCAAGAGTTAGAATCCTGATTGATTGTAATCTTTGTAATTCCTTAATTTTAGCCTTGATTCTAGGGATATTGCCATTAAGTGTAGCTAGAGCCTCAACTATAAATAGAAGGCTGCTTTACCCTCATTTGTACGTCATCAAACACTTTTGTTTCAATGAATACAAAGTGTATTCTAGCAAGCTATCTTGTTTTCCTATTTCTTCAGCCCTTCCCATTGTTCTAGTGCCCGTACGTTGGTGTTTTAAACTGACTTAGGCTACAAAGAAGTGATTCCAAGCCTAAGGCCATATAGATTCTGAGTCTAAGGTCAAAGCCCGTGACAGTTGGTATTAGAGTAAGTTCGGTTCTATATGTTTGTGTTGTTTAGGTTAGATCACAGTCGAGGAAATGGCATCCCAGAGTGATGTTGCTAGCCAACAACTAGAGGCCTAGGAGCAGGGGCGTGGAAGAGGCAAGAAGGCCAATTTGAGAGACATCTGGTCTACCATGTACAGTAGACTGGCCGAGGTGGAAGTGAGGATGGGCGACATGCAAGAAAAGCTTGAGGATGTGGAGACTCACATTGAAGTGCTAGACTCCATGAAGGAGGAGCTCAGTGGCGAGTTGCAAGCTGCTCTCAATAATGGTATGGACATGATCACCCAAAAGAATGAGACCTTGGAGGCTATGGTGGAGGCCTTAAGCAGGAGGATAGAGGAGCTCACCAGTGAGCTCATTGCTTGCAAGATTGTCATTGGGAATGGCATGTTTGTTGAAGTGTCTAAGTCTAGGATGAATGTCCCCAAGCCTAAAGAGTTCAAGGGAATTAGGGTGGCCAAAGAAGTAGACAACTACCTATAGGGTATGGAGTAGTATTTCTAGGCCATGGGCATACAGGATGAGGCAATAAAGGTAAGCACCGCTGCTATGTATCTCACTAATGTAGCCTTATTGTGGTGGAGGCGCAGGTGTGATAATGTTAGGCAATGGAGCGCCAAGATTAGAACCTTGGCAGAGTTCCAAAAAGAGTTCAGAGAGCAATTTTACCCGGAGTATGCCGATGATGAGGCACGGACAAAGTTACGCAGGCTGAGCCAGTAAGGGGACATAAGGGTGTATGTCCAAAAATTTTTTGAACTGATGCTACAGACCTCGGATCTAGGTGAGAATGATGCTTTATTTGCTTTCATGGATGCGCTGAAGCCATGGGTGAAGTATGAGCTACAATGGAGGGGAATTCATGACTTGGTTAAAGCCATGACTACTGTTGAGTCCTTTATAGAGTTTAAGCCTTTGAACAAGTTCGAATCTTCCAAGCCCAAGGGTAAGGGCAAGGATAAGAGGGATCGAAAGAAGCAGTCCAAGGGGAAAAATTGTGATCGGGAGTCCAAGGATGGGGACCAAGACCGTTCAACCAAAGATGGTGAGAGGAAGCCACCAGCAGGTAAGTGGAAAGCAAAGGGGGACCGAGAGCCACTAGCATGCTACCTATGAGGAGGGAGCCATATAGCACGTAATTGCCCACAGAAGGGCAAGCTGGCTATTGTAGACAAAGAGTCTGACGAGGAGCTAGAGATAGGGGCAGCAAAGTTTAGGTTGTTGGTGCTCAATGCTGTCTAGAGTAAGGGGAGTCGCAAGCCAAAGGGCTTGATGTTTATGGATCTGATGGTTGCGAGTCAGAAGGTGAGCACACTGGTGGACACAGGTGCCTCACATCTTTTTATTTTAGGTGATGGAGCCCAGAAGCTTAAACTAAAAGTGCAGAAAGGGATTGGTACCATTAAAACAATGAACTCCAAAGAGGTTCCAGCCATTGGAGTAGCGCGGGGAGTGGAGTTGCAGCTTGGAGACTGGAAAGGCAAGGAAACCATAGAGGTAATACCCCTTGATGACTATGACTTTGTGATTGGGTTGGATTTCCTTGTTAGGATTAACGCCCTCCTTCTGCCTTTTGCTAATTGCATTTGCATCTTGGATGCACGGTGCCAATGCCTAGTACCATTGAAGAGAGGGTCTAGAGTTAGGTCGCAGGTGGTGTCAGCCATCCAATTTGCCAAGGTGATAAGCAAAGAAGAAGACACCTTCTTGGCAACCTTGAAGTATGAGGAGCCAAGGGAGAAGGAGACCGAGTCACCCTTGGAGGTGCTAAAAGTGCTGAAAACCTTTAGTGATGTGATGCTCGTAAAGCTGCCTAACCAGCTACCACCTAAGAGAGAGGTGGACCATAAGATTGAGTTGGTGTCCAAGGCCAAGCCGCCAGTTAGAGCCCCTTACCGAATGTCCCCACCAAAGTTGGAGGAGTTAAGGAAGTAGCTCAAAAAGTTAGTTGATGCTGGCTTCATTAGGCCATCAAAGGTACCATATGTTGCACCGATTCTATTCCAATGCAAGCATGATGGGTCAGTGCAACTATGCATAGACTACCGGGATTTGAACAAGCTGACTATCAAGAACAAGTACCCTATCCCACTTATTACGGACTTGTTCGACCAACTTGGGAGCGCAAGGTGGTTCATTAAGCTGGATTTGAGGTCAGGCTACTAACAAGTCATGATCACAGAGGGAGATGAGCCCAAGACAGCATGTGTCACTCGGTATGGTTCGTATGAGTTCCTGGTTATGCCATTTGGACTCACGAATGCCCCAGCAACATTTTGCACCCTTATGAACAAGGTACTTCAGTCGTTTCTTGATCGGTTTGTTATTGTTTATTTGGATGACATTGTGATCTACAGCTAGACTTTGGGAGAGCATGTAGACCACTTGAGATAGGTGTTTGAGGTGTTGTGGGTGCACAAGCTATTTGTCAAAAGGGAAAAGTGCTCATTTGCCCAGCAGGAGATCCCATTCCTAGGCCACATAATGAGAGGTGGTAGGATACGCATGGATGAAGGCAAGGTGCATGCCATCCTAGAGTGGGAACCACCAGCCAAGGTCACTGAGTTGAGGTCATTCCTTGGGCTGGTCAACTACTATAGGCACTTCATCAAAGGTCACTCAGTAATAGCCACGCCATTGAACTAACTTGCTCAAGAAAGGGAGAGCATGGGAGTGGAGCGCAAGGTGGCAGGAAGCCTTCGATAGGTTTAAATAGGCTATGACCGAGGAGCCATTCTTGGCCTTGCCAGACCATGCCAAGCCGTATGAGGTGTATATGGATGCATCAGACTTTGCCATAGGGGGCATGTTGATGCAAGGAGGGACATCCAGTCACGTTCGAGAGCAGGAATCTGATGCATTATATACATGATTCAAGAGAAGGAGATAATTGTAGTGGTGTACTGGTTGCGTACTTGGCACCCTTACCTGTTGGGGTCAAGGTTCATGGTTAGGATGGACAATGTGGTGACTAGCTACTTCCCAACACAGAAGAAGCTATCCCCCAAGCAGGTGAGATGGCAAGATTTTTTTACGAAATTTGATTTCCAGATTGAGTACAAGCCAGAGCGGGCGAACTTAGTGGTAGATGCCCTAAGCAAGAAGGCTAACCTTGCTGTCATTAGCCAACCAGAGGGGTCACTGGTGTTGCACATCAAGGAGGGACTTACGCATGATCCTACAGCCAAGGCTCTTATGGAGTATGCCTAGCAAGGTAAGAGTAGGCGATTTTGGGTGCATGATGGTTTGTTGTACACCAGGGGTAGTAGATTGTTTGTGCTGCAGCATGGAAAGCTTCGCAAGAAAGTTTTGCAAGAGTGTCATGATTCATGGTGGGCTAGAAACCCAAGAGTGAGCCGCACCTTGGCATTGCTAAAGGACCGATACTACTGGCTGCACATAAGGGATGATGTGGAGGCCTATGTGAAGACTTGTCTTGTGTGCCAACAGGACAAAGTGGAGCTCAAGAAACCAGGCGGTCTCTTAGAGCCATTGCCAGTGCCAAAACGACCATGGGAGAGTGTTTCTTTGGCCTTTATAGTTGGTGTACCCAAGGTAGAGGGGTTTGGAAGCATCATGGTAGTGGTGGACAGGTTTTCCAAGTATGGAATCTTCATTACAGCAACCAAAGAGTGCCCACCCGAAGAGGCAGCTTGATTGTTCCTAAAAAACATGGTTAAGAACTAAGGAGTGCCGAGGACCATTGTTAGTGATTAGGATGGGCGTTTCACGGGCAGGTTCTGGACTGAGATGTTCAAACTGTTGGGGTCAGACTTGAACTTTTCCACCAACATGCATTCGCAGACCGATGGGCAGACTGAGCATGTGAATGGACTATTGGAGGTCTACCTTAGGCACTATGTGAGTGCCACACAAAGGGACTTGTTAAAGCAGCTAGATGTTGCGTAGTTTTCCTACAACTTGCAAAGGAGTGAGGCAATGAACCAGAGCCCATTCGAGGTTGTGACAGGTCAACAACCACTAACATCTGGATCGATTACTGTAGGTTATACAAGGCCGAATCTAGCAGCATACAAGTTTGCCAAGGCATGGCAAGAGCAAATTGACTTGGACAAAGTTTGTCTACATAAGACGATAAAGAGGTCAAAGAAGTGGGCAGACTAGAATAGGTAGGACATGCAGTTCCAAGTTGGAGAATTGGTGTTGGTGAAGCTGCATCCCATTATGTGCCACAGGGGGCTGCACAAAGGCTTAGTTTGGAGGTATGAGGGAATTTTTTGAGTAGTCAAGAGGGTAGGCAAGGTTGCCTACAAGCTGAATATGCCACCCAAGCTGAAGGTACACCCGATGTTCCATGTAAGCATGCTCAAGCCGTTCCATGAGGATGAGGGAGATCCAGGACGGGCAGAGTCAAAGCGTGCACCATTGGGAGCAAAGGCCTTCTATGAGAAGGAGATCCACAGCATCTTAGCTGATCAGGAGGTGAGACGAAAAAACTACCAACCAAAACAAGAGTACTTGGTGTGTGGAAGGGACTTTCAGACAGTGAGGCGAGCTAGGAACCAGCAGAGGACTTATGGTAGTTTGGGGATCAGATCAGGCAATACCATGCAAAGGACACAACAAAGGCATTGCGCAATCAGGTGGGGGAGAATGTCATGCCCTGGGTGGGTGTGCCAGGCACATTAGGCACACCAGCACAAAAGCTAGAGGTTGAGGCCCGCATACCAGGTGCTCTGGTGGGTATTTACACACAAGGCCTAGGAGACAAGGCCAGAACGCTTGCACAGCTTGCAGGCCAGCCCGTGAGGCCAAGGCCTGGCCTGCAGGATGCCCGCACCTGGGCATGGCTTAATTTTGCCAAATTTGAACACTGTGTATGAGCCTTTAGAGTCTTGATCACTGGTCATACCACTGTTCTATGCTACTTCCTCATGACCTAGGCCTCCTATAGGCCTTAAAGCTTGGTCCCCCTGATTGTTGTACCTTGTCTCATTAGAACTCAAACTGCTCCTTGACTTGGAGAGAACCTTTGGGCTAGGGCTAGCTTGTAGATTGTGACACATGCACATAACTCAACCACCATCGAGACAAGTTGGCCCTTGGTCTTAGTGCATGCTTTAACCATCATTGACAAATGTTGGCCCTTTGTGTAGGTAGTTCCCTCAAACACCATTGCAACATGCTAGGCCGTGCACTATGCAAGGGTATCCTATGCCTGGGCCATGCACCACACGCACCACTACTGGGCAATAGGTAGGGTCAAGCACATTTTCAAATTTTTACTGTCCTAATGGCATTTTTATGGCTTGTAAATTCATATAGGCACTCACCAATGCCCACACCAAGGCGAACCTCAATTTTGTCGAACATGAACATCATGCTTGAGCCTCCAGAGTCTTGATCACTACCCATACCACTGTTCTAGGTTGGTTCCCTATGACTTGTGCCTCTTATATGCCTCAAGGCTTGGTCCCCCTAATTGTTGAAACCTATCCCACTAGAACTAGAACTACTCCATGACTTAGAAAAAATCCCTAGGCCTAGACCAGCTTGCAGACCATGACACATGCACATGCCTCGACCACAGTTGGGACATGTTGGCCATTGGTTTCGGCACATGTCTTGACCACCATCAGCACATGTTGGGCTATGCACCACGCACGAGTATCCTAGACCCAAGCCATGCACCTTTCGTACCACGATCAAGTAGTAGGTGGGTTCAAGCACATCTTCATGTTTCTACCATGCCAATGCCATTTTTATGGCTTGTAAATTCATATAAGCACTCATTAGCAACCACACTTAAGCCTGGCTCAATTTTGCCAAACATGAACACTGTGCCTAAGCCTCTAGAGTCTTGAACACTACCCATACCATTGTTCTGTGCTAGTTCCTTATGACTTGGGCCTCATTAAGCCTCAAGGCCTGGTCCCCATGGCTATTAGACCTTGTCCCATAAGAATAGGGACTGCTCCTCTACTCAAAAAGAACCCTTGGGCCTAGACTACCTTGTAAACCATGACACATGCACATGACTCAACCACCATTGGACAAGTTGGCCCTTGGTTTTGGTATATGCTTTGATTGCCATTGGCACATGCTAGCCTTTTGTGTGGAAAATTTTCTTGAGCACCAATAACATAGGTTGCATCATACACCACATGTAGGTATCTTGGGCTCCGGCCATGCACCAAGTGCACCACGATCGGGTAGTAGGTGGGTTTAGGAGCATCTTCATAGTTTTGTCATGCCAATGTCATTGTTATTGCTTGTAAATTCATATAAGCTCTCACCAACATTCGCACTTAGGTCTGGCTCAATTTTGCTAAACATGAACACCATGCCTGAGCCTCTGAAGTCTTGATCACTACCCATACCATTGTTCTAGGTTAGTTCCCTATGACTTGGGCCTCTAGTAGGCCTCAAGGCCTGGTCCTTCTGGCTATTGGACCCTATGTCGCTAGAATTGGAACTTCTCATTGACTTAGAGAAAACCTTTGGGCTTGGACTAGCTTGCGAACTGTGACACATGCACATGGCTTGACCACTATTAGGACATGTTGGCCTTTGGTCTCGGCACATGCTTCAACCATGTGCACCACGTGCTATTGTCTTATGCCTAGACCATGCACTATGTGCACCATGACTAGGCGGTAGGTGGGTTTAGACACATCTTTATATTTTTACCATGCTAATTCCATATTTATGGCTCGTAAATTCAAATTAAGACTCACCAATGCCCACACCTAGGCTTCACTCAATTTTGCCAAATAAGAATGTCGTGTATGACCCTCTAGAGTCTTAATCACTACCCATACCACTGTTTTAGGCTAGTTCCCCACAACCTGCACCTTTTGTAGGCCTTAAGACTTGGTCATCTAGCTATAGAACCTTGTCCCACTAAAACTAGAATTGCTCAACATGGAGAGAACCTTTGGGCTAGACCAGCTTACGAACTATGACACATGTGCATGCTTCGACCACTATTAGGACATGTTCACCCTTGGTCTTGGCACATGCTTTGACCACCATCAGCACATGTAGGGCTATGCACCACATGCAAGTATCCTAGGCCTGAGCCATGCACCATGCGTACCACAACTGAGCAATAGGTGGGTTTATGCACATCTTCATATTTTTGCCATGCTAATGCCATTTTTATGACTTGTAAATTCATATAAGCACTTACTGATGCCTATATCTAGGAGTGGTTTAATTTGACCAAACATGAACATTGTGCTTAAGCCTCTTGAGTCTTGATCACTGCCCATACCACTATTCTGGGCTAGCTCCTCATGACTTAGGCCTTAAGGCCTTGTCTCCTTGGCTATTGGACCCTATCCCACTAGAATTGGAACTATTCCTCAGCTTGAAAGGAACCCCTAGGCTTGGACCAGCTTATGGACTGTGACACATGCACATGCCTTGACTACCATCACAACATGTTAGCCTTTGGTCTTAGCATATGCTTCGATCACCATCGAAAACCATCAGCACATGTTGGGCTATGCACCACGCATGGGTATCCTGGGCCTAGGCTGTGCACCATACACACCATACACACCATGGCCATGCAATAGGTGGTTTAGGCACATCTTTATATTTATGCCATGCTAATGCTATTTTATTGATTGTAAACTCATATAAGCACTCACTAGTGCCCGCACCTGGGCTTGGCTCAATTTTGTCAAACATGAATACTGTGCCTAAGCCTTTGGAGTCTTGATCATAGCCCATACCCTTATTCTAGGTTAATTCCTCATGACCTGGGCCTTTAGTAGGCCTCAAGGCCTAGTCTTCTCGGTTGTCAGACCCTATCCCACCAGAATTGGAACTGCTTTTCGACTTAGAGAGAATCCCTGGGCCTAGACCAGTTTACAAACTATGACACATGCTTCAACCACCATTGGCACTTGTTGGCCCTTTATGCAAGCAGCTCCCTTAAACACCATCAGTACACACTAGGCTGTAAAGTACACACAAGTATCCTAGACTCAAGTAGCACACCATGTGCATCATGATCGATCGATAGGTGGGTTCAAGTACATCTTCATATTTCTATCAAGCCAATGCCATTTTTTATCTTATAAATTCATATAAGCACTCACCAGTGCTCGTGCTTGAGCTTGGCTAAATTTTCCTATACCTGAACATCATGCCTAAGCCTTTGGAGTCTTGATCAATCCTCATCCCACTATTTTGGGCTAGTTCTTAGTGACCTGGGCCGTTAGTATACAACAAGGCCTAGTCCCCCTAGCTGTCAAACCCTATCCCACTAGAACTGGAACTACTTCTTGACCTGGAGAGAACCCTTAGGCCTAGACCAGCTTGCAAACCATGATACATGCACATTCCTCGACCACCATTGGCACCTAATGACCTTCAGTGCATGTACATGCCTTAACCACCATCGGGACATGTTTGCCCTTAGTCTCGACCCATGTGCCAACCACCATTGGCCATGTTGGCCCTCGATAGGGGTTGTTGCCTTGACATTATCACCAAATATTGGCACTTGGTGCGACATAGGTACTTAACCCTCACACCACTCTTTTATCCTTCCTAGGGCACTTGTTTGCCCCTAGAGTGCCATAGACATAAAATGATGCTTGGTACATGTGTGGCAGGCTCGATCTTAAGCCAAACTTCATGTCACCTTAGATAGGGAATTGACTTCGTGCACCTTAGTCAACCTATGAAACTCAAGTGCTTAACATAATTCTAGCTTATCCAAGATTGTGCTAAAGTATTGGGCTTTCTAAAAGCCCCTAAATCTAATTTGCCTAGGACATGTTTAGGCGTGCTTGCACCTAGGTCTGACTTGCACCCGTACCTTGATCATCAGTGCCCTTGCCTAGGTCTAACTGTATGCCCACATATCACTTACCAGCACTTGCACTTAGGTTTGACTCAATTTTACCAAACCTGAATACCATGCCTAAACCTCTGGAGCCTTGATCACTGCCCATACCACTGTTCTATGCTAGTTTTCCATGAGTTAAGCCTCCAATACACCTCAAAGCTTGGTCTCCTTGGCTGTTAGACCTTGTTGCACTAAAATTGGAATTGCTTCTTAACTCAGAGAGAATCCTTGGCTTGGACAACTTGCAGACTGTGACACAAGAACATGCCTCGACCACCCTCAGTGCATGTGTTACACCTTACATAAGCACTATTAGAACTAAGGTCCCAGCACCAATGCTTGGAGGCTAGACCATTGCTCAAGCACTAGTCCATGAGAATAAGTTCCTACGACAGTTACCTAATGTTAAGCTTGAAGACCATTTAAGAGAAGTTTCTAGAAAGCCTCAAAAAGATGGTGCAGGCACTATAGGTGCAAAGGCTCTAGATAAGCTTGGACATAGGCCAGGTGCATGGGTGCAAAACCTTTTAGAAGAGTTAGATACAAAATTTGGTATGGTTACTATAACACCAAGTAGGGAAGCTTTTGGAAAGCCTGAGACATAGGCACTCTACAAGAGAGCCTGGAACCTTCTAAACCTGGTGTGCCACAAAGTGTTTGGAACTAACTCCTTTCTAAAAATTCCCTAACCGACCTTGTATGAATCTAGAGGACTTGGAACCCTTTAGAATGTATATAAGATTCACACACTTGGCTCCTTAATGACCATATAGGCCATTGGGGATCAAGTATAAATAGAGGTGGCCCTTTCCCCATAATACCAACTCATGAGCTAGTGAACTTGTGAACCAACAAAGCTTTTCAAGCACATTTGTACATAAGCCACATTGTTACAGCAATAGAAAGGTTTTTGGGTTCTTTCACTAGTGCTTTCTTAATGTGCTATAGTGTTTGATTGTCTTTAGGGTCCAATTAGTCCTTGGTGAATGGCACACTCATTTAACCCAGTTAAAGGTTAACTTAGGCATACGTGGATGGTAGTTTTTTACCTAAGGCCACATGGTTACAAGGCTTAAGATCAAAGCCTGTGACAATTGGTATTAGACCACAGTTTGGTGTGTGACCTTGATCTAAGACAATGTCTACTTCCAAGATAAGCCACCAACATGCTAAGGGGTAAAAAGCTCATAAGACACACATTATTGGAAAGAGTAAGAAAGGTACTAGTAGGGACATGATCTCGGCCTCTAATGCTCAATTAGCCAAGGTAGAGTTGGTCGTGGCTAAAATTCAAGACAAGTATGAAGACCAAATGGAAGAATTAGTCTTAGCTAGAAAGGAGATCAAGGAAGAGTTAAGGCAAACTCTTTTTAAAGAGATCAAAATCCTCACCTATAAGAACTCTACCCTAAAGGCCCTGGTCAAGGCCATGAGGAAGAAGATAGAGTAGCTCAAGAAAAGGCTCTTCATATGTGAGGTAGCCATAAGAGAGGCATACTCATAATAGCTCCTAGGACTAGGGTGGAAGTTCCCAAGCCAAACAAGTTTAAGGGCACATGGTCTACAAAGGATGTAGATAACTTCTTATAGGGCATGGGGTAGTATTTGTATACAATGGGCATTAAGAAAGATGTTACTAAGGTAACCACTACCTTTATGTATCTTGTAGATATCACATTTCTATTGTGGTGTCATTGGTCTAAGGAGGCCAAGTGCAGGGTTGCTACCATTGAAACATGGAAGGAGCATTAAAAGGAGTTTAGGCAATAGTTTTACCCATAATAGGCTGTGGAGGAGGCACGCACGAAACTATAGTGGCTTACCACTGTGGAAAAGTGTGGGACTATGTTTAAGATTTCTTAAAACTCATGCCCTAATTTCCCAACCCTGGGGAGTATGGGGCCTTTTACGCATTTATGGATGGGTTCAAGCCATAGGCTAAGTAAGAGCTAAGGAAGATAGGTGTCCAAAACCTCACATAAGCCATGATAGCCATTAAATCCTTAGTGAAATTCAAGAAAGAGGACAAGTCTAAGTTTTTCATGCCCAAGGGTAAAGGTAAAGGTGAGGGAGATAAGAAAAAAGATAAATGACCAATGACCAAGGATGAACCCATGACCTATTTTCTTTATGATGGTCAATATCGAGCCAAAGACAATCTCAATAGAGCCAAACTCATGGCCATTGTCAAGGGGTATGATGAGCAAACCAAGAAAGAGGGATTGAAGCTTGGTTTGATCATGCTAAGTTCTTTCTTGGCAAATAAGGGGCACAAGAGAAAGGGGCTCATGTTCATCAAAATCTCAATTATGGGCAAGTGCTTAAATGCCTTGGTAGACACAAGTGCATCTGATCTCTTTATGTCTAAAAAAGTGGCAAATAAATTAGGGCTCAAGGTTAAGAAAGTAGCTAGATGGATCAAGACCATTAACTCTAAAGAGGTTTTGATTGTGGGCATGGCACAAGGAGTCAAGTTACAACTTGGTGCATGAAAAGGCAAGGAATCCATCGAGGTAAACCTCTTGATGACTATGACTTTATTATTGATTTAGATTTCCTTGACAGGATCAATGCACTCCTTGTTCCCTTCGCCAACTACATTTGCATCTTTGACCATCGATGCCAATGCATTGTCTTAGTGAAATGAGAGCAAGGGATTGAAGCCAAGGTACTATCACCTATCCAGCTTACTAAGGGCATGTGAAAGGATAACATTGCCTTAGAGGTGCTAGAGGTGTTTGAGTCATTTAAGGATGTAATGCCTACAAAACTACCAAGAGACTACCCCCTAAGTAAAAGGTAGACCATAAGATCAAGCTACTTCCTGATACCAAGCTACCAGCCTAAGCCCCATATATGATGTCATCTCCAAAGTTAGAGGTGCTAAAAAGACAATTCAAAAAGCTTTTAGATGCAAGGTTCATCAACCCTTTTAAAGCTCCATATGGTGTACTAGTCTTATTTTACTATAAGCATATGGGTCCTTATGAATGTACATCAACGATTGGGTGCTTAACAAGTTTACGATGAAAAATAAGTATCCCATTCCCTTCATTGCTAACTTGTTTGACTAGCTAGGAGAAGCATGATGGTTCATCAAGCTAGATCTAAAATTGGGATACTATCAAGCAAGGATAGTTGAAGTTAATGAATAAAAAACACAAATGTGACGTGCTATGGGGCTTATAAGTTCCTAGTCATGCCTTTCAGTTTGATAAACACACCCATGACATTCTGCATACTGATGAACAAGGTACTACAACCTTTCCTTGACCATTTTATTGTTGTATACCTTGATTATATTATTATCTATAGCTGAACACTTAAAGAGCATGTGGATCACTTGCAGTAGGTGTTCCAAGTACAAAAGGAGAATGAACTATATGTAAAGAAAGAGAAATGTACATTCACCCAACATGAGGTTTCATTCTTAGGCCATATTGTGGAAAATGGCCAGATTTGGATAAATGTTAACAAGGTCCATGCAATCCAATAGTGGAAGTTACCAACCAAGGTCATAGAGTTACAGTCATTCCTTGGCCTGACAAGTTGCTATCAACACTTCATAAAAGGGTACTAATCCATTATAGTACCCTTGATCAACATACACAAGAAAGGATAAGTTTGGGAATGGAGTCTCGAAAGCCAAAAAGCCTTTGATCGCCTAAAGTAAGCTATCACACTGAGCCATATAACTTACACACTAATGTATCCAACTTTGTTATTAGAGGTGTGTTGATGCAAGACTAGCACCCAATTGCCTTCGAGAGTAAAACGCTCAATGAGACCAGCATTCATATATAGTCCAAGAGAAAGAGATGATTGTCATGGTGCATTGCTTATGCATATGGAGGCATTACTTGTTGGGAGTAAGTTCGTGGTGATAACCTACAATATGGTGACTAACTACCTCTAAAGTCAAAAGAAGCTTACTTCTAAACAAGCACGTTTGCAAGATTTTCTAGTTGAGTTTGATTTTACTATAGAGTATAAGCCAAGAAGGGCCAATGTCATGGCTGATGCACTCAGCTGTAAGGTTTAACTAGTAGCAATCAATAGGCTAGATGGTTCTTTGTGGCATATATCAAAGAGGGGTTGATCGAAGACCCCACAACCTAAACCTTGATTGAGTACATGAAGCAAGTGAAGACTAGACAGTTTTAGCTTGAAGGTGATCTACTCTACACCATGGGAAACTAACTCTTTTGTCATATAATTCGACAAGCTATGAAAGGAAGTCATGAAAAAGTGTCATGACTCATGATGAATAGGCCATCCGGTGTGCACTGCACCTTAACCTTTGTTAAGGATTGATACTATTGGCCTAGGATAAAAGATGATGTACAGGCTTATGTCAGAACTTGTCTTATATGCCAAGAAGACAAGATACAATAAAAGTCCCCCACTGACCTTCTAGAACCACTGTTGGTTCTTAAGCACCCATGGAAAAGTGTCTCCGTAAACTTCATTATTGGACTACCCAAGCTGGATTGGTGTGGCAACATCTTTGTAGTGGTGGACTGGTTCTCCAAGAATGGAACCTTTATTCTAGCAAGTAAAGAATGCCAAATAGAGGAAGTAACCCTATTATTCCTTAAGAACCTAGTCAAGTACTAGGGTGTTCCTCAATCCATCATTAGTGATCGAGATGGTCAATTTATAAGCAAGTTCTAAAGTGAATTGGTTAGGCTCCTAGGGTCAGACTTGAGGTTCTCCACCATTGTGCACCCTCAAATGGATGGGTAAATCAAGAAGGTTAATGTTTTATTAGAAGTGTACCTTCAATAATATGTTAGTGCCTCCTAACAAGACTAGCCTAACTTATTAGATGTAGCTCAGTTCTCATACAATCTTCAGTGAAACAAGGCTATGACTCAAAGTCTTTTTGAGATTGTGATTAAATAGTAGCCATGTACATCTAGTGCTATTATCTCAGGGTACACAAGATCAAACCCAACCACTTACAAATTTGGCAAGGCATGGCAAGAACAAGTCGATTTAGCCTAACTGTGTCTAGATAAGGTAGCAAAGTGATTGAAGAAGTGGGATGATCAAAAATGATGTGACATACAGTATCAAGTAGGGGACTTGGAACTAGTCAAGCTATACTTGGTGCTATGGTATCTAAGGATGTAGAAGAGGCTTACTTATAGGTACAAAAGTCCTTTTAAAGTTCTAAAGTGAATAGGCAAAGATGTATACAAGCTTGAGCTTCTCTCGAGACTTATGGTACATTTGGGGTTTGATGTAAGTATGCTTAAGCTTTACCATAATGACTTGGATGATCCCTCTTAAAGCCAATCAAAGAGAGCACTATAGGCATTAAGGCTCCTTATGATTGAAAGGTTGAGCATAACTTAGCCAACCATGAGGTAACACATGCCTAAGCAAGAGTACTTAGTACAATGGAAAGGCCAGTCGGATAGTGAGATAAGTTAGGAGCCAGCTGAGGCATTATGGTAGTTCCAAGATCAGATTGACAAGTTCCATTAAGAAGATACAATGAGGGCATCAATAGAACAGATAGGGGAAAATGTCACACCTTGTATCAACACTATCAGAACCAAGGCTTGAGCACCAAAGTTTAGAGGCTAGACCATCGATGAAGCACCAGTCTACAAGAATAAGTCCTTATGTGAGTTACTTGTTGTTGAGCCTAAAGACCATTTGGGAGAAGCTTTTAGAAAGCCCCAAAAAGATGGTGTAGGCACTATAGGTATGAAGGCTCTAGATAAGCCTAGACACAGGCTAGATGCATAAGTGCAAAACCTTCTAAAAGGCCCAAATATGAAAATATGTATGGTTACTGTAGCATCAGGTAGGAAAGCTTTTGGAAAGCCTGAGGCATGGGCAGTTTACAAGAGAGCTTGGAACCTTCTAGACCTAGTGCACCATAGAGTGTCTAAAACCAACTCTTTTCTAGAAATTTCCTATCCGACCTTGTATGTGTCTAAAGGCCTTGGAACCCTCTAGAATGTATATAAAAGTCACACACTTAGCTCTTTAGTGACCACATAGGCTATGGGGGTTCAAGTATAGATAGGGGTGCCCCACCCCCATAGGACCAACTCATGAGCTAGTGAACTTGTGAACCAACAAAGCTCTTCAAGCATAATTATACATATGCCACATTGTTCAAACAATAGAAAGGATTTTGTATTCTTTCACCAGTGCCTTCTTAGTGTGCTATAGTGTTTAAATGTCTTTAGGGTATGACTAGTCCTTGCTGAGTGGCATACTCATTGAACCTAGTTAAAGGCTAACTTAGGCATATGTGGATGGTAGTTTTTCGCCTAAGGCCACATGATTACAAGGCTTAAGACTAAAGTCTATGATACATGCATATGCCTCAACCACCATTAGGACTTGTTTACCCTTTGTCTTGGCACATGCTTTAACCACCATCAGTATATGCCAGCCCTTGTGTGGGCAGTTCCCTCAAACACCATTGATAAATGTTGAGCCGCACACCATGCGCACCTTGATCGGGTAGTAGGTAGGTTCAGGTACATCTTCATATTTCTACCAAGCTAATGCCATTTTTATGGCTTTTTAAATTCATATAATGGTCTCCTAAGCCTTCATGTGAAGTTTCATGGCAAGATGACTCATTTTTTATTTTTCATAGTTTTTAAAATTTTTTATGATTCAGGATTTTTTGAAATTTTTTTAGAAGGAGTTTCTACTCCAAATTTGGTATATGTGATCCTTGTACTTTTTTTGGTATCCATAAAAAATTCAACTAAAAAATCAAAGTGTAGAAGATTTTGTGGCCATTTGAAAAAAAATGTACCCATTTCAGACACTTAAATGGCTACTGGTTGCAAACCTCTAAAAGTTCTTATGCTTTAAGGGGAAGTGAATTGTTGAGGTTTCTTGGGGTATAAGGGGCCAATATAAAGGCCAAGGGCCAGTAGCTATTGCATATCTTATGCACACACCCCTCGACCCCCTACCCTAATCGCCAAAACTATTAATGCTGTTAATTAGGTTCTCTAGTGATGCTCTGGTGATGGTGACCTAGGCCAAAAAATGTATCACTAGCACATGCTCAAGCCCAGCATGTGCATCGTGACCTATAATCAAACTTCAACTAAGGCCTCGACCATCAATGGCATATGTTGGTGCATGGTGTGGGCACATGCTAGTGCATGGTGCGGGCACATGCCTCTACCATCATTGGCACGTGTTGATGCATGGTTCAGGTACATGTCTCGACCATCATTGGCATAAGCTGGTCTTTGGTATAGGCACTTACCTCAACCACCATCAACATAAGCTACCCTTTGGTATAGGCATTTACCTCGACCACTATTAAGCACATGTTGGCCCTTAGTGTGGGCACCTATCTTAATTAGCATCAGTCAAAGATGGCCTTTGGTGTAAGTAATTACTTCAAACACCATTGGCACATGCTAGCCCTTTCTATGAGCACTTGTCTCAAACACCATTAGCACATCCTTGGCCTTGTTGTAGGCATATTCCTCAACCACTATTGACACCTATGAACTCTTAGTGTAGTATATGACTATTTGAAAATAGTGTCCCTATTTTAGACACTTTAATGTTTACTACTAGTATATATGTAAAAACTTTCATGCTATTCAAAGGATGGTTCTCATCCCTATTGAAAAATCTAGGTTATGTATTTCTTTTGGTCATGCTGTTTGGTGACTTATTGCTTTAGTGACCTGTAGGCACCTATGGCCTCGATAGGCTAGCATGCACACAGAAATGTGTCTTGGCTATATTGAGCTCAAGCCTGTGCCTATGGCTGATGCTACCCCAAAACCTAGAGGAAGTCCCTGAATAGGGTAGTAGCTTTTTAAGATGGTGCAAGCAGAAGCTATGGTCATAGGCTAGGTTTTGCCAAGTATTTTAGGTATTTGGCTGTCTCATGGTCTTTTTCAACCACTGAAAGGGAGTGAGCTTGGACAAATCGACCATCACTACAAATCTTAGTGGTAGTAGTAATTATTCAAATGAAAACTTTAAAAGTTGAAGTAGGGAAAGGTTTCATGTGAACAACACTTGCACATGGGTTAGTCAATCCTAAGAAATGAGGGAAGCCTGTTTGATAGTGTGTCTAGCGTAAGCTTTAAAAAGTAATCAGGTTAAAATTCCTAAACCAAGATGCAATGACTAACAGCAAGATTAAAGAGTCTGAGACATTAGGGGGCTTTAGAAAGAGTTATCTTTTCTATTTAACAGCCTCCCTAACCTTAAAAAAGCTCATTTGAAAGTAGGGTCTAGTGGCTAGAAGAGCACTGTATGTCACATGGTGTCCAGTATGGCCCTGATGGCCTTTGAAAATTTAGAGGATCAAATGTTGTCCATGCCCATCATATTCATAACCACATATGGTCTCTAAGGTGAATAGCCTCTAGTCGATAGAATAATATAGGTAAGAGAAGTTAGCAAAATGGATCCATAACCTTGAGAAAAAGATTGGCTTTGAGGGTTGGGCAAAGGGGTCTTGGTCTCGAACTTGTCAATTGTCTATGCACTGCTCAAGCCACTCACATAGTGAAAGTAGGTCACCGCATGCCAGTTTAAGGATGAACTAGGAATGGCTCCCTTAGGGGCTTTCCCTAGGTAATGAACAATTAACTAAACATTAGTATGGACAAGGGCAATCTACTATTTAATTAAAAAAAACCATAGTGATGGTCTTTGCAGATACTCATGCAATGTGATTTTTGCCTAATGCTCTAAATGTCAAAGTGAAAAAATTCAACCAAGCATTGGTAAATAGTAGGAGTAACTATGACTCTCTTAAGGTAGCCAAATGCCTCATCATCTTACTAACATGCATGATTAGATTAACGAGATTCCCACTGTCCCTATCTACTATCCAGTGAAGCTATAGCCAAGGGAACAGGCTCAACAAAATTAGCAAGGAAAGAAGACCTAGATTAGCTTAACTCTAGTTGGACTTTGTGAAATGACTTTAGAGGTGTAGGATGATAGGAACCTTTAGACAAAATTGAAATACCATTACTTTTAATGTTATTTTACTTATTCAATGAATTAAAGGCAGGGCATGATCCCTTCTTTTGGCCCAAGGCCAACCTCAGTCAATCAATCTGGGTGGAAAACATTTTCAGGTGAGGAGTTTGGCTGTGGTAGCACATCTGTTAAAAGATAACACAGTTGTCCTAAAATGATCTCAATGAGAACAAAAATCTCGTGTCAAACAAAAGGGTAAAAGCTCATTTGATTTTGAGTTCTAATATGAATACAAACCATGAAAGAATGGCCTATCAATCCTTTAGACCTTTAAAATTTAAAGCTAGAGATGTCAGAAAAGTTATCACAAGAATAACTGGCTTATGGCAACCAAGCATTCGTAGCGACATTGCTTTTTGATCTTTCGATGTTGGCTCTTCCTATCATTTTGAAACAGAATTCACTAAGTGTTAAATTGTTCACCCACCAATAGGGATTGTGAGTTGGTTTTGGATCATCATGAGATAGGTTAGTCTTACACTATTGATGGTAGCATCGCAATAGTAATTCAACCTAGTACGAGAGGAATCATTGATTTGCACAATTGGTTATCATGCTTGGTTAAAAAGCCAACGGCATGAAGCTACCATATGCTAGATTATGACTAAACACCTCTAAGTCATAATCTGAGCTAAAAGTGATGCACACATCCATCGCCTTATTGTCAACCCATAGTAGAGGCGCATGGCCCCCAAAGGCATGTGTCATAGATGTAGCCCTCATGGTAGACAAGCTACGTAGGCATCTTTGAAGCTTAATTTCCACTGAGTGATGGGTAGATCCTTTATAGATGACTTAAATACATGATGGGGTATTGTAAGTGGTAGAGTGGCCTTGCTACTATGATCTACTGAGATTCAACCCTTTGTCACTTCAATTCATCCCTCCCCCCATAGCCACCAAAGTCTCTTCACTTCATTTTGTTACCCCACACCCCTCTGGGGTTAGGGATAAATAGTTTTCTCTGTTGCAATTGATTTAGCCAGTTGATGACATCTCTCCCTTAAGCATCCAAATAAACAATAACCAAATACCCTTAGTATATATTACAGGGATAGGCTCACCCTTGGTGTGGGCACTTGCATTAAACTCCATTAGCACACATAGGCCCCTAATATAGGTTGTTGCATCGAACACCACCAATAGCATCTAGGCCTTGGTTGGTGCAGGCAATTGTATGCAGCACCATCTACCAATGTTGGCCCGTTATTACCTCAAACACCATTAGCAAATGCTGGCCCTTTGGTAGAGGATGTTGCCTTAGATGCATTGCTTGATGTTGGCATTTAGTAAGGACACTTGCCTAGACCACCATTAGTGTAAGTAGGCCCTTGGTATGGGTTGTTGCCTCAGACACCTATTTGGTAGATGCTAGTGTCATAGTTCATGCACAAGTCCTAATCAAGTAGGTTGAAAGATGCAGGTTGTTAGAGTTGGTGCAGGTGGAGCATTAGGAAGGGTTGAAACCAAGGTCCTAAAGGCACATATGAGGCCCAAGTGTTCAGACTAGGGCCTAGGCTAAGGTGAGAGAGCATGGTGAGGTTAGCAACCTAGTATCAAGAATGAAGACTACTCATTGGAAGAATCTAGAACACCCTAAAAGAGTGGCATAGGTACATAGACACAGAAGGCTCAAGATTACCCTAGAGATAGGCTAGGAGTACGAGTGTAAAAGAGTCTGGAGAAGCCTAGAGGCTAGCTAGGTGCCCAGGCACTAAAGGTTCCAAAAGTGGCTTGGCACAAAAATAGTAATAGGCACTATAGCACCCAAAGGCTCTAGAAGGCCCTAATTGCATGCAACACAGTGACCAGATGAAGAAAGTTCTAGAACCCACTAGGTGTGGGCACTTAGCGAGAGTGTCTAGACTCTTTTAGACCTGAGGCTCAGTGGAGAGCTTAGAACAAGTTGGACTCTACAAAGGCCTTAGTTGACCTAAAAAGTGTCTAGGGCATGGAAGGGTTTAAAAGGCTTATGAGGACCATTCACTTGGATCAGTAAAGACCATATGTGTTAGGGAGGCTCAAGTATTAATAAGGGCCCTCCTTTCATTAGTGAAAAATTAAAAGCTAAACAAGTAAGAATAGCCAAGTCACAGACTTGGGCATTGAGCAGTTGTATCTAGCATCAAGTAAATAAAAGTTACAATTGCTTTAACTTTCTTTCTTAGCTTTGTCCCAAACTCTTAGGGAGCCAATGGAATCCATGGCAAAAGTGTTCAGCACAAAGCTAGGGAAAAGGTTGACTTAAGCATATGGATGGTATTTCTTGCATAAGGCCACATGGTAGTTAGGCTTAAGCTCCCAACCCATGACAATTGGTATTTGAGCCAATTCCAATCAGAGTTGGTATCAAAGTAGGTTCAACCATAGGGACATCAGAACCTTCATTATAACCAATGTTGATGTCAGTTTAGGTTGTGCGAGCAACTTGCGTGCTAGTGTACCAGTTGTGTTATTAACTTGTAGTGGGGTTGTATAGTGTGATCATTACTGGTTGTTGATGCCAAGAATAGCACACATGGATGCCTGAGTGCTCCTAAAGATATGAAAAGATCTTTAGTTCAAGCTTCATGTTTATGGTTGAGTGCATAGGTAATGTGTATGAGGGCCACCCACCCATGTGTAAGGGGAGAAAGGCTGGTTAAAAGGAGAGATTGTCATCCATAAAAGTCAACTTAAGGGTACCAAGGATTGTACATGAGTGCTAGATTCCACATAAGAGGAGTTTAAAAAAGGGTAAAAGCCATAGGTAAGAGCTGAATGAAGTGGTAAGGTACAAGACTTGAAATAGGAGTATTGCCATTGCTAAGTTGGTGGTTAAGGCTTAGTACCCTAAGTTTGCATAGCTCAAAGGTAAAGGCTAAGCCTAGTGGTAAGGGCTTGTGTAAGGGAAACGAGAGTAGCAATACCTCAAAAGAAAAGTAAGCCAATAAAGAACTGTAGCATAAGAAGGCAAGGACCAAAGGTTCAAAGGTATAGGTGACCATATCCTTTAACTGCTTCTTATGCTCAGGACCACATAAGGCCAAGGAACACTCATAGTGGAAGAAGCTTAGAGCCATTGTGAGGACTTAGAGAGAGTCCAATGGCAAGAGTCACAATGGTAGTTGAGCTAAAAGGAGAGGATATTTCAAGCTCTTGATAAGGGTAAGGAAAGTGTGGCTACCAAGAGCCACCAGCCCTAGAGATAGATGGTTCATCAAAGAAAGAGTAATGGCCTAGATGTGAGCATTGCATGCCCTACACCAGTGAGCACTGTATACCCTGAAGGGCCTATTGAGTGCAAGGAAAGGGTAATGGCACATCACAAACTAAGGCACTACTCGTTTTAATAACCACTAGCTTCATGGGAACTGCATAGGATTATAACTAAAATATGGGATGACTATGAAGGTGTATCGAGAACCATCATGTGCCAAGGACCATCAAAACAAAAATGGGACATTAATTTAGCATGCACGTATGGTGAATGAATGACATCCCTTAGCAATGAAGTCATTGCTAGAACAAATAAGGGAGAATGTCATGGATCCATGTGTAAGTCCTAAGCCAAATGGGCTGAGAGACATAGCTTATTTGATTTAGTGCTAGGGAAGGACTGGGAAGGATCGAGACCAAAGTCCTAAAGGCACATACAAGGACCAAGTGTGTAGAGTAAGGCCAAGGCAAAAGTATGAAAGCATGCCGAGGTTAGTAGACTAGTGCTGAGAATGGGGACTACTTGTTAGAAGGATCTGGAACACCCCAAAAGAGTGGCATGGGCAAATAGGCATAAAAGGTTCTTGATTAACCTATAAATAGGCTAGGCATATGGGTGTAGAAGAGTCTAAAGAAGACTAGAGGCTAACTAGGTGTGAGGGCACCGATGATTCCATAAGGGCCTAACGTGGGAATAGTAATAGGTACTATAGCAACTAGACGAGAAAGGCTCTAGAAGGCCCTAGCTAGATATAAAGTAATGATTAGATTAGGAAGGTTTTGGAATTCAATAGGCATGGGCACTCAGCAGGAGTGCCCAGACTCTTCCAAACTCGAGGTTGCATGGGGAGCTTGGAACAAGCTAGATTTCGTAAAGGCCTTAGCTGACCTAGAAAGTGTCTAGGGGCCATAGAAGGGTCTAGAAGGCCTATAAAAGCCATACACTTAGATCAATAAGGGCTATATATAGTGGAAAGGCTCAAGTATAAATAAGAGCCCTCCCTTTCATTAGTGAGAAGTTAAAAGCTACACAAGTAAAAAGAACCAAGTCATAAACTTAGGCATTACGCAATTGTATATAGCATCATGTAAATAGAAGTTACATTTGCTTTAACTCTCCTACCTAGATTTCTTACAAGTTCCTAGAGAGCCAATTAAGTGCACAGTAAAAGTGTTCGGCTTAGAGTTAAGGAAAAGGCTGACTTAGGCATACGGATGGTAGTTTCCTACTTAAGGCTACACAGTAGCTAGGCTTAAGCTCTAGCCCATAACAGTGGCACTTAGTCAAGAATGTGTATTGTGATATTCCCACCCAAGGCACTTATTTGCCCCTCAATCGTCATCAACACAAAATAATGCTTGATGCATATGTCACAGGCTCTAGCCTTAAGCTAAACTTTATGCTAACTTGGATAGGGCATTGACTCTATCTGCTTAGGTTAGCCTACAAAACTTAAGTGCTTAACATAATTCTAGCTTGTCAAAGATTGTGCTGTAGTATTGGGCCTTTTAGAAGCTTTCAAATCTGATCTTCTAGGACTATGTTTAGGAGTGCCCATACCTGGGCCTAGCTCAATTTTACCAAACTTGAACACTGTGCTTGAGCCTCTAGAGTCTTGATCACTGCTCGTACCATTATTCTATGCTAGTTTCCTATGACTTAAGCCTCTAGTAGGCCTCAAGGCTTGGTCTCTCTGGCTGTCAGACCTTATCCGTTAGAGCTAGAACTACTCTTTAACTAGAAGGGAACCCTTAGGCTTAGACCAGTGTCATGGTCAAGCTTTAGTGTGCCCCGATCTTGCTAGGACTAACCTTAAGCCCAGCAGCGAATGAGGCCTTATAGTCGTGATAATGGTCTTAGAGCTGTGCATAGACAATGTAAGCCTAAGAACATGTTGCTAATAGTGTGTATGGGTGGTGTGAGCCCTAGGCTTGAAGATGCATAAACAAGTACGAGCTAGTGGGCGAACACTTTTAAGCTAGGTAGCCAGTCGGGTGTTGTTGGTCAAAGTCATGTGTAGGCACCCTCAAGTGAGTTGGTGGAGCAATGAGTGAAATTTGAGAATTATGGTGGCTAAGAGACAAGTTACCGAGCCCTAAATTGGTTGAAGAAAGGTTCTAAGATGGTTAGAAAGAATAACATCCCCATTTCAGATAGTCTTATGGTTCATAGTAAAATGGTTGGGAAATCTCTTACACTCTTTATAGGGGATGATTGGTGTCAACTCTCCACCACCCCTTGGCTAGTGGGTTGGCAAGGGCCTGGCTAGTCTAAAGTGAGCTATTTGTAGGCACATGTGGTGTCTAGGTGGGTAGGCATCATTGGGTTATGAGTGTGGCACAGTGCCTCCTTTGGTCATGGTAAATGTAGGGACAGTTGGGGCCAACAGGCCTTGTATTGCTCTTTTATGTTGAACCGTCGGGGTTAGACGACAACATTTCATATGCACCTCAATTTCCACTTATCGAGCTATTTTGATGAGTAACCAAGGGTCATGAGATGGTGTTTGTGTAGGAGAGGCAAATCATCCTTGAGGGATGAATGGCTAGCAGGCAGGCAAATCATTTTTTTTAAATTAATTTTTTAATTTTTAATTAATTTTTAATTATTATATATATTTTAAAAATTTTATTATTATTATTATTATTATTATTATGGAAACAGTAGACTTGGACAAAATCGGTATCTACAGCTGCCCCTCTTTGCACATTCCTGAATTTGGAATAGGGCAAAGACAAAGACAACGATTTTGTCCGAAAGCAAATCATGGATTTTTTTTCGAGTTAGGTCAAATGATAAAGAAAATGATATCGTGTGTTGAAAAATAAAGAATCAATTAAAGTAACATCGAAAGTCAAATAATAAAGAAAGTGATCGGGACGACACTGCGAGTCAAGGAATAACAAGATCAAGATTGAACTTGGATTAAATTACAAGTCAGAAACGAGGAGACAGGGATTAAACCACGAGTAAGAGAAATACTAAGGATCAGGATTAAACCGTGAATCAGAGAATAAAGAGATCAGGATTAAATCGTGAATCAAAAAATGACGTTAAAGGATTGAATCACAAGTAAGAAAATAAAAAGATCAGGATTAAACCATGAGTCAGAGGATAACAATAATTGAGATTAAACTGCAACTTTGAATTAAAGAGATCGGGATTGAACCGCGAATCGAAGAATAAAAAAATCAAGATTAAACTGCGAGTCATAGGATAACAACAATCGAGATTAAACTACGACTGGGACTGAATCGCAAGTCAGGAAATTAATGAAATGACCGGGATTAAACCACGAGCCAAAGATTAAAGATGACTGGGACTGAACTGCAAGTCAAGAAATTAATGAAATGATCGGGATTAAACCATGAGCCAAAGATTAAAGATGATTGGGACTGAATCGCAAGTCAGGGAATTAATGAAATACCGAGATTAAACCACGAGCCAAAGATTAAAGATGATTGGGATTGAACCCTAGATCAAGGAATTAAAGAAATGATCGGGATTAAACCACGAGCCAAAGATTAAAGATGACTGAGACTGAACCGTAAGTTGGGGAACTATATAAGACTGGGCTGTAAGTTGAGAAATAAGAGGTTGGGTACTCTATAGACCAATAGTTTTGATTTTAAAGATTGTGCTAACATACCATCTTCAAGGCCATTATCTTTGTTTCAGAAAAAAAACATATTGATTCTTCCTGATGTCTCATAAAGAAACCTTTTATGCAACTTATTGAGAGGTATGTAATGCATGCAATGATTGTGATGAATGAAAAGACAAAGATGCCGTCAACGAATTATATCATGAATTTCATTCAAGTTAATTCAACTTTTGGTTCAATTCTTTCAAACTTTAAAAGCCGTTTCTAGTAATCTTGTCCTTTTAAATCTTTTAATTTTTGAATAGAAATCTATCTCATGACAGACCCATCTGGCTTTTAGTCGCTCTAAAATCTTTTTTTTTTTCAGTAATCAATTGATTTTGTTTCATTCTTTCTGCCCCCATATTCCTATTTTTGTCATTTTCATATTGCATTCTCTTTTCGAACGATGCATTGGTCTATTATAGACTTTATCAATCAATATCTTAATTTTAAATGACAAATGCAATGATTTCAAGTTCAAAATTAGGTGTGAAACATAGTCAGTAATAGGGTATTTTGGGTTTAGGAAGATAAGCCTTTCGAAACATAAAGAACAGTTGACTCAAAAGTATTTCAAAAATTAAATATCAATTCTCTAAATAATGAACATTTGGATGACCTCGGCTTACTCAGACCAGGTCTTTTCCCAAAAATTCGTTACATTTATGATCTTGTCACCTGTGATTTCATATTACCAATCCTTCCCCCATATCTGTGACTAATGAGAACTTGCCCCCTAAAAGTCATCTCTTTTAAGTCTGGTGACAATTCATCCATTTGGTGCCACTCCTTCGTTCTCTGAAAAACTTTCTCCGAGCTTCACCTTCATTCAAGCCACTTTTACAGGTTTTTAGCTTAAATGACCCCTTTGACTCAAACTGTCCTTTTCGGGTTTTCAATCTGAATCACTTCCTTTCTCATTTTTTCCTTTTTTCATTTTTTTTGGTTTTTTTGTATTTTTTTAAGCAAAATATTTCTAGACAACGTCTAAATTTATAGGACTTTGTAATTCATCTTTGTCCATTTCTGTAAATATCAGAGCTCCTCCAAAAAAAGCCTTCTTTACCATATATGGACCTTCCCAATTGGGCATCCATTTTCCTCTATTGTCATGCTGATATGGCAAAATCCTTTTCAAAACCAATTTGCCCTCACGAAAGCATCGAGGTCGTATCCTTTTGTCATGTGCTCGCATGATTCTTCTTTGATACATCTGTCCATAATTGAGTGCTGAGAGCCTTTTCTCTTCAATGAGATTCAGTTGCTCGAAACAATCCTAAACCCATTCTGCCTCATCCAATTTTGTCTCCATCAACACCCTCAGAGAAGGAATTTCTACTTTAATTAGCAGTACAACTTCCATCCCATACACTAGTGAAAATGGGGTGACCCCTGTGGAGGTTTGGATTGATGTTCTGTAGGCAAACAAAGCAAAAGGTAACTTTTCATGCCAATCGTTATATGTGTCAGTCATTTTCCCCAATATTCTCTTAATGTTCTTATTTGCAGCTTTCACTGCACCATTCATTTTCGGGCAACATGGTGCTGAATGATGATGCTTGATCTTAAACTACGCACATAATTTTTTCATCATTTTATTATTTAAATTGCTAGCATTATCTTAGATAATCCTTTTCGGGAGACCATACCGGTATATTATCTCTCTTTTTATAAATCTGCATACCACTGATCGCGTAATACTAGCATACGAAGCTGCTTTCACCCATTTTGTAAAATAATCAATTACCACAAAGATAAATTGATGCCCATTTGAAGCTTTAGGGGTTATGGGTCCGATCACATCCATTCCCCACATGGAGAGAGGCCACGGTGGTGCCAAAACGTGTAGCAGGACTGGAGGAGAATAAATTTTATCTGCATAAATTTGGCATTTGTGGCACTTCCTAGCATAACTGATGCAATCATTTTCCATTGTAGACTAGTAGTAACTAGCTCTCATGATCTATTTAGCCATCATATGCCCATTAGCATGTGTTCCACAGATTTTTCCATGTACTTCTTCAAGTATCATTCTCGCTTCCACAGCATCGATGCACCTTAGCAAAATTTGATCTCGACTTTTTTTATATAGAATTTCTCCATCAAGCATAAAACCTGCTACTAATCTTCGAATGATCCTCTTATCATTTTTTAAAGCCTACTCTGGGTAGTTTTGACACTTGATATACTGTACAATGTCATAGTACCATGGTTGTCGATCTACCTTTTCTTCCACATTTGAATAGTGGGCTGGTGAAACTTTCATTTGTACTCTAATGGGCTGGATTCTCATACTATTATTTAACTTAAACATTGCTGCCAAAGTAGCCAAGGCATCAGTAATCTGGTTTTCTTCTCGAGGAACATTCTCTTTAAAATGTTTCTTTAAGCCAGCTATGTGCCTTTGGTATAACACTAGTTTCGAGTCCCTGGTCTCCCATTCACCTTTTAGTTGATAAATTACTAAAGCTGAATCCCCATATACTTCTAGTGTTTCAATTTTCTTTTCAATGGCCATCTGTAACCCCATGACATATGCCCATATTCAACGACATTGTTTGTGCAATTAAAATCTAACCTTGTGGTACATGGGTAATGATTTCCTTTTGGGGATATTAGCACTGTTCCAATGCCATGCCTCATTATATTGGATGCCCCATAAAAAAATATTTTCAATACTTCTTTTACAAGCTCTTTATCTTCATCCTGCAAGATTGCCATAAAATCTTCATCTGAAAACTCAAACTTCATAAGTTCATAATCTTCTGTAGTGCGATCAGCAAGAAAATCAACAATTGCACTCCCTTTTATGGATTTTTGTGTCACATACACAATATCATATTCCAAGAGCATGACTTGTCATTTCGCTAGCCTGCCTGATAAATATGGTTTTTAAAAAATGTACTTGACGAGATCCAATTTTGATATTAGCCAACGTCGTATGGTAGAGCATGTATTACCTGAGTCTACGAGTTGTCCAAGCTAGGGCACAGCATATTTGTTTTATTTGGTGGTACTTGGCCTCGTACTCTATAAACTTTTTACTCAAATAGTATATAGCATGCTCCTTCTTGCTAGTTTCATCTTTTTGCCCCAATACACATCCCATTGATTTTTTTTGAATTGTTAGATATAAATCAACGGTTTTCTTAGGTGGAACCAACACCGATGGGCTTATAAATACTCTTTAATCTTTTCAAATGCATTTTGGCATTCTTCATCCCATTCACCAGGATTATTTTTACCAAGTAGCTTGAAGATTGGATCACATTTCGAGGTAAATTAGGATATGAAGTGAGAAATATAATTCAATCGCCCCAAAAAGCCTCTCACTTCCCTTTGCATACGTGGTGCGGACAATTCTTGAATAGCTCAAATTTTATCAGGGTCTACTTCTATACCTCTTTCACTGACTATAAACCTTAACAATTTTTCAGATTTAACAGCAAATGTGCATTTGGCTAGATTCAACTTGAGTTGGTATCTCCGTAATCTTTCAAAAAGTTTTTTAAGATTATCAACATGATCTTCACTTTCTTGAGACTTAGCTATCATATCATCAATATATACCTCTATCTCCTGATGTATCATATCATGAAAAAGAGTGACCATCGCCCTTTGATTTGTGGCACTAGCATTTTTTAGCCCAAAAGGCATAACTTTATAGCAAAACGTGCCCCACATTATCACAAATATAGTTTTCTCGATATCTTCACGAGCTATTTTGATCTGATTGTAGCAAGAAAACTCGTTCATGAATGAAAAAATGGAGTGTTTAGCAGTGTTATCCACAAGGGTATCAATATGTGGCAATGAAAAGTTATCCTTTAGGCTATCCCTATTTAAATCTCGATAGTCCACACACATTCTAACTTTTTTATCTTTCTTGGGAACTGGGACTATATTGGCTACCCATTCAGGGTACTTGGCTACTTCTAAGAAACTAGCGTTAAATTACTTTTTTACTTCTTCTTTTATCTTCAATAACATTTTTGGCTTCATGCGTCTCAACTTCTGTTTACTAGTCAACATTCTGGTTTTAAAGGTAGCCTATGCTCAACTACTTCTGTGCTAAGTCCTAGCATATCCTGGTAAGACCATGCAAATACATCCATGTACTCTTGCAGTAGATTCACCAACTTTTACTTCTCAATTGGTGATAGTGAAGTATCAATCCTAACTTCTTTCTTATTATCACCATCTCTCAAATTTAATGGGTCAGTTGATTCTTGGTGGGGTTTTATAATTTTTTTTTTATTCCATCCATTTCAATAAATCATGAGGTAAATCATAGTCTTCTGATCAACATCGTTATCAAGCTTGCTAATGTGAGTCAAATTTTTAAAATCAAACCCGGTGTTATTGCCTTGGTCATCCATAATGTTCATTATTAGAAAACCTAAAAATCGGTATAATCACACAAAAAAATATATTGATCTTGGCAAGGGCAAAGAGAATGGTAATGAAAGAAAAAAAATTGAAAAATAGAGAACATGGTATAAGCGAAATGCATTGCATTCATCATTTTATTAAGACAATGAAAGTAAGCCTATACACTTAACCTTCGCATGCATTTGGACAGAAGCAATTGAAATTTTTGAGTTAAAAGGTTCAAGGACAACAAAAATGGTACACCATTCCTTGAGTCTCCTAAAAAGGAAAAAAGATCTCTTTATCTTGCATGACTCCTTCATCTACTTCCACTTGGAATCGCGAGAAAGCTTCCTCTAATCCCATTACCAGTCCTCCTTGTTCAACTCCTATCGATCCAGGATAGATATGCCTGGCTGAACGAAAGGTTTCATACAAATAACGGAACACCATTTTCCTATCAATCGAATTTTACCCTTTGAGGTGTGCCATTCTTTTTTCTTTCTTCTCTAGCATTACATTCCTTTTATTAGCGATCGTAGGCTTATAGCCTAACCCCTATCTTTCTTTATTTTCAACTAGGCATGGTGCTCTTACGATTCCTTATAGAGCTTTCCCTAAGCCTTGCCCGACTCGCCAATCCTTACCAACAGTCTACTGATCACCATATTCGTAGCTTTTGATAATTGAGGGATCGATATCCTTAACCCTTCTCTTATGTAAGTAATGTTTGTTACTTCAAAAGCTTTGAAAGAACATTTAATCACTTTTTCTGCTGTCTTAATGTAAGGAGTTGTTAAGGTTTTTGTTACCAATAAATCATTTTCACCATCCATACAAACTTGTTTTCCTTCCATGACAAATTTTACCTTCTGATGTAGAGATGAAGGTATAGCTCCAGTCGTGTGAATCCAAGGTCTTTCAAGTAGACAACTATATGCAAGAGTTATGTCCATTACTTGAAATATGACATTGAAAGTACAAGGATCGATCTATAATGGGATATCTATATCATCAATTACCTCTCTTCGCCCCCCGTCAAACACTCTTACAATCATATGGCTATTTCGTATATGAGAGGGATCTATTGAAAGCTTTGATAATGTCATCAGAGGCATAACATTAATAGACGATCCATTGTCAATCAGCACTTTGGCCATAGTGTGGGACTTGCACTTAGCAGTAACATGTAAGGCCTTAACACTACCACGTCCCTCCAAAGGTATTTCATCATCATTGAAGGTGATGAAATTTGAGGCTATAATATTTTCAATCATGAGATTTACCTTATCAACAGAAATGTTATGCTCGATATAAGCTTGGTTGAGCACTTTCAGCAAAGCATTCCTATAGGGCTCAGAATTCAGTAGTAGCGACAGTAAGGAAATATGAGTTGGCAGTTTGTTTAACTAGTCAACCACACTATACTCACTGTGTTTGATGATCTTTAGAAACTCACAAGCTTCTTTTTTTTATACCAATTTGTTAACTTGCACTTTTGAGCTTACCACTGATTGAAAATCTTGGCTTTCCCTTGTGTCTTCTTCGCTTATCTTGCCTTTCCCTTTTTTAGCCCTTTCTAACATTTCAAGGGTATAAATTTGATTGCTTCAGGTCATTCTTCCTATTTTTGCTATGTTGGCAGCATTCTCCGCACTTGGATTATTCGAGGTCATATTAGGCCCTTGCATCACTACATCATAATCATATCGCCATGGGACTACTTTGTTGGTCTGATAAGGGAATGGACTAGGGATATAAATGGTCATTGGTGTCCTGGAAGAAGAGATGGTTTTCTCAGTTAGAGGCTCTGGTTTCTCATCATAGTAGACAGTGAGAGGTTTGGGGAAAAAGACTTGCCAGGACACTCTTCACCCACTATATTCACACTATTTTCATCATATTCATCATAGAACTTAGTGATGACCTTATCCATCAAGCTCTGCAATATTTGCTTAAAGACCTCACAACTTTGGATCAAATGTCTAGTTATTCTTTCATGGTATTTACAAAAATGGTCAAGGTCTTCATGACTTGCCATTGTCATCCAAAAATAATGGTTGAATCATGCCCGTCTCAACAAATAGTCATACACCGTTCAAAAGAGGTCTTCACTTCATCCATGCATCTTTTGATCTTCACATATTTTTCCTCACCCACCATATTGATTTTCCCTTTGGTGTGATCCGCAAAGGGTTTCCACTGACACTTGGCTTGAATTTAGTATCAAAAGATAAAAGCCCATCATTTATCAAACCTTGCACCTTGTGTTTAAATGCCGTGCAATTTTCAGTAGAGTATTCTGTAACTCTATAATGATAATCGCACTTGGCATTAGCGTCATACCAACTTAGGTAAGGTGGTTTTAATGGTTTCGCATAAGTAGGAGTGATAAGGTGGCCTCTCATTCATTGAGGGTACAAATCAGTGTAAAATATAGGAATTAGGTCAAGGTGAGGTCTTTCCTGATTGTTATTATTCTGTAAGTTTCTTTGATTGTTGTTTAGGTAGGTTGGTCAGATAAATGGTCGAGCTAAAGGTGCAAAGGTATAATTGGATGGTTGAGGACTAAAACTTGGTCTGGGTAACGATTGTTGGGGTTTTCAGTAATGGTATGGTTGTTGAGAGATTTGGTTTGTGGCAGGGTAGTAAAGTGGGTATGGATTATACGAGACAAAATGATGGTGTGGGGGATTTCTATGAGTGACAGCATGTGTCTCCTTCTCTTTCTTCTTTAAAGTTACTGTTTTCTTTTCGGGCCCTTCAATTTTGCCATTTTTGATAGCGTTCTCTATTATCTCCCTTGAGATTACCATGTCAGAGAAGTTTTTCGTGGCATTTCCTACCAATCTGTCATAATACGAGGCCTTCAGTATATTGACAAATAGCACGGTTATCTCTTTTTTAGTCAGTGGTGGTTGGACTTGGGCCGCTGCATCTCTCCACTGATGTGCATATTCTTTAAAGGTTTTCGTCGACTTTTTCTCCATATTTTGTAATGACAGCTTATCAAAGGCTATATCCAAGATGTGCTTATACTGAGCAAGAAAAATTTTGGCCAAGTTTTTCCATGAACGGATCTTGCTCTGATCTAACTGCACGTACCATTTAGCTGCTGAACCAGTCAAACTATCTTGGAAATAATGTATCAATAGTTTTTCGTTATGGGTATAACCCGTTATCTTTCTATAAAACATGGTGATATGAGCAAAAAGACACTTTGTCTCATCGTATTTCTCAAAATTTAAGGTCTTGAATTTTGGTGGGATAACTAAGTCAGGCACTAGGCTGAGCTTCTTGGCGTTAATAACCCCATAAATGTCATTACCTTCAACCACTTTGAGCCTCTCTTCGAGTTCATCATACTTGTCTTAAATTTTTGAATTTATAACAGGTTTTGACATTTCGTGAGACTTCTCTTATTCAACAGGGTCATCAAGATTTGGTACCATGATGGGATCGACTAGGATGGGTCTCGAATTGGTATTCAAGTGGGTCGATTGATAACTTGCAGAATGATTGACATAGGGGTATGATTGTGCACTTGGTGGTTGTATGTGTATACCCCGAGGAACTTGAACCTGAACCGAGGTGGAGTGAATCTCGGAGGGTATAATGGCTCTTCCATATTAACCTCATCTCCTGTCCTTGATGCGCCAGCGACTCCTTTTCTTTTCATTGATCCAATCAATAGTTGTCTTAATTCAGCCATTTGTGCTTCAATGCTTTATTGTATTTCCACTCAATCAAAATCTTGTCTATATGACTCTGATTGCTTGTCAATTAAAGCTCCAAGCTCATTAATTCATGCTCTAAGGCTTTTTTCTCACTTTGCAAATCGGAGTTCTTGCTTTGTTCCCTCCTTAGTTCAGCTTTTAGCTTTTCACTTTCTCTTTGGTGCCTTGCTACCTTTTCAGAAGCTCTTGAAAGTTTTCCTTTCCATTCATGCTATTCTTTGGTGAGTGTAGAGATCATTTCTTTGTTCTCTTGAGCTCCATTCTTCCAATATTCCACCATATCTCGTAGTTCCTCCACATCCTTCTTGGATCCCTTCAAAGGTCTATTATCCAACCTCAATTTCTTATTTTCTTGATGCAGATTTTACAGATCCTTTTTCAGTACTTTTCACTCATTAGTCAACTTCTGTACTACATCATCTCTCATCATCAAATCATATCTCAGTTGGTTAACCTGATCCATCATAGCCGTCTTTTCTTTCTCTAACCTTTTCTTTTCATTCTCAAACTCTTACTGAGTGATCTCAAAAGTTGACAATATCGGTACTGAAATAGGAGCTAGTAACTTCTTTGAAACATCGACTGGTAAAGGCCTAATTTCATTAACCTTTTTTATCCTTCACGCAAGGTAACCTTCTGCAACATTATCTGTGAATCTAGCTAGGCTCATTCGGTTAACCTGCTTTCATGCTTTTATGATTTCACAAACCCTTTTCACATAATCGGGTGTTTCATAATCAAACTCAAGTGAATCGAGCCTATGAGTCATAGGGATGAACTGTCGTGAGTCATATTGTCTTTGAACCATAAAGGGCGTGTAACTCACTGCCTCCCATATTCCTAACAAAGGTACCCATGACTCGTCTCCACAACTATACAAGATGCCCATCGAAAGCATCCATGGTGCCCTCTATGCGACATCCTCGTTAGTGACCTTCAGAAAGAATGCCAACCATTAACCTTTTGTCCAATCTTTTCTCTATTTTTTAGTAATAAACTCCTTGATAGGACTGAAATGAACGGAGAATGGCCAAAATGATGTCTTTTCTTTTCCCCAAAAATGGCTTTTAAGCCAAACAAAAAGCAATTGAGCACACCTCATAAATCATCTTTCACCCTTTCTTTGACAAAAATTAAGTGATCTAATAGTCTTTGCCAAAATAGTAGGTGAAGGGTTTATACCTTTATCTAATTGCTCAAAGAAATCAACCACTGATGCTTCTATATGTCCTAAAATCCTAGGGAATATCATCAATCCATATATGGCCAAAGCAAACTCTTCCAACCCCTGATCAGTATCAATATACTTCTTTATGTACTCGAGCAGAAAAGCTAATGGAATGGTTTCAACCCCATTCTTTTCCTTCTTGTGCTTGTCTATCTTTTCAACCTCTACTTGCATGATCTTGGCTAACTTCTTTCTATATCCGATAGTCTTATGCTCTTTCCAATAGATCTTATCTTGATTGGTAAACTCTATCCAGAGTAAAAAAGAATATTTTTCAATCGTAGGGGCCAAGTCTTCTTGGTTGAATACAAAGCATCGATAAGATGGATCCCAAAACTGTATTGCGGCTCTCATCAGCTGTTCATCAGCTTTCACTAACATAAGCAGTGCCACATCCTTATATTTCTTGGAAAAAGATTTCTTTCTCTCTGTTCTCCACTGTTTCCATATGGCTTTCAATTCTGATATATTATTCTGACTGAGATCCATATGCACTAACTGTAGTAGCACCGATATGTGACCATCTACTAAGCAATCTCCTTCTTTCCCCTGAGTATCTTTTGAATGGCTTTTGACCTCTAAGTAGCTCTTACACACAGATGACATCCTTTAGGTTTTTTGAAAGTTTTTCTTGTTGAAGATTGGTCCAAAACAATACCCTCTAGAAATATGGTACCTATATGATGCATGCAACAAAATCGAGGACAATAAAACAAATCAATAACGTAAATAAAACAAATAAATAAAAATGAATAAATGAATTAACAAGTATAACATACGTCATAACAGAATATACATAGTGTCTTAATTTGGGTAATTTTTTTGTAAAAGGGACAATATGGCTCTATCCTAAAGTTGGACCTTATGGCTCACTATATGTCGGGTTAAGATTTACGTGTCTAAAGGTTCCCAGACTATTCCTCACATCATCGTCCATTATAGACTAGTAAGGCTCTTCGATCCTCACCCATTACAGGTTACTAACGAAACAAGTTCAATCTGAGTGGAAGTGTTTCGCTAGCGAATGCGGAGGTTATCACCTCACGAGAGCGTAGCTACTTCATTTCCTCCTAAAAGGGATAGAGCCCAGGTGTAGAGCTCATGCATGAATATGTAAAGTGTGTGCAAAATAATATATTAATCAAAATACCATAAACGCAAAATTAAAATAAAATAACAACTAACATACAATTTAGCTTATTCATTAACATATATATTTTTAAAAAATCAAAATAAAGGAGATTAAATGAAATGTCAAATAAAACCAATTAAATCCAATAATTCTTAATAGCGCATAATTAAAATTTTTGGCTTGACTTTCGAATTTAGTCCCCAGTGGAGTCGCCAAGTTGTTGTAATGGTTTTGGGACCGCCAGATTTAAAGTGAGTTTTAAAATCGAAAAAAAATAAAAGGGGGGAGTTGCCATCAATCTTTGTTAGGGTGTGACTTGCCACTCAAAAGTTTATCCGTTTAATAAAACTATAAAAACGGGTTTAAAATTTATCAAAAAGATAAATTTCGATCTGTAAAAACCCAAGATAGGTCTGGGAGTCAGTTACGTGTGGGGAAGGATTAGCACCCCCACAACGCCCATAAATTGGTACCATTTAATTACGCGCTATTTTCGGTGTTGGATAAAAATGGTTTTAATTTGAAATTTAACACTAATTCCCTTATTTGGAAACATTAAATTTTGCTAAAAATTTTTTATTTAGAACTATTGAGAAAATCTTTAAGTTAAAGAATTATCTTAAAATTCTCCAACATCTAGGCAGAATTTAAAATAACTCTTTTCGCTTAAGATTTAACACAATAATCCTTAAAATGAAATAACAATCTTTATAGAAAATAATTGTTAGTGACTCTCCAACATCTAGGTAGAGTACCAAGAATTATTTCTTTCGAAATATTATTTTTATTTTATTTTATAATATCATAAAAAAAAAATTTTTAAAAAAAGTATTATTCTTTTTTTATTATATAATATTTTATAATTGAACAGTAAATTAAAGAGAGAATAATGCAGACAATTATCGATGACAACATGCTAATGAATGTCATGTAAAATGAAATGCAATTTAAGAGTTGGATCTTAAGTATAATGAGACCACCCCGACTCTTTAACATCTAGGCAGAGCTTAGGTGCGACTGTTTATATTTAAGATCTCAATTTACTATTATACTTTTTATTTATTAATCTTATTATTAATGTGAATTAAGAACTTGTGTGAAAAACTTAATGAAACGGAGTTTCCTAAATACCCCATCATTTAGGTAGCATTCGGGAACAAATCATTTTATGTGAGATTTTCACACGTATCCTTAAAATTTAGAAAAAGATTTAGGGTAAAAGTTTGGGGTTTAAGTTTAGGGTTTGGGGTTTAATTAAAACGCAAACATCTCTAAAAATCCCCATCATCTAGGCAGACTTTCGGAGCAAGTTCAATTTTTTATAATTTTTAAAAATTAATTTAAAATTTTCTTATATTTATTTTTTATGAAAATTTATTAAGAATAATTTCCCAGCATCTAGGCAAAATTATTTTTTAAAATATTTTTTATTCCCTCCAACATCTAGGCAGGGAAAATAAAAAGCTTATTCCGTTATTATTATTTTTTAAATATTTTTAATATTTTTTTTAGTTATTATCCTACATTATTTTAATTTTATTATTATTAATAACAATTAGATATTTATCTTAATAAATTTAAACATTTATCATGCATAAATATAAAATAACAAAAATAATAATATATAAAAAATTTAGATAAAAAAATTTTTTTTACCTGAATCGGACCGGTCAACACTGGTATGGGCTGGCCTGATCGGTTCGACGATTGAATCGATGGTTCGGGTGATCAACGGTTAGATCGATTCACGGGTGGTTCATCTAAACCAGTTCAAGGCTGGTTGAAACGGGTCATTGGGTCGGGTTGCACGGATCTCGGGTCAGCTTTGGTCCACGCATGGATCCTTTACGCTTGAAACGGCATCGTTTGGGTCTTATGCTCAAAACGACATCGTTTTGCCCTTATGTTTTTTTATAAAAGTCATATTTTTTTTCCTTAGTTTGTTTCATTTCACAAAAAAAGGCTTTAGAGGTTCTCTAGCATCCACCGAAATCCGGCACCGTGCCTGCATCAACTGCCGTGTGGGTCACCGCCGACGGTGGTCGTTGGTGATCGAAAAATGGGCAAAAAGTCACCAGAAATTACCCTCATCGCCCTTTTTTCCAGATCCGACCTTCGTTTGGCCTTAAAGTGCCGCGACATTCGTGAATCTGTCTTCAAAGTTTTTGATCTCTCATCTTTTTCTTTTTTTTTTGGATGGTTTAAACTGATGATTTCTTCTTCTTGTTTCAGGTGGCTGTGGTGCTGAGGTTTCTCCCTACAGGGAGGACTGTGTTGTTTTTTGTTTCTGTTTTCTTTGGTTACATCTGTTTCATTTTCGGTTTAGGTATTTTGGGGGGGTTGTTTGAAATTTGGTTTTTTATGCGTGCGAATGAGGGTCTGTCTGGTGCTATTGAGAGTGTTTTGAGTGGGAGTTCATCTGAGCTCGAGGTTTTTTCAGAGAGTGTTCGAGAGAGAGCTTGAAGAGGAAAGGGCTGAGGATTTTAAAGGACTTAAATTAGGGAGATTTGGGTGGCTGTATGGTGGCTGTAGGTGGGTTGAACAGAGAGCTGGTCAGGGGGCTAGTCAGGGGTTGGACAGAGGCAGCAGCGGTGTCGTACCAACCTCTGGTTTCTATCTCATTTCTCTTCTTTTTTTTTAAAATTAATTTTTTAATTTTTAATTAATTTTTTAATTATTATATTTATTTTAAAATTTTTATTATTATTATCATTATTATTATGGAAACAGTAGACCCGAACAAAATCGGTGTCTACATATGGTTGCACGGTAGCTAGGCTTAAGCTCTCATCCTGTGATAGTTGGTATTAGAGCAGTTCCAACCAAAAGGTTTCAAAACCTTCATTATGACCGATGTTGATGTTAGTTTAGGTTGTATAAGTAGTTTGCATGCTAGTATGCCAATTGTGCTATTGACTTGCAATTAGGGTTGATGGTGTAGGCATTATTGATCATAGGTACTGAGAATAGGGCATAAGGATGCTTGAGTGCTCCTAAGAAACTATGGGAGATCTTTAGTTCGAGCTTCATATTTATCTTTGAGTGAATGGTTAATATGCATGAAGGCCACCCAGCCACATGCAAAGAGAGAAAGGTTAGTTCAAAAGAGAGATCATCATCCATGAAAGCTAGTTTAAGGGCACCAATGATCTCATCCAAGTGCTAGACTGCACATGAAAGGAGTCCAAAGAAAGGTAAAAGCCATGGGTAAGAGCATAATAAAGTAGTAGGGTATGGGACTTAAAGTAAGAGTATTGTAATTGTTGAGTTAGTGGTCGAGGCTGGGTGCACTAAGTCTCCATAGCCCAAGGCTAAAGGTTGAGCCCAAGGGTAAGGTCTTGATAGGGGAGATGCGAGTAGCAGTTCGATAGGGGAAGAGGAAGCCAATGAAGAACTACAACATCTAAAGGCAAGGACCAAGGGTTCAGTTTAGGACAAAGGTGTGGGTGACCATGTCCTTTAATTATTTCTTATGCTCAGGACCACATAAGGTGAGGGAACATCCACAGCGAAAGAAGCCCAAAGCCATTGTGAGGACTTAAGGAATGTCCAATGGCAAGAGTCACGATGGTGGTTGAGCTAAAAAAAAGGGATCTCTTAGGCTCCTAATAAGGGCAAGGTGAGTGTGGCTATGAAAAGTCACCAATCTTGGAGATGTTGGAGATGGATGATTTGTCATAGAATGGGTAATGGCTTAGATGTGAGCACTGCATACCCTACACCCATGTGTGCTACACACCTCAAAGGGCTCATTGAGCATAAGAAGAAGGTAAGGACCCCATGGTGTAAAGGAAAGGGTAATGGTACATCAAATATAAAGGTGGTGCATGCTTTCACAAGCCAGGATCATAGAAGCCCATGTAGCATGAGTGTTGCATGCCTCAAAAGGCTTATTGATCATTGGGAGAAGGTAGTGGCATGTCACTAGCTAAGGCATTACATGCTTTGACGAGCATGGTTTCATGGGAACCACATTGGGATCATGATCAAAACAAAAGATGACTATAAAGGTGTATTAAGAACTATCATGTACCAAGAACCAATGTGTGCTAAAGAGCATCAAGACGAGAGTGGGACATTAATCCAGCATGCACGTGCTATGAATGAATGACATTCCCTAGCAATGAGGGCATTGCTAAAATGAGTGGAGGAGAATGTCATGATTTGTGCACAAATCCTAAGCCGAGTGGGTTGAAAAATGTAGCTTGTTTGAGTTGGTATGGGCAAAAGACCATGAAAGATTAAGACCAAGGTCTAAAAAACACATACAAGGCTTAAGTGTATGGACCAAAGCCTAGGCTAAGGTGCGGGAGCATGGCAAGGTGAGCATCCTAGTACCGAGAATGAGGACTACTTGTTAGAAGGATCTAGAATGCGTCAACAAACTGGTGCAGGTAGTAGGTATAGAAGGCTCTATATTAGCTTGGAGATACACTAGGCGTGTGAGCTTAGAAGAGTCTAGAGAAGCCTAGAGGTAGCTAGGTGGGTTGGCACCAAAAGTTCCAAAAAAGCCAAGCATAAGAATAGTAGTAGGTACTATAACACCTAAACGATGAAGGCTCTTGAAAGCCTTAGCTATAGGTAGAGAAGTGACCAGACAAGGAAGGATCTGAATCCCACTAGGCACAAGCACTCAGCAGGATTGCCCAGACTCTTTCAAACCCAGGGCTTAGTAGGGAGCTTGGAACCAGCTAGATTTTGCAAAGGCCTTAGCCAACCTAAAAAGTGTTTTGGAACCATGGAATGGTCTAGAAGGCCTATGATGGCCACACACTTGGATCGATAAGGGCCATATGTGCTAGGGAGGCTCAAGTATAAATAAGGGCCCTCCTCTTTATTTGTAGGAAGTTAAAAGCTATACAAGTAAGAAAAACCAACTCATTGACTTAGGCATTGAACAATTGTATATAGCATCAAGTAAATAGAAGTTACAATTGCTTTAACTTCCCTTTTTAGCTTTCTCCCAAGATTCTTGAGAGCCAATGGAGTGTATGGGAAAAGTGTTCGACATAAAGTTAAGGAAAAGGTTGACTTAGGCATATAGATGGTAGTTTCCCACCTAAGGTCATACGGTAGCTAGACTTAAGCTTCTAGCCTATGACATTGTGCAAATATGTGGGTGTGTAGGTGTACATACTAGAGCCTGATCGAGAGGCTTGTGTGTTGAGCCAGTGTACAAACTAGTGCTCGATAGTGTGTGTTGTATGGTGTACCATGTTGACAGACTGATGTGCTGGCTTGTGAGAACTAGAATCGGATCACTTGAGTGCCTACTTGAGTTGAGGTAATCTTTTCATTTATGCATTCATGATCTAATGGTTTGTGTGTTTTATGTTGTGGCATGGCTTGGGAAAACCTTACAGGAGACCAAAGCAAGTTACTCAAGAAGTGCCTACCTATAAAGAAGAAGAGGAAAGTTTGAACAAGATATGTGCTAACAAGTACTCGATTAGCGAAGTGTGAGGAGGCCATTCTTTAGATAATAAATTAGTTTAGAGATGTTGAAAGATCCTTGAATAAGGCAATGGAGAAGCTCATGCAATGTAATGAGGTGTTAGAGTCTATGGTGACAACTTTACGAGAGGAGCTAGCTAGGCTCAAGTTTGACCATGCTGCATTATGAGCTACCGCTGTTGCTGGTGCAAGCTTGGGACTGAAAGTAGAGGTGCCTAAACATTTTATCGATGGACTAAAGTCATGGGTAAAGGCAATGATACGACAAAATGGTGTGCAAGAGTCAAGTCAGGCCAGAGTTGCTATAGAATCATTGACTTAGGTTAAGTGCACCAGGTCTCCAAGGTTAAACGGAAAAGGCCAGAATGGGGGAGACATTGATGTTTATTCCTCAAGGATGAAAATGGCTACAAGGGAGCCTAGATTTTGTAAGACTAACAAAGTCGCCAATAAGAGCAAAGGGCCCTTGAGTTACTATTTTTGTGCTAATCCATATTAGGTTAGGAAGTGCTTGAAGCTTTTAGCCATCAAGTGGGTAAAAGGGCTATCCGAAGGCAAGAGTGGCAATGGTAAACAACACAAGAAAGAGCCCAAAAAAGAGTGGCCATGTGCTAGTTGAGACTGTCGAAGGGTTAGGAACTCTTGAAGAGCTAATGAAGGGAAATTAGTGGTAACTAAGTGCCTCAGCATGAGTCCCACAGTGTAGCCAAATTATTCATAAGAGAGTGTGTTGTGAGCAACTCAAAGGAAGCACAAGAAGTATTGGCAGCATGGTTAGAAGAGGCCACTATAGCAAAGTGGTAAGGAACGTAAGATTGAGAATGATGAAAGCTAATAGAGTACATGTTTGGGTATGGGACCAAAATGTTGGAAAACTGGTTCGTGGTGTAAGAGTTGGAACCAATGTAAAAGCTAGGCACATCATCCCCTTAGCAATAAGGGTGTTGCTAGAATGAGTGGAGGAGAACTTCATGGTCGGCAAAGTGGTCCAGACCTAGGGGTTCTCGTCAAGTCAAGTGATAGTTCTAGTTTTAGTAGGATAGAGTCTAACAACTAAAGGGACCAAGCCCTAACATGCACTAATGGTCTAAGTTATGAGGAACTAGCCCAAAATAATGAGGCAAGCAATGAACGAGACTCTAAAGGCTCAGAAAAGGTGTTCAGGTTTGGCAGGATTGAGCCACAACTAAAGGTAGGAAAAGGTGAACAATACACAGACACCTAGTTAGACCCAGCTATGAGCACTGATGATTAAGTGGCAGGCACATGGTTAAGCCCAAGTGTGGGCATGCTTAATCACAAACCTGAGAGGACCAGATTTAGGGGCTTTTAGAAAGCCTATCCCTTAGTGTGAATTTAGCAAGTCAAAGATTGTGTAGCAACACTAAATCCCTTAGAATCAAGGATTGTAACTTAGCTCTTAGAATTAAGGGATTGTAATCTCTAAAGCTTAGGAATGTATCTCAGGCACTAAATATAAAGGAGAGCTTAGCCATAAATAGAGAGTGCCCCACCTTTATTGTACACTCACTAGAACCATTTAGTACTGACATCTTTACTTTTGCCTTAAACCTTTTTGTTGTTCTTTTGTTAGCCTTTCTTCTAGCATTTGCTATGCCCTTCCATTTTGCAACATGCTAGGTAACCAAGCCCTGCAGTCTAGATTGTACATGCACTATTTCTTATTTTAGGTTGATTTGGGATGCAAATAGTCCATTCCTATGTCCTGGAGTCATGTGAGCCTAGTGTTAGAGTCTTGACTCTTGACAAGTAGGGTTCTCTCTGAGTTGAGTGTAGTTTCAGTTCTAGCAAGATAGAGTTTGACAGCGAAAGGGGCCATGCCCTGAGGTGCATTAGAGGTTCAGGTCATGGGGAACTAGCCCAGAACAATGAGGCAAGTAGTGATCAAGACTCTAGAGGCTTAGAGAAGGTGTTTAGGTTTTGTAAGATTGAGCTAAGCCCAAAGGTGGCACTAGTGAGCAATGCATGGGCACCCAATCGAACCTAGGTAGGGGCACTGATGACTGAGGTATTGGTGTATGGTTAGGCCCAAGTGTGGGTACACCTCTAAGAGGATCAAATTTGGAGGCTTCTAGAAGTCTTGGTGTTCGGCATGATTTTAACGAGTTAATGATTGTGCAGCAGCACCAAATCCCTTAGAATTAGGGATTGTATCTTAGCTCCTAGAATCAAAAGATTATAATCTCTAGAGTTTAGGAATGTATATCAAGCACTAAATGTAAAAGGGACTTAGCTATAAATAAAGAGTCCCCCACTTTTATTGTACACACCAGAACCATTGAGTAATAACATCTTTACTCAAGCCTTCAATTTTTCTGTTGTTCTTTTGTTAGCCTTTCTTCTGGCACTTGCTGTGCCCTTTCACTTTGCAGTGTACTGGAAGGCCAAGCCCTACAATCTAGAGTGTCTAACATCGTTTCTTATGTTAGATTGATTTGGGACACGAAAGAGTTCATTCTCGTGTCCTGGAGCCGCGTAAGCCTAGAGCTTAAGTCTCAGCTTATGACACATACACATGCCTCGACCACCATCGGAACTTGTTGAACCTTTGTATTTGTACATACTTCTACCACCATAGGCTCATGTTGGCCCTTGTATGGGTGACTCCCTTGAACACCATTGGCACATGCTTGGTTGCACACCATGCACAGATATCTTGGGCTTAAGCTGCGCACCATGTGTACCATGACTGAGTAGTAAAGCAATTCAGGCACATCTTCATATTTTTACCATACCAATGTCATATTTATCACTTGTAAATTCATATAATGGTCCCCTAAGCCTTCATGTGAAGTTTCATGGCAAGATGACTTCTTTTCTATTTTTCATGATTTTTAATTTTTTTTATGGTTTGAGATTTTTTGAAATTTTTTTTAAAAAGAGTTTTGGCCCAAAATTTGGTATACGTGATCCATGTATTTTTTTGGCATCCATAAAAAAATTTAGCTAAAAAATCAAAGTATAGAATTTGTGGCCATTTGAAAAAAGCATCTCCATTTCAAACACTTGAATGGCTATTAGTAGCAAACCTATAAAAGCTCTTATACTCTTTAAGGGGGTGTAAGTTGTCAAGCTTGCTTAGGGGATAAGGGGCCAATATAAAGGCCAAGGACTAGTACCTATTACACATCATGTGTGCACGCCCCCTCAGCCTGCCACCCCTAATCATCGAAAGCCCAAATGCCCTCGATCAGGTTCTTCGATGATTCTCTAGTGATACTGCCCTAGCCAAAAAAAATGTGGCACCAGCGCATGCTTGAGCCCAGCATGTGCACTGTGGCCTAAAATTAAACTTTAGCCAAGGCTTTAAACATCATTAGCACAAGTTGGCCTTTGGTATGGGCACTTGGCTTGACCATCATCGACATAAGCTAGCCTTTCGTATGGGCATTTGCCTCAACCAACATTGGCATATGCTGGCCCTTAATGCAAGCAGATGCCTCGATCAGCATTGGCATAATCTAGACCTAGTGTGGGCACATGCCTCGATTAACATTGGCATAATCTAGACTTGTGCAAGCACAAGCCTTGATCCACATTTGTAGAAGATGGCCCTTGGTATGGGCAGTTGCCTTGAATACCATTAGCACATGCTAGCCCTTTCTATGGGCACTTCCCTCAAACTCCATCGGCACATGCTGGGCTTTGGTGTCAGCACATACTTTGACCACCACTAGCACCTATGGACTTGTTGTGCGAGATATGCCTGTTTGAAAAAGTTTCCCATTGTAAACACTTTAATGTCTATTGGTAGCAAAGCTATAAAATCTATCATGCTCTCTAGGGAGTGATTGTCCAAAGGTGTACATGATGGGCCTGTTGTGTACATCCATGGCAATATCCCTGGAGTAAAATCCAAGCCATGCATGCCTTCTAGTCATGCTATCTAGTGACTGGTTGCTCTAGTGAGCTATAGGTGCCTATAGCCTTAACCGGTTGGCATGTATCTAGAAAAAGGGCTTAGCTATGCCAAGCTCAAGCTCATGCCTACAGTTGATGCTGCCTCAGACCCCAGACCAAGTCCTTGAATCAAGCAACAGCTCTTAGGGGGTGCAAGTAGAAGTTGTGGTCACAGGCTTGGTCTGGCTAAGTCTTTCGAGTATTTGGTAGTTTCGTGGTCCCTTCTTATCGACCATAAAAATGCCTTGGCCTGGCCAAGCCCATGCATGTGTCATACCCTACAAGACCACCATCAAGTCCAAGGCTTGAGCACCTAAGCCCAAAGGCCAGACCCTCACTCAAGCACCAGGCCTCGAGAATGAGTCCCTACGAGAGTTACCCAATGCTAAGCCTAAAGACCATTTGGGAAAAGCTTTTAGAAAGTCCCAAAAAGGTTATGCAGGCACTATTGGTGTAAAGGCTCTAGATAAACCTAGACACAGGCCAGGTGCATGGGTGTAGAACTTTCTAGAAAAACTAGATACAAAAATGGGTATGGTTACTATAACACCAGGCAGGGAAGCTTATGGAAGGCCCAAGGCATGGGCATTTTGTGAGAGAGCCTAGAACCTTTTGGACCTAGTGCGCCATAGAGTGTTTGGAACTAGCTTCTTTTTAAAAATTCCCTAACCGACCTTGTATGTGTCTAGGGGCCTTGGAACACTTTAGAATGTATATAAGAGCCATACACTTGTCCCTTTGGTGACTACCAAGGCCATGGGGGCTTAAGTATAAATAGGGGCCCTTTCCCCCATTGGACCAACTTATGAGCTAGTGAACTTGTGAACCCACAAAGCTACTCAAGCACATTTGTACATAAGCCATATTTTTCCAGCAATAGAAAAGATCTTGTATTCTTTTACCAATGCCTTTTTAGTGTACTATAGTGTTCAATTTCTTGAGGGTCTAACTAGTCTTTGGTGAGTGGCACACTTACTCAACCTAGTTAAAGATTGACTTATGTATACATGAATAGTAGTTTCCTATCAAAGGTTGCAAAACTTAACACCAAAGTCAGTGATAGTTTGTATCGAAGCACAGTTTAGTGTATGACCCCAATCCAAGATAATGTTTACTTCCAAAATGAGCCATCAGCAAAGTAAAGGGCAAAAGGCTTGTAAGACATGCACTATTAGAAAGGGTAAGAAAGAAACTAGTAGGGACATGATCTCAGCCATTGATGCCTAGTTGGCCAAGGTGGAGTTGGTAATGGCTAAAATATGGGACAATTATAAAGACCAAGTGGAGGAATTGGTTTCGGTTGGAAAAGAGATCACGAAAGAGTTAAAGCAAACTCTTTCCGAAGAAATCGAAAGCCTTATCCATAAGAACTCTACCCTAAAGGCCTTGGTAGAAGCCATGAGGGAGGAGATGGAGTAGCCTAAGAGAATCTTTTCCATATGAAAGGCAATTGTAGAGGGAGGTATACTCATAATAGCTCCTAAGACTATGGTGAAGGTTCCCAAGCCTAAGGAGTTCAATTGGACATGGTCTACAAAAGATGTAGACAACTTCTTATAGGGCATAGAGTAGTATTTCCATGCAATGGGCATTAAAGGGGATGCTACTAAGGTAAACACCACCTCTATGTACTTGTAAACATCACACTTCTATGGTGGCATCATAGGTCCAAAGAGACTAGGCACAGAGGTGTTACCATTGGAAAGTGGGAGGAGTTCCAAAGGGAGTTTAGGCAATAGTTTTACCCATAACACGTCGTATAGGTTACACTCACCAATTTATGATGGTTCACCCAATGTGGAGAAGTGTGTGACTATGTTCTGGAGTTCTCAAAACTTATTCTTCAAATTCCCAACCTTGGGGAGGAGGGGGTGCTTTACACATTTATAGACAAGCTCAAGCCATGAGCTAAGCAAGAGCTAATGAGGATGGGTGTCCAAAACTTCACCCGAGCCATGGCTACTATTGAATCCTTTAGGGAATTCAATAAAGGGGACAAGTTTGAGTCTTTCAAACCCAAAGGCAAAAGGCAAAAGGCAAAAGTGGGGGAGATAAGGACAAGAGTAGCAGTGGTAGGACACCAATGCACAAATGGAAGTCCTTTAAGGAGGGAGACAAAAAGAAGAACAAATGGCCAGTGATAAGGAATGGACCCATGACCAATTTTTTGTGTGATGGTCAACACCGAGCTAAGGATTACCCTAATAAAGCCAAGCTTATGGCCATCATCAAGGGGTACAAAGAGCAACCCAAGTAGGAGGGACTAAAACTTGGTTTAATCATGCTAAGTTCTATATTAGCAAAGAAGGGGCACAAGAGAAAATGGCTCATGTTCATCAAAATCTTAATTGCAAGGAAGCACTTGAAAGCCCTAGTGGACACAGGTACATCTGATCTCTTCATTTTCAAAGGAATGGCCAAAAGACTAGGGCTCAAGGTCAAGAAAAAGGTGGGATGGATTAAGACCATTAACTTTAAAGAGGTTCTGATCATTGGCATAGCATAAGGAGTTGAGTTAGAACTTGGAGTGCAGAAAAATAAGGAATCCATTGACGTAATCCCTCTTAATGACTATGAATTTATCATCGACTTAGATTTTCTTGATAGGATCAATACATTCCTTGTTCCCTTCACCAACTACATTTGCATCATGGACCATCGGTGCCATTGTGTTGTCCCAATGAAATGAGAGCAAGGGACCATAACCAAGGCACTATCTACGATCCAGCTTGCCAAGGGCATGCAAAAAGAAGAGCCTAGCTTCTTGGTGACCCTAAACGAGGATGACCCTCAAGAATCGAATGACAACACCTCCTTGGAGGTGTTAGAGTCCTTTAAGGATGTCAAGCTTACAGAATTGCTTAAGAGACTACCACCCAAAAAGGAGGTAGACCACAAGATCAAACTAGTGCTCGATGCCAAGCCACCATATAGGATGTCACCCCCAAAGCTGAAAGAGCTAAAGAGATATCTCAAAAAGCTTATAGATTTAAAGGTTCATCAGCCCCCTAAAGCTATATAGGGTGCACCAATCTTGTTTCACGAAAGTATGATGGGGCTTTATGGATGTGCATTGACTATCGAGCACTAAACAAGCTTATGATGAAGAACAAGTATCCTATTCCCCTTATTGTTGACTTGTCCAACCAGTTGGGAGGAACATGGTGGTTTACCAAGCTAGATCTAAGATTCTAAAGGTGATGAACCAAAGATGCCATGTGTGACTGACTATAAGGCATAGAGTTCCTAGTAATGCCTTTTGGTCTGATAAACATGCCCATGACATTCTGAATGTTGATGAACAAGGTACTAAAACCTTTTCTTGATCGATTTGTTATAGTGTACCTTGATGATATTGTTATCTATAACTGATCACTTGAAGAACATATGGATCACTTATGGCAAGTGTTCCAAGTACTAAGGGAGAATGAATGATACATAAAAAAAGAGAAATGTTCCTTCGTTCAGCACAAGGTCTCACTTTTAAGCCATATTATGGGAAATGGCCAGATCTAGATGAATGGTAACAAGGTCAGTGCAATTTAAGAGTGGGAACTACCAACTAAGGTTATAGAGTTGCAATCATTCCTTGGTCTAGCAAACTGCTATTGATGATTCATAAAGGGGTACTCAACCATTATGGCACCCTTGATCGACATGCTCAAGAAGGGAAGAGTTTGGGAATAGAGTTCTGAGAGTTAGGAGGTCTTCAATCCCTTAAAGCAAGCTATCATAGAGGAGCCAGTCCTAGCTCTCCTTGACTGCACCAAGCCATATAGGTATGCACTGATGCATCCAACTTTACTTTTAATAGTGTGTTGATGCAAGACTGGTAACCAATTACCTTTGAGAGTAGAAAGCTCAATGAGATCGAGCATTAATTTATAGTCTAAGAAAAAGGGATGACTACTATGGTGCATTGCTTACGCACATGAAGGCCTTACTTGTTGGGAAGTAAGTTTGTCATGATGACTAACAACATGGCTACTAGTTACTTCCAAAGTCAAAAGAAGCTTACTCCCAAACAAGCCTGCTAGTAAGACTTTCTAGCCAAGTTTAATTTTACCATGGAGTACCAGTCAGGAAAAGCCAATGTCATGGTAGATGCACTCAGCCATAAGGTTGAACTAGCAAAGATTAGTAGGCTAAAAGGTTCCCTACTTGCACATATCAAAAAGGGCTAATCTAAGATCCCATAGTTAAAACCTTGATTGAGTATGTGAAATAAGGGAAGACTAGATGGTTCTAGCTTGAGGGTGATCTACTCTACACCAAGGAAAACCAACTTTGTCCTACAATTTAACAAGCTATGAAATGAAATCATGAAGGAGTTTCACAACTCATGATGGGCAGGCCATCCAGGTGTACACCATACCTTAGCCCTTATTGAGGACCGATATTATTAGCCTAGGATAAGGGATGATATGATGGCCTATGTTAGAACTTGTCTTGTGTGCTAACAAGACAAGATAGAGCAAAAGTCCTTAGTCGCCCTCTTGAAACCACTATCAGTTCCCAAACATCCATGGGAGAGTGTCTCTATGGACTTTATTGTTAGACTACCCAAGGTGGATGGGTATGGCAACATCTTCATAGTGGTGGACCAGTTCTCCAACTATGAAACCTTTATTCCAACAACTAAGGAATGCCTAATAAAGGAAGCAACCTAATTGCTCATCAAAACCATAGTCAAGTACTAGGGTGTTCCTTAATCCATCATCAATGATTGAGATGGTTGATTTATTGACAAGCTTTAGAGTGAATTGTTCAGGCTCCAGAGGTCTAACTTGAGGTTCTTTACCACTATGCACCCTTAGATAGATGGTAGACTGAGAGGGTGAATGGCTTTTTGAAGAGGTACCTTCGATATTATGTTAGTGCCTCCTAACGAGATTGGCCTAAATTGTTGGACATAGCTAAATTCTCATACAATCTTTAGCAAAGTGAGGCTATGAATCAAAGACCCTTTGAGATTGTGATAAGACGGTAGCCATGTGAACCCAGTGCCATTGCCTTGGGGTACATGGGATTGAACCTAGCAACTCACAAATTTTCCAAAGCATGGCAAAAAAAAGTCGATCTAGCCTGAGTATGTCTACATAAGGCCATGAAGCAATAAAAAAAGTAGGCTGATTAAAAGTGGAGGAACATGCAGTATCAAGTAGGTGACTTGGTACTAGTCAAGCTACACTTAGTGCTACGGTATCCAGGGATGCACAAAAGCCTTACTTATAGGTATGAAGGTCTTTTCAAAGTTTTTAAGCTAGTAGGCAATACTGCATACAAGTTTAAACTACTCTTATAGTCAAGGTACATCTGATCTTTCATGTAAGTATGCTTAAACCCAACCATAAAAACTCAAATGATCCCTTTTAAGGCCAATCGAAGGAAGCACTAGTGGGCATTAAGGCCTCTTATGATTGAGAGGTTGGGCATATCTTAGCCAATCACATAGTACAATAAATGTAACAAATGCCTAGGCATGAGTACTTGGTATAATAAAAAAGCCAGCCAGATACTAAGATAAGCTAAAAGCCAATTGAAGATAGTTCTAGGATCAGGTCGATAGGTTCTATGAAAAAGACATAATGAGGGCATCAATGAAACAAATAGGGGAGAATGTCACACACCTCATGTCCACTATTGAAGCCAAGGCCTAAGCACTAACGCATGGAGGCCAGACCCTCACTCAAGCATCAAGTTACAAGAATGAGTCCTTACTATAGTTACCTAATACTAAGCTTGAGGACCATTCAAGGGAAGCTTATAGAAAGCCCCAAAAAAAAGGTGCAAGCACTGTAGGCGTGAAGGCTCTAGATAACCTAGGACACAAGATAGGTGCAGGGACATAGAACCTTCTAGAGGAGCCAAATATGAAAATGGGTATGGTCATTGTCGCCCTAGGCAAGAAAGCTTCTTGAAGGCCTAAGGTGCAAGCACTCTATGAGAGAGCTAAGAAACTTTTGGACTCGGTGTGCCACAAAGTGTTTAGAACCAGCTTCTTTCTAAAAATTCCCTAACTAACTTTGTATGTGTCTAACAGCCTTAAAACCCTCTAGAATATATATTAGAGCCATACATTGGCTCCTTGATGACCACCTAGGCCATTGAGGCTCAAGTATAAATAGGGGTGCCTCTTCCCCTATAAGGCCAACTTATGATCTAATGAGCTTGTGAACCCATAAAGCTATTCAAGCATATTTGTATGTAAGCCACATTATTCTAGTAATAGAAAAGATCTTGTATTCTTTTACCAGTGCCATTTTAGTGTGCTATAATGTTCGATTGTCTCTAGGGTCTGACTAGTCCTTAGTGAGTGGCACACTCAACCCAGTTAAAGATTGACTTAGGCATACATCAATGGTTGTTTCTCACCTAAGGCTATATGATTATAGGGCTTAAGATCAGAGCCCATGACACATGTAGTTGATGCTACCCAAGACCCCTCAAAAGCAAGTCCTTTAATCGAGAATATCCCCCTAAGGTAGTGATAATAGAGTTTATGTATGCAGTCCTGGCTAAACCAAGCATTGGTGATGTCATGTTGTTATTGCCTGTTGGATGGTATGGGTAGTCTCATGGCCCTTGCTTATGTTTTTCCCATGATAAATGGTTATGGCATGGCCTCATACATCATTTCATTTGCTTAGTCATTGAGAAATTGATTGGGTGGGTTGTGGACTGGTGTGTATGGATGCTACCAATTGTACACAATGGGCATATGAGTGGTGCTATAGTTGTGCATGTTGGTAGGATCCATGCTCGATGCATCAAACTATTGACCCATCATCCTATTTAATCTCCCCCATATGTTGGGCGCATAATCAGGATCCTATGCTTAATACCTAAATTGATGGAAACTGGATGTCTTGCCATCCCTCATCTGTCTTGTGTCCTTAAGGGCAATGCATCAGACCTCAATCATGCTCTGTGTCCTAAGTGTGCCACCCAAACCTCTATGGCCACTTTGGTACACTGGTGTTCGATCATGCTATCAAATACAAAACATTTTGTGGGTGTGGGCTTTTGACCTTTGTTCGTCCAATGCTATGATTTTATGTGCTCGACACGTATGACACTTGTGCTCCATGTTGGCTCTTTTTGTCGCTCAGTTGATGTATTGAGGCCCATGTAGTGCCAACATCGTGAAGGAATGCTACCTAGTTGATCTTGCTAGTAGTCATATGCTTGTCTCAAAGGTTAAGCCACGCACATTTAAGTACAAACTAATTCAGACTATGAAACTATGAATGGCTCATTAAATCAATTATAGTTTGTTTGATGGTATTTACTACTCAAATAATCGTAGTAACTCTAAAGCTAATTTGTGCAACAAGCCTTAACTTTTGGAAAGGATGCATTTATTGGATAAAAGGTCAATACGAGCTTTGCCCATTACTCTAATGATTCATGATAACTCGATGAATCACACGACTTTTGTGTCGGTGACACATCATTCAAATTTCTACCCTATCAACTTTTGATGCTTGGATAGTGGTCTATTATTGTGGTGATAAGTAAAAGAGAATTAGGGTTTGATTTTAGAGAGAAAGCATGAGAAATGGCTACCACATTTATGGAAGACAGCATGGGTGCAAATTACTCAATCTTAATAAATGGAGGTATTGACAATAAATAGCAATACTAGGCTTTATGAGTCTAGCAATTGGAATGAGTACAATCTAAATCTTTTAATAAAGATCCATTAGAGGGCAAGTCTACTGGTAGTAGGTGTTGTAATTCTAGCTCTAATTGCATCTATTTAAGTTGATGTAGTTAAAAAGCTCATGGTTAGAGCTATTGTTGGGTTATTTGATTCGCCTCATGGTAAGCATGTGTCTACTCATCCTTACTATCAACAATGTGCTTCTAACCTTAACTAGCTGAGTTGTTCCTCCGATGTTGTTACTTTGAAGAAATTAGAGTTCTCGAAGTAGGCCTATGCTTGTATACATTAGATTGGATAACATCATAGGATTTTGATCCTATTGTGTCAGCCTTTGGCATTGAAATAATGATTAACAGGGATAATCGAGGGCATTTGTATTTCATAGTCAGAGGTGAAATTCTTAGATTTATGAAAGATGAACAATTGTGAAAGTATTTGCCAAGGATGTTTTCATTAATCAAGAACAAAAGTTAGGGGCTTGAGGACAATCAAATACTATCTTAGTCTTAACCATAAACAATACCGAGCAGGGATTGATGGATGTTACTTTTATGACTCTGCCAACACCTTATGAGAAATTGAAATCTTTGGGTTCTAAGGGGAGTGTGGTCATAAAGTGAAAACTTAAAGGAATTGATAGAAGGGCACACTAGCAATGGAACCTAGGCTTAATTTGACTTAACACGGAGAAACTTCTAGGTTTAGACATAGTAAAGATTGACAGATTTCTAACACTCTTTCTTGATTTAATAAGTGGTGGTGCATGGCCATTCTTAGTTGGTAGAGCAATTTGTCTTGTTAATTTCGTTAACAAATGAGACCTCAGTCTACTAACCAGCTACGTGGAGGTGATCTTTTATGGCTAGCTTCTTAAAGGGACTATGGCCATTTAGGCCAAGAAAGTTTGAGGCAATAACAGGTTTATGATGACTTTAGATGTTTTGGGCCACATGCCCCACATTGATGTATTCAAGAAATCTATAGCCTTGGTTGATAGGCTTAGGTAATCTTTGAAATTTAATCATGATGGGGATAGATCATTGCAATTGTTGGTCTTCAATGAGGAATTCCTAGTAAATGCGAGTCATCAACTCACGTTGACTATGTCCCTACCCTTTGTACACACCACCTACTACTTCTACTAATTGAATGGTCTAGTGAAGTGTTCAGATCATAGTGATATGGATGGTTAACTACCCACGATGTCGCAAAAAGTCCACTAGACCCTATCATTTAGAAAAAGAAGAAGTTGTAACAAGGTTTACATAGGTGAACCTGTGGAAAGATCATTATTGAAACTTGCTCAATGAATGACCTGCGAACCTATTAACAAAACATCGAGGGTGAAGGCAAGGCCACCTCTGTGGCCAAACCCTTTCTGGCCTTGGGCATTCATGATGGTTGATTTGTTCTGCTTCTCTAGTGAGTGAAATGATTCCTCAACACAAATTGCACCATGGAACTGAAATGAAAAAGAGCACATGTGCCATCGCCATCCCATTTGCTTTGTGTGCACGTATAGCACCTTGACTCTTTTTTTTGTGAAAAACCAAAATGACTCTTGACAATGGATATCTTAGCTCCCACATTAATGAAGAACGTAGTGAAATTCAATACTTAGTGTGAATTGTAGAATCCTATGAACCATTGAGTCTTTAAATGCAAGTTGTGCCCTAAACCATTAGCTAAGGGCACATTTACCTAGGCATCATGCATTGTTGCCCCCTCCAACCCCCTACCTATTGGGTTTCAAGTGAAGGGGTGGAAAATGGCCTCCTGTGATCTCATTGGACATGGTTGGCCCAAAAGTGACTCCCTGACAATGATAACACTATGACCATTAGTGGTAAATCTCCCAGCATGCCTTGTCTCTAGTGATGTGCACTTGTTGTCCATCTAGACCCTATCGAAACCCTCGCATCACTCAGTTGATGCTTGCATTACAACCCTACATCAAGTAGGGTTATCGGTTGAGTTTAAGCATAACAATAAGTAGACAAAAAGACATTTACTAGGATTCCCCTAGTAATGGTGAGTGAATTAGGAAAAGTCTAGCCTGAGAATTGCACACCCATGGTGTCTAAATTATAGTATGGAAAAACATCCTTAGTGGTGGACCGAGGCTAAGTCCCCTTAAAAGGGGTGCCAGAAAGGGTGAGAGCCCTATTGTACTTGGATGGGTGCCAGAAAGGGTGAGAGCCCTATTGTGCTTGGATCCTATCACACTATGAGGCACTATTTATGAGTCAGGTAGTTTGGGGATGTAGTCCCAATTGGGCAATAAATTTTGTCCAAGGCTGAATACAGGTGAGAGATCGATAGTGAACAAATACTAAAAGGGAAAGATGAAAAGGACTTTGAAAAAAGAGTTAAAGAGTACTTGAAAATGTGGGAAAAGAAGTAGGTGGGGGCTAGCAATGCATCCCAATCAAGCTTGGGCTTTCGATATGCCCATAAAGATGTCATCACCACAATCACGAAATGTAGCACATGCCATATCAATGTGCTTTGGCACATGTGTGCTCCTAGCAACAGCCTACAATTTCCTTACCTGGCCCATCTTGAAACATAGACCAAAAAGTCTGAATGTGTGCTAGTCAAAAGGCTAGAAAACCCATAAAGCATAAGGTAGCTAATTTGCAAGATCCTTCATGAATGTACTACCAACTGACCTTGATCTTCTGAAAAGGGTTTAAGTGTGAGCATACCTGTCGATTTGGTAGAGGCGAAGCCAGAGGAAACTTTGGTGGAGGCCTACAGTGATACTGACATGCAAATCTTTCATCTGATTAGGTATAGCATCAAAAGACTAATCGAACCATCTAGTAGCTAGTTCCCTCTAAAGTTTCCCTTAGGATAGTTGGAGCTCTTAGCAAGTTCTATTGGGTAAGGCTAATGATTAAAGGCATCAGAGGCATAACATCCTTGACCTATTCTCAAACTTTAAATAGGTAAGATGGCATGGTTGCTTCATTGAGTCGTGCCACAAAATTGAGATTTCTGAGTGGGCCATTTTTGGTAAATCAAACTATCGATGTGGGAAGAATTGAAAGCCAGGTTACAGTGCCCAACTATGTATGAACCTAGAACCCATAAAGGATGTTGGCTAATTAAGACAACAGGATAGTGGTCATGGAAGTTAAAATTCGCTAAGAAGTGTGTAATAACTCACCTACCAAATCAAGTAGCCTCGAAAGTGGATGGTACTTAAGTGCATAACCTATACCTAATTGTCGAGGTAAGGGCCAGGCCCCAATGGGTAAGAAGGTGTAAAGGTTACTGTAAAACTTAGGGTACAAGTTTTAGTAGAGTAGCCATCAGTACAAATCTTGGTGGTAGTAGCGAATATTCAAATGAGAATGAAAAAAAGAAAAGTTCCATATCAAATCACTTGCACATGGGTTAGTCAATCCTAAGAGATGAGGGAAGCCCATCTCATAGAGCGTCTAGCACGAGCTTCAAAAGAGAATCAGGATGCAAAGGCTAACAGCAATGTCAGGGAGTCTAAAGACATAAGTAGAGATCTCGATAAGAGTTATATTTTCTCTTTAATGGCCTACCCACATTGGAAATAGCTCAACCAAAGGCCAGAAGAGTGCCACATGTTGTATAGTGTTTGGTTCACCCTCGATAGCCCTTGTAATTTGGAAGACCAAGTGCTGTCAGTGCCCAATCATACTAATAATCGCATTCGATCTCTAAAATGAATAGCCTCTAGTCAATGGAACAATGTAGGCAAAGGACGTCAGCAAATTGTATTCGTAACCTTAGGAAAAAGATTGGCTCAAGGGTTAGGCATAAGGGTCCCAGTCTTAAACCCATCAGCTACCATTACACTACTCGAGCTATTCCCATAGTGAGAGTGGGTCACTGCATGTTGGCCAAGGGATGAACTAGGAACAGCTCCCTTTGGGGCCTTCCATGGGCAATGAATAGTCGATTCAAAATTGATAATGAGAAGGGAAATCCAACTGTTTAATTAACCCAAAGCATTGTGATGGTCCCTACAGATGCTTAAGCAATGTGATTTTTGCCTAGTGCTCTGAATGTCAAAGTGAAAAAATTCAACCAAGCACGAGTAAATAGTAGAAGTAATTGTGAATCTTTTAAGGTAGGCAAATGCCTCATCATCTAATTAGTAATGTGCTTGAATGAATTAATGAGATTCCCACTATCCCTACCTACTAACCTACTTGTGGCAGCCAAGCGTTCATAGTAACATTACTTTTTGATCCTTCGATGTCAGGTCTTCCTATCATTATGAAGTAGAATTCACCAAGTGTTGCCAATAGGGAACATAAGCTAGGTTTAGACCATTTTGAGATAGGTTAGTTTAACCCTATTGATGGTAGCATCAAAATAGAAGTTCAACCAAGTATGAGTGGAACCACTGATTCACACAATTGGTCATTGTGTCATAAGCTCCGAACTTAAGCCTGAATCCGTATAGCCTTAGGGCTTGGAATTAACTCCTTATTCCTAAGTTAACTTATGCAACTAGTGTATAGGCAAACAAGAAGAAGAAATGGTGAAATACACAAGTTAGAGAACACAACAGAGAATGCTGGAATATGCTGTATATTACTGAAGATATATTGTGTCTAAAGATGTGATGATGTACAACTGAGGGTGGGGTGACCCTCTATTTATAGTTAAGGCTCCTAGCTTTACTTATGGCTAACTCCTAAAATTAAAGGATTTACAAGTTTTCTAAAAATCAAGGATTACACATTATTACATAGATTACATGAGGCTCCTCCTGATTTTTAGGGTCAACCAAATCCTCATACTGAATACTGCCAATCTTAGATGCCTCTAAAAGATTCTAGATTGGCTAGGCTCTTCTGGGTCCACCTAGGTACGGTACAGGTATGTTGTAGGGCTGGTCCTAAATGTGTGAGTAGGCCTGTATATTGTGTGGGTAGTTTGGACTTATCTCCCATGCTTATTGCGCCAACCCTTACAACTATCCCTGGTACTCAAGCCTTGGTCCCTGATGCTCAGGCCTGAGCGCTTGGTGCACACGTCCAGGGCATGACATTCTCCCTCACCTAATTGCATAATGCCTTTGTTGTATCCTCTATGTGGAACTACCTATTTTGGTCTTAGAACTACCATAAGTCCTCTACTGGCTTCCAACTCACCTTACTATCTGGAAGTCTTTTCCAGTGCACCAAGTACTCCTATCTTTACTAGTAGTTCTTCTGTCTCACCTCTAGATTAGCAATGATGCTATGGACCTTTATTTTATATAAGGCTCTGACTCCCAATGGTGCACGCTTCAACTCTACCTATCCTAGATCTCCCTCATCCTCATGGAACGGCTTAAGCATGCAAACATGGAACACTAGGTGTACCCTTGGCTTGGGTGGCATATCCAGCTTGTAGGCAACCTTGCCTATCCTCTTAAGAACTCTAAAATGTCCTTCGTACCTCTAGACTAAGCCTTTGTGTAGCACTTTATGGTGCACAATGGGGTGCAACTTCACCAAAATGAAGTCCCCTACTTGGAACTATATGTCCCTCATATTCTGGTCTATCCACTTTTTTGACCTCTTTGAGACTTTATATGGACAAACTCTAGCCAAGTTGGGTTACTCCTACTGAGCCTTCACAAACTTGTACGCTACTAGATTGGGTCCTGTATAACCTGTAGTGATCGAACTAGGTGTTAGCAGTTGCTAACCTGTCATAATCTCAAAAAGACTCTGGTTTATTTCTTTTCTCCTCTGCAAGTTGTATGAAAACTAGGTGACATCTAATAGCTTTGGCCAATCCCTTTGCATGGCACTCATATAGTACCTTAAATAGTCCATTCACTCACTCTGTCTACTTGTCGGTTTATAGATGCATACTAGTGGAAAAGTTCAAGTCTAACCCTAATAGCTTAAACAACTCAGTCTAGAGCCGCCTTATGAAATACCCATCCTAATCACTAACAATGGTCCTCGATACTCCTTAGTACTTCACCACATTCTTCAAGAACAAGCGGGGTTTCCTATTCGGCTAAGCACTCTTTGGTTGCTAGAATGAAAATCCTATACTTGGAAAACCTATCAACCACTATCATGATGTTTCCAAACCCCTCTATTTTTGGTAGATTGACTATGTAATCCAGAGTGATGTTCTCTCATGGTCACTCTGGTATCGACAATGGCTCCAAGAAACCACCTAGTTTTTTGAGCTCCACCTTATCTAATTGATACATAAGACAAATATTCACATAGGCCTCCATATCCTCCCTCATGTGCAGCCAGTAGTACCATTCCTCTAAAAAGCCTAAGGTGCGACTCACCCCTAGGTGACCAGCCAACCTCGAATCATGGCACTCTTGCAAAACTTCCCTATAGAGCTTCCCATGCTATGGCACAAATAGCCTATTGCCCTTGGTGTACAACAAGTCATCTTACAACCAAAACTGCCTAGTCTTACCTTGTTTAGCATACTCGATGAGAGCTTTGGCTATAGGATCATGCATGAGCCTTTCCTTGATGCGTGTCACCAAAAACCCTTCTGGTTGGCTAATGGCAGCAAGGTTTCCCTTCCTACTTAGGGCATCACCCATTGTGTTTGCCTACCTTGGCTTGTACTCCAACCTGTAATCAAATTTTGCTAGAAAATCCTACCAATGGGCTTACTTGGGGTATAACTTTTTCTATGTCTAGAAGTAGCTGGTTGCCACATTATCCATTCTGACCGTGAACCTTGACCCCAATAAGTAATGCTACCGAGTGTGCAAGTAGTGCACCACTATTATCATCTCTTTCTTCTAGATCACGTACCTGCACTTAATCTTATTGAGCTTTCACCTTTCAAACATGACTAAATGGTTCACCTACATTAGTACTCCCCTTATCACAAAGTTTGATGCATTTGTATGCACCTTATATGGCTTAGCATGGTTTGGTAAGGCCAACAATGGCTTCTTGGTCACTACCCATTTCAACCGATCAAAGGCATCCTAGCACTCGATGCTTCACTCCGACACTCTCTTTTTCTTGAGCAAATCTATCAATGGTATGGCTATAGCTGAGTGGCCTTTGATAAAACATCGATAGTAGTTGACCAACCTAAGGAAAGACCTCAACTTAGTTACCTTGGCTGATGATTCCCAATCCAGAATGGCATGCACCTTGCCTACATCCATGCGTATCTTGCCACCTTCCACTATGTGGCCTAGAAATGGTTCCTCTCACTAGGCAAATGAGCACTTCTTCTTCACATACAGTTCATGTATCAAAAACACCTCAGACACCTATCTTAAGTGCTCTACATGGTTCTCCAATGTCTGGCTCTATATCACAATGTCATTAAGATAAACCATAACAAAATGATCAAGGAACGATTGAAGTACCTTGTTCATAAGAGTACAAAATGTGGCCAGAGCATTGGTGAGTCCGAATGGCATAACTAAGAACTCATAAAAACCATAATAGGTGACACACGCTATCATGGCCTCATTTTCTTATGCGATCCTGATCTGGTAATAACTTGACCTCATATCTAGCACGATGAACCACCTTTCACCTCTAAGTTGGTTGAACAAGTTCGTAATGAGTTGGATAAGATACTTGTTCTTGATGGTCAACTTGTTCAGTGCCCTATAATCCACACACAACTGCAAGGATCCATCATGCTTGTGATGGAACAAAATTGGGGCATCGTACAGGCTCTTTGATGGCCTAATATAGCCACCTCAATCAACTCCCCGAGCTACTTCCTCAGCTCCTCCAACTTTAGGGATGACATTTTGTAAGAAACCGTGGCTGATGGCTTTGCCTCAGGCACCAGTTTAATCCTATGGTCCACCTTTCTTTTTGGTGGTAGCTTACTAGGTAGTTGTGTGGGTATCACATCGTTAAAGGTTTCCAGCACCTCCAAAGGGGTGTCAATCTTTTTTTCCTTCAGCCCATCATACTTTAAGGTAGCCAAGAAGGTGTCTTTATTCCTACTCACCACCTTGGCAAACTGAATGGCCGATAGCACCTTGGTTCCAATCTCGAACCCTCACCTTAATAGTATAATGATTGGCACCACTCATCCATAATACAAATACAATTGGCAAAAGGCAGAAGAAGGGTGTAAATTTGAACAAGGAAATCTAAACCAATCACAAACTTATAGTCATCCATGGGTATTACCTTGATTGCCTTTTTAGTCTTTGAGTTGTAAGTCTACCCTATAAGCTACTCCAATGGTTGGCACCTTTTTGGAATTCACCATCTTGATGGTGCCAGTCTTTTTTTGCACCTTCAGTCTAAGCTTGTAGGCTTCATCACCTGAAATGAACAAGTGTGATGCTCCTGTGTCTACTAAAGCATTAACATTTTGTCTTACAACCAATAGATCCACATATAACAAGCCCTTTGGCTTATGGCTACCCTTATTTTAGATAGCTTTGAGCACTATTGGGCCAAGCTTTGCTACTCTTTTTTCTAGCTCCTTATCTGACACCTTGTCTACGATAGCCAGCTTGCCCATCTATGGGTAGTTTCATGCTATGTAGCCTTCTCAACATAGGAAGCATGAGATCGACTTTCGGTCCCTCTTAGCCTTCGACTTCCCTACTGGTGGCTTCCCTTGGCCATCTTTTTCCAAATGATCTCAATCCCCATCCTTAGGCTATCGATCATAGTCTTTTCCTTTAGACTATTTCTTTCAGTCCCTCTTGTACCTACTCTTTCCCTTGGGCTTGGAAGACTCATACTTGTTCTATGGCCTAAACTCTATAAAGGACTCAACTGTAGTTATGGTTTTGGCTAGATCATGAACTCTCTGCCTTTGTAGCTCACGTCTCATCCATGGCTTGAGCCTATCCATGAAGGCAAATAGACCCTCAACCGTATTCTAATATAAGATCTAAAGTATCAATTCAAAGAACTATTAGACATAATCCCTTGTGTGCCTTACTGAGTAAGTTGATGTAACTTTGCTCGTGCCTCATTATTGCCATACTCTGGGTAAAACTGCTCTCTGAACTCCTTTTGGAAAGCATCCTAGGTTCTAATCATGGTGCCGCTATGCCTTACATCATCACACATGCACCTTCACCATAATAAGCTGACATTATTAACATACATGGAAGTACTACTTACCTTACTAGCATTATCCTGAACGTCTGTAGCTTGAAAGTACTATTCCATCTCCCATAAAAAGTTGTCCACTTCTTTTGCAGCCCTAGTTCCTTTGAACTCCTTTATGCTTGGAGATCTCCACATGAGACTTTGGCACACCAGCAATCATGCCATTCCTAATAGTTATCTTGTAAGCAGTGAGCTCCCCCTTGAGCTACTCAAACTCCTTAGGCTTGGTCTCCATCATGGCCTATAAGGCTTTATTCCTCTGGGTGAGGATGTTGATTATCTCATTTAGGGTAGCCTACATCTCACCTTTGAGCTCCTCTTCCCTGGAGTCCATATCCTCAAAGCAAGCCTCCACCTCATCAAGCTTGTCTCTCACATCGACCACTATCACCTCCACCTTGGCCAACCTCCCATCCATGGTAGACCAGATATCTCTCAAACTAGCTTTCTTCCCTCTTCCATGGCCTTGCACCTGAGCCTTTGGTTGTTGGCTAGCAACATCACTCTGGGATGCCATCTTCTCGACTGTAATCTAGCAACCTACACACAAAACTTGCAAGCAACACCAGCTCAAATATCAAATTCGGTTGGAACCTACTCTGATACCAACTATCACGGGCTCTTAACTTAAGTTTGAATTTGTGCAACATTAGGGATTGGAATTAACTTCGTATGCCCAAGTTTAGCCTATGCAAAGCAGGCAAACAAGAATAAGAAATGGTGAATACGTAAGTTAGAGAACACAATAGAGAATGTTGAAATATGCTATATATTACTGAAGATAGAATGTGTTGGAAGATGTAATAATGTACAACTAAAGATGGGGCAACCCACTTTTTATAGTTGAGGCCCCTAGCTCTACTTATGGCTAACTCCTAAAATTAAGGGATTTATAAGATTCTTTAAAATTAGGGATTACACATTATTACACAGATTACAAGCCTCTTCCTAATTTTTAGAGTCAACCAAATCCTCTTACTGAATGTTGTCAATCGTAGATGCCTTTGAAAGATTCTAGATCATCCAAGCTCTCCTGCGTCTATCTAGGTGTGGTACGGGCAAGTTACGGGTCTGGTCATGGCTATACGAGTAGGCCTGTAAGCTATGCAAGTGATCTGGACTTATCTCCCATGCTTATTGCACCAACCCCAGCAACTGTCCCTAGTGCTCAAGCCTTGGTCCTTGGCACTCGGGCCTAAAGGACTAAGAGCCTGGTGTGCCCACCCAGGGCATTACAATTGTGCTTGGTTGAAAAGGCAGTGGCATGAAGCTACCGTGTGCTAGATTATGATTGAATGCCAATAAGTCAGAATCTAGGCTAGAAGTGATGCATGCAATTGTCGCTCAATTGTCGACCCACAATAGTGGCCATGTCCCCCAAAGGCACATGTCGTAAGTGTAGCCCTCATGGTAGACAAGCCACGTGAGCTTTCTCGGAGCTCAATTCCCACTGAACAATGGATAAAATTCTTTGTAGATAACTTAAATATGTGATAGTGTATTGTAAATAGTAGGGCGGCCTTGCTACCATGATCCACTAAGATTTAGCCCTTTATCACTTCGATTCATCTTTCCCCCCCACCACACCCACTAAACTCCTTTCACTTCATTTTTTTACATTGCACCCCTTTGAGGTTGGGGATGAACAGTGTTCTCCATTGCAATTGGTTTAGCCAAGTGATGACATCCCTCCCTCAAGCGTCCAAGTAAATAGGAATTGAATGCCATTGGTATTTGTTACAGCGATAGGCTCGCCCTTGGTGCGGGCACTTGCCTCGAGCTCTATTAGCACACACTGGCCCCTAGTGCAGATTGATGCGTTGAACACCATTGAAAGCATTTGGCCCTTTATTCGTGCGAGCAATCACATCCACACCATCAATAGATGCTAGCCTCTTGTTGCCTCAGACACCACCAACAGATGCTGGCCCATTGTTGCCTTAGACACCCTTAGCAGATGCTAGTGTCATTGGCTGAGACTCAAACTCCAAGTTCACACAGCTTTAGGACATGGGAATGGAGTCTTTTGTATCCTAAATCAACCTAACTTAGGAAACCACGCACAAACACTCTAGACTACATGGCTTGGTGCCTAATACATTGCAAAATGAAAAGGCACAACAAGTGCGAGAAGAAATGCTAAAAGAATAACAAAAAGTTTAAGGCAAGAGTGAGGATGTTATTACTCGATGATTCTAATGTGTGTACAATAAGGGTGGGGGACTTTTTATTTATAGCTGAGTCCCCTTACAATCAATGTTAAGATACGTCCTAAACTCTTAGGATTACACTGGTTTAAATCCCTTGATTCTATAAGCTAAGTTACAATCCTTGATTCCAGGGGATTTGGTGTTATGGCATAACCTTTGACATGCTAAAATCATGTTGGGCACCAGGCCTTCTAGAATCTTCCAAATTTGATCTTCCTAGGACTATGCTCAGGCATGCCCACACCTAGGCCTGACCATGCACCTTCACCTCAATCATTTGTGCTCTTGCCTGGGTCTGACTAGGTTCTCATGCATCGTACATCGCACCTACCCTTGGCCCTAGCTCCAACTTGCTGAACCTAACCAGCTTCTCTAAGCCTTTAGAGTCTTGATCACTACCATGCCATTGTTCTAGGCTAGTTCCCTATGACCAGATCTCTAGTGCACCTCAAGACTTGGCCCCCTTAGTTATTAAACTCTATCTAGCTAGAACTTGAACTATTACCCAACTTAGAAAGAACCCTTGGGCTTGGACCAGCTTGTGAATCGTGACACTAGCACTTGGTGTGGGCACTTGCCTTGACCACCATAAGTGCAAACAGGCCCTAGATGTTGGCACATGGTGCACCATGAACCTCCTACCCAAGGTACTTGTCTACCACTCAATCGTCATTGCCACCAAAAAATGCTCAGTGCATGGGTCACAAGCTCTAGTCTTAAGCCAAACTACGCATGGCTTTAGGCAAAGAATTGACTCCATCTGCCTAAGTCAACCTACAAACATAAGCACTTAGCATAATTCTAACTTGTCAAAGATTATGCTACAGTATTGGGCCTTCTAGAAGCTTACAAATTTGATCCTTCGAGGACTATGTTCAAGCGTGCCCACACCTAGGTCTAACAATGTGCCCACACCTTGATCATCAGCGCTTGCACTTGGGTCTGACTGTGTGTTTGTGCATCACTTACTAGCACTTGCACCTAGGCCTAGCTTAATTTTGCCAGACCTAAATGCTATGCCTAAGCTGCAGGAGTCTTGAGCACTACTCATACCACTATTCTAGGCTAGTTTCCCATGACTTGGGTCTCCAGTAGCCCTCAAGGCTTGGTCTCCAGTAGCCCTCAAGGCTTGGTCTCTCTATCTATTATACCCTATCCCACTAGAACTAGAACTATTCCAAGACTAGAACTGCTCCATGACTTAGAGAGAACCCCTAGGCCATGACTATCTTGTGGACCGTGACACATGCACATGCTTCGACCACCATCGAGACATGTTGGCCCTTAGTTAGCACATGTTGGCCCTTTGTTTGGGTAGTTCCTTGAACTCCAATGACACATGTTAGGTTGTGCACTATGCATGGGTATCCTAGTCCTAGGCCACGCACCATTCACACCACGATCAGGTAGTAGGTGGGCTTAGGCACATTTTTATATTTTTTCCTTACCACTATCATTGTTATGGCTTATAAATTCATATAAGCACTCACCAATGCTTGCACCTGGGCCTGGCTCAATTCTACCAAAAATGAACATCATGCATGAGCCTTTGGAGTCTTGATGACTGCCCATACCATTATTTGGGCTAGTTCCCCATAACCTGGGCCTCTAATAGGCCTCAAGGTCTTGTCCCCCTGGCTGTTGACTATCTCACTAGAATTGGAACTATTCTTTAACTCAAAGAGAACCCTTAGGCTTGGACTAGCTTACGAACTATGACACAAACATATGCCTCAACTACCATCGAGACATGTTGGCCCTTGGTCTTGGCACATGGTGGGCCACACACCATGTGCGAGTATCCTAGGCCCAGGTTGCACACCATCCGTATGTTGATCGAGTAGTAGGTGGGATCCAGCACATCTTTATATTGCTGCCATGCCAAAAGCATTTTTATGGCTTCTAAATTCATATAATGGTCCCCTGAGCCTTGATGTGAAGTTTCATGGCAAGATGACTCATTTTCTATTTTTCAAAATTTTCAAAATTTTTCGTTGTTTGGGATTTGTGAAATTTTTTTAGGAGTTTTGGCCCTAAATTTGGTATACATGATCCTTGAATTTTCGTTGGCATCCACAAAAATATACAACTAAAAAATCAAACTGTAAAAATTTTGTGGCCATTTGAAAAAAAATCCCCATTTTAGACACTTGAATGACTACTGGCTGTGAACCTGTAAAACTCTTATGCTCTTTAAGGAAGTGTGAGTTGTCAAGGTTCCTTGGGGAATGGAGGGCCAAAATAAGGGTGAAAGACTATCACCCATTACACATCATGTGTGCACACACCCTAACTCTAATCCCCAATCACCAGAACCCCTAATGGTACCAATCAAGTTCTTTGGTGATGCTTCGGTGATGGTGTCTTAGGTAAAAAAATTATAGCACCAGCACATGCAGAAAGCCTAACATGTGCATCAAGGTCCCGAGCACCAACCCACCTTGCTCATAAAGGTAGATAACCTCGGTCCTCATACTGTTATCTCATTCTAGCATGGTGAGAATCCAACCTATGCCTACTCAAATCATCTGCAAGCTCTTGTGCCTAGAATGCAAAGGCACAACACATATGCTACCCAGAAGCCAGCCCAAAGCCACACTAAGCTTATCTCATCCTATGAAACTCATATCTTAGGGCCTCAGCCCTTAGCCTCATTCTAAGCTGCCCACATGCATGATGGACACCATATATCATGCCGATCCCACCGGAAGGGACTCATGTGTGTTACCTTAGCTGCAACACACCTCTACCAATTGGCCATAAGGGTCTAGCAGCACACCTGCCTACTAGCCCACTCATTCCTCAGGCTCGATGGTGCCCTTCCTAGGCAAACACCATTTTATGATCCTTGGATAATCATTGATCTGTTTTGAGAGGGGAAACTGAAGGGCACAGTGAATGCTAGCATCTAACCCCATAGTTTAATGTAATGACATGATACAAGGCCTACTAACTTTGACCATCCCTGAGTTTACCATAACCTGAGGAGACATCATGCCACACTCATGACACAACAATGCCCACCCACCTAAACACCACATTTGCCTAGGAATAGCTCACTTCAAACTAGCCAAGCCCCCACCTGCCCACTAGCCAAGGGGGTGGTGTAGAGCTAACACTAGTCTTCTCCCTATAAAGAGTGTAAGAGCTTTCCTAGCCATCCTACCAAGAACTATAAGAATGACTAAAATGGGGACACTTTTCTCCCTAGCCACTTTAAGGCCTTTCTTCAACCAACTCAGGGCCAAGTGACTTATCTCTTGGCCACCATAATTTTGGCATTCCACTTGTTGCTCCACCAACCCATTCGAAAGTGCCCACACATGGCTTCGACGAACAACTTGATTGGCTACCTAGCTCCTAGTCACTTGTCCACTCACTTGCACCTGCCCATGCATTTTAGGGCCTTGGGCTCACACTGCTTGCACACATTATTAGCAACATGTTCCTAAGCTCACACTATCCGTGCATAGCTCCAAGACCACTATCCTAACAACAAGGCCTCATCCACTACTCAGCTCAAGGTTAGTCATGGTAGGATCGAGGCACACCAAGGCCTAACCATGACACGCTCCCCCACTTATTATGTTGATGCCCTCATCGAGGCCAAGACCATACCCAACTCTTTTGTTGCCCACAATTAACATGAGGCACTATACATAGTATTCATTTATTGATGAAGTAGAGGGATCTTATCCTAGCTCCACTGCACCTCTGTGTAGTTTCCATTTTGAACCATCAAACTCTATCTAGGTTACTCAACAGGTGCCACTACGTGGCTTTCTCTATGATCTCATAATGTTATGACCTCAAGGCTCCCTTATTGATTTGACCCTTAGTCAAATGAATGACCACCTACTTTGTCATACATTGGTATGCCCCTACTGGACATGACCATTACACCAACTGCATGCTTGTAGCTCTTACTCTTTGATGTGCCCCTCTAGATGTGACCATCACACTAACTACATGCTTATAGCTCCTACTTTTCGATGCATCCCTCTGGACATGGTGTTTAGGTCAACCACACTCATACAACACCACCCACAATAGACCTTAACATGATGGCATTCAAACATTTTTATCATCTTACAACTTGGGTCCTCTCCGCCCCTTCAAGGTCACCTCTCTAGGTGTGGCCCTCTGGCCAATCGCTTCTCATGGTAGCACCTTAATGCTCACTATCTCGGACTTAAACTCAATGCTTAGATATCTTATAGGATACACTACCTTGGCTTAGTACCACCAAAAATCACAAGTCTCTTCCACTTTTACTTGAACTGAACTCAGCTCTGCTTGTAACCATATCTCCATGATGGTTCCACAAACTCATCAGACTTGACTCTAGCATAGATCATAAGGCATCTTAAAGCTCACTCAATGCTTAAGGATCCATTGATCCAACTTTAAACATAAGGTCTCCTGACTGGCTCAATCTCGGGGTTCACCAATCTATTTGGTACTCAAGGTCAACCGACTTACTTGAATTCATAGCCATTACAATGGCCGCATCTACTCAAAGACTCTATATTTGGCTTAACTTAATCGACTTTTCTTTACCTTGCTCAAACTCATCTAGTTCGTTGACCAGATGCAAACTTGAATGCCAATACCATTGGCTTTGCTTAACTCAATTAGTTTTTTGATCCACACAACTCAAGGCCTTGTCAACTGGTGAATTTTCGCTTACTCATTTTGTTGAACTGCACACTATCATGGTTTGTTGACCACCACATCTCTTAAGGCCTTCTCTCTTAGCTAACACAAGTATGGTCCACTAACTAGCAAAATCTCATGAACCTCTGACTGCAAGAACTCATGGTCCATTGACCATCACAAACTCACAACTTTAATCCTCAGCCAACTCAAACTCATTTGCCCTTATAGAATGGCTCCATGTTTGGATCCCGAATACTGGGCTTGCACCCCCGTTAAGGCACCTGCACCACACAACAAGTGCACACATGTTAATAACTAATCTCAATAAATTCAACTCAAGTCCATCAAGACAAAACTCTTTTGGCCTACATGGCCTCACACAATACCATTTTATGGTGTAGCCCTTTTTTGCATTTTGGTCTCAACATGGATTTTTCCATGTAAAAGGCATCATAAGCCCACACAAGCCAACACCATTCGCTAGGTAGGCTAGACTTCTATGCTCTTTCACTTCACATCCAAGAGCTTTCTAGAAGGCCTTCCAACTGGCCAATTTTTCCCATAACATGCATTGATGGCTCATTTTCAAGCCCACAAAAACACTATATCACTATCCAGCCTTGATAGCTTTCTCAAAGCATAGCATTGCTTTAATTTATCACTCTCATGCCCACACTTAGGGCTACTTTAGTCCCACTATGGAGCCAAACATGGCTCTGATACCATGTTGTCACATGCTACATGTTTGTTAAACTGAAACTATGCATCTATGTGGCACCAAGACTACCATAGTCATGGTCAGACTTTCGTAAGTTTATTTTCCCATAGATAGCTCGATATCGATCCTTTAAGCCATATACTCATAAGCCTTTCTTGGTTCTAACCTTGTAGCGTTGTACATTTCCAAACTTAATAGCGAAGAACCCAACTCCCATTAACTCAATAGCCCACAATTCTCAGGTTGACCCTAAGCACCTATCTTTGCCCATAGGCATTAAAGTCCCAAGCACAGACCCACCTTGTTTATAAGGGCACACACCCTTAGTTCTCATACTATTATTTCATTCTAGCATGGTGAGAACCCAACACCATGCCCACCTAGATCATTCGTAAGCTCTCATGCATAGAACTTGAAGGCACAACACAAATGCTGGTCAGCAACTAGCCTGATCCCACACTAGGCTCATATCTTCTCATGAAACTCATATCTCAAGGCCTCATCCCTTAAACTCATTCTAGGTTATGCGCATGCATGATGTACACCTTACATCATTTTGATCCCACTTCAAAGGACTCAAGTGTGTTACCCTAGCCACAGCATATCTCTATCGATTGGACATAAGGGTCTAGTAGTATGTCTACCTGCTAGCCTATTTATCTTTCAGGTTTGATGGTGTCCCTCCTTTGCAAACACTATTTTATGGTCCTTAGATACTTATTGATCTAACTGAGGAAAGTGAAACTAAGAGGTATAACAAATGCTAGTGTCTAACCCCACAGTTTAATACAATGGCATGATATAAGCCTGCCGGCCCCGACCATCCTTTGGTTTACCATGACCTAAGGAGACACCATGCCACACTCATAACCTAATGATCTTACCTTTCTAGACACTACATGTGCCTTAGAGTAGCTCATTTCATACTAGTCAGGCCCCTGCTTACCCATTAGCCAAGAAGGTGGTGGAGAGCTGACACTAGTCATCCCTCTATAAAGAGCGTAAGAGCTTTCCTAGCCATCCTACCAAGAACTGTAAAAATGTTTAAGAAGTTGACACTTTTCTCCCCAGCCACCTTAAGGTCTTTCTTAAACCAACTCAAGGCCTAGTGACCTATCTCTTAGCCACCATAATTCTAACCTTCCAATCATTGCTCCATAAAGCCACTTGAGCATGCTTGTGCATGACTTCGACTAACAGCACCTAATTGGTTACTTAGCTCTAGGATGCTTGCTTATTGGCTTGCACTTGCCCATGCATCTTAGGGCTTAAAGCTCACACCATCGACACACACTATCAATAACATGTTCTCGGGCTCACATTACCAATGCACAACTTCAGGACCACTATCTTAATAACAAAGCCTCATCCACTACTTAGCTCAAAGCCAGTCATGGCATGATTGAGACACACCAGGGCCTGACCATGACGCTGAGCCTTGGTGTGGGCACATGCTTTGACCACCATTGACACTTATGGACCCTTGGTGCAGGATATGCCAGCTTGAAAAACATGTCCCTATTTTAGACACTTTAATGTCTCTTACTAGTATATCTATAAAATCTCTTATGCTCTTTTAGGGGTGGTTTTTGGGCCCCTTTTCCTTTTCATGAGGGAAGTGGATTTGTGCAATGGACCTATCATTGTGTACATTTATGGTAACATCCCTAGAGTAAAATCCAAGCCATGCATGGTTTCTGGTCGTGTCGTGTTATCTGGTGACCGGTTGCTTCAGTGACCCATAAGTGTCCTAAGCTTAAGGCTTAAACCTAGCACCCATGTCACCTTAGGCTAGAAACTACTATCTATGCGCCTAAGTCAGCCTTTTTTCTAACTTTATGCTAAACACTTATGTTTTGCATTCTATTGACTCCTTAGGAGCTTGAGAGAAAGCTAAAAAAGAGAGTTAAAGCAATTGTATTTGTAATTACTTGATGCTATGTATAATTAATTGATGCTATGTACAATTGCTTAATAAACTTATAATGACTCCTATGTCTATCCTTAAGTTTCTAATAACACTAAGTCTATGACTTGGTTCCCCTTACTTTTCTCTTATTACTTCTCTTGTTAACTATACCTGAGCCTCCCTAACATATATGGCCCTTATAGATCTAAGTATGTGGCCTTTATAAGCCTTTTAGACCCTTCCATGGCCCTTAGACACTTTCTAGGTTGGCTAAGGCCTTTGTAGAATCTAGCTTATTAAAGGTACCCTGATGAGTTTTAAGTTTGGAATAGTCTAGGCACTCCTACTAAATGCCTGTGCCTGATGAGTTCTAGAACCTTCGTCATTTGGTTGTTGCTCTGTCAGTAGCTTGGGCCTTCCAAAACCTTGTCTAGAAATTACAATACTTTCTACTATTCTTATGCCAAACCCTTTTCAAACCTTTGGTGTCGTGCACCCAGTTGGCCTCTAAGCTTCTCTAGACTCTTCTGTGCCTGTGCACCTGGCCTGTCTCTAGGGTAATCTAGAGCCTTCTATGCCTATTTGCTTGTGCAACTCTTTCGGAGTATTCTAGAACATTCCAACAAGCAGTCCTCATTCTTAGCACTTGGTTGCTCACCTCGCCATGCTCTTGCACCTTAGCCTAAGCCCTGGTTTGCACACTTGGGCCTCTTTTGTGCCTTTAGGACCTTGGTATTGATCTTTCCCAGTCTTTCATCTACACCAACTCAAACAAGCTATGTCTCTTGACCCTCTTGGCTTCGGACTTATGCATGGACCATGGTATAACCACCCATGGCCTTCATTGGTTGGTGTGCATGTAAGAAAGGGGCTCAAGCTCGTGCCTATGGCTGATGCTACCTTATACCCCAAGCCAAGTCCCTGAATTGGGTAATAGCTCCCTCAGGTGGTGCAAGCAGATGCTACAATTGCATGCTTGGTCTAACTAAGCCTCTTAGGTATTTAGCAATCTAATGGTCCTTTCTCATCGATCGTAAAAAAGCCTTTGCTTACCCAAGACCATAGGAACGAGTCTCAGAATCAAGCAATGGCCCATTATTAGTGGAGTTTCCATTTGTGACCCTAGCTAGACAAAGCATTAGTGGTGTCATGCCATTGTTACCTATTGGATGGCAAGGGTAGCTTCATGGCCTTTGCTTGTGTTTTTCCCATGCCAAGCAGTTGTAGCATGGCACAAGTGTCATGGGTCGAGACTTAAGCTCTGAACCCGAGTGGGTCTGGGACCCGAGCATCCACTCATCCACTCATCCACTCATCCACTCATCCACTCATCCGTACACCATGACTAGACAGTAGGGGGCTCTTGTACATCTTTATATTTCTACTATTTCAATGCCATTTTTATGGCTTGTAAATTCATATAAGCACTCAACAATGCCTGCATCTAAGCTTGGCTCAATTCTACTGAACATAAATATCATGCCTGAGCCTCGGAGTCTTAATCACTACCCATACCACTATTCTAGGCTAGTTGCTAGCAACTTAGGCCTCCAATAGGCCTTAAGGCTTGGTCCCCCTAGCTATTGGACCTTATCTCACTAGAACTAGAAATGTTCTTCAGTTCAGAGAGAACACCTAGACCTGGACTAGCTTATGAACTATAACACATGTATATGCCCTAACCACCTTCAGGATATGTTAACCCTTGGTCTCACACATGTTTCAACCACCATTGGCACATGCTGATCTACGCACCTCATGTAAATATCCTAACCTTAAGTCGTATACAATGATTAGGTAGTAGGTGGGTTCAAACACATCTTTATATTTTTACTATACTGATGCCATTTTTATGGCATGTAAATTCATATAAGTAGTTACTAGTGCCTACACCTGGGCCTGGCTCAATTCTGCCAAACATAAACACTATGCCTGAGCCTATGGAGTCTTGATCACTACCCAGACCATTGGTCTGGCTAATTCCTCATAACATGGGCCTCTAGCAAGCTTCAAGGCTTGGTCTCCTTGGCTATCGGACCTATCCTACTAGAACTAGAGCTATTCTTTAACTTGAAGAGAACCCTCGAGCGAAGACTAGCTTATGAACCATGACACATTCACATACCCTTAGCCTTGACACAAGCTTTAACCACTATTGGCAGATGCTGGCCCTTTTTACAGGTAGTTCACTTAAAAATCATTAGCATATGTTAGGCTCTGTACCACATACGGGTATCTTTAGCCAGGGCCACATACTATATGTACCATGATTGGGTAGTAGATAGGTTCAAGCATATCTTTAACTTTATGCTATGCCAATGCCATTTTTATGGCTTATAAATTCATTTAAGCGCTCACTAGCACCCGTACCTAGGCTTAGTTCAATTCTATCAAACATGAACACCATGCTTAAGCCTCTTGAGTCTTGATCATTGCCCATACCAATGTTTTATGCTAGTTCCCCAAGACCTAGGCCTCTAGTAAGCCTGAAAGCTTTGTCCCCTTAGTTGTCAGACCCTATACTGCTAAAACTAGAACTGCTCCTCAACTCGAAGAGAACCTTTAGGCTTGGACTAGCTTATGATGGGACAAGTTGGCCCTTAGGCTCGACATAGGCTTCGACCACCATCGGTACATGCTAGCCCTTTGTGTGGGTAATTCCCTTAAACACCATTGGCACATGCTGGGCCACTTACCACATGCCAAAATCCTCGGTATGGCCTGTACACCATGCACACCCTGACCAGGTAGTAGGTGGGTTCAAGCACATCTTCATATTTATTTTGTGCCAATTTCATTTTTATGGCACATAAATTCATATAAGCACTCCCTAATGCTTGTGTCATGGGCTCTGACCTTAGACTCAAAATTTGTGTAGCCTTAGGCTTGGAATCACCTCTTTGTAGCCTAAGTCAGCCTAAAACACCAGCGTGTAAGCACTAGAACAATGGGAAGGGTTGAATGTGCAAGTTTGAGAGAAATAGGAAAGCAAGATAACGTGCTGGAATATGCTTTGTATTCACTAAAACAGAAGTGTATGATGGTGTACAAATGAGGGTGGAGTAGCCCTTTATTTATAGTTGAGGCTCTTAGCTACACTTATGGCTAAATCCTTAGAATCAAGGCTAAAATCAAGGAATTACAAAGATTACAATCAATCAGGATTTTATCTTCTGATTCTAAGGGTCAATCAGATCTGCCAAAAGGCTCCTGTTGATCCTATGACCTTTTAGAAGATCCCCTTATGTATCTCCCATCTTGGGCCTGCTAAAAGTGGTGTGGGCATCATGCAGGCCAAACCTTAGCCTTATGGGTTAGCCTGCAAGTTGTGCGAGCATTTTGGCCTTACCTCAAAGGCCTTACATGCTAACTCCTACCAGTACGCCTGGTGCATGGGCCTCAATATTAGGTGCGCATACTGGTGAGCCTGATGTGCCTGGTGCGTCTGCTCAGGGTGTAACATTCTCCCCCACCTAATTACGTAATGTCCCTGTTACATCCTCTACATGGTACTACTTGATCTTGTCCTCAAACTACCATAAATCCTCTGTTGATTCCCAGCTCACCTCACTATTTGGAATCCTTTTTAGTGCACCAAGTACTCTTGTCTTGGTTAGTAGTTCTTCCATCTCACCTCTTAATTAGCTATGATGCTGTGGACCTTCTTCTCATATGAGGTCCTTGCTCTCAATGGCACATGCTTTGAATCTGTCCGTCTTGGATCTCTTTTATCCTCATGGAATGGCTTGAGCATACTTATATGGAACACCAGGTGTACCTTCAACTTAGGTGGCATATTCAGGTTGTAAACAACCTTGCCTACCCTCTTAACTACTCAAAAAGATCTCCCATACCTCTGAACTAGGTCTTCGTGTAGCCCCCTGTGGTGCATAATGGGATGCAGTTTCACCAACACCAAGTCTCCAACTTGGAACTGCATGTCCCACCTATTTTGATCTTCCCACTTCTTTGACCTCTTTGCCACCTTGTGTAGATAGACTTTGCCCAAGTCAATTTGCTTTTGTGAAGCCTTGGAAAATTGTATGCTGATGGATTCGGCCCTGTATAACCTACAGCAATTGAATAGGGTATTAGTGGTTGTTGACCTGTCACAACCTCAAATGGGCTTTGGTTTGTTACCTCGCTCCTTTGTAAGGTGTAGGAAAATTGTGCAACATCTAGTAGCTTTTGCCAGCCCCTTTATATGGCACTCACATAATGCCTGAGGTAGACCTCCAATAGTCCATTCACACATTCAGTCTGTCCATCGGTCTATGGATGCATGCTGGTGGAAAAGTTCAAGTCTGACCGCAATAGCTTGAACAACTCAATCCAGAACCTACCCATAAAATGCACATCCTGATCACTAACAATGGTCATCGACACTCCCTAGTACTTAACCATGTTCTTTAGGAATAATTGAGCTACCTCCTTGGCTGGGCACTCCTTAGTTGCTGGAATGAAGATTCCATAGTTGGAAAACCTGTCCACCATCACCATGATGCTTCCAAACCCCTTTACCTTGGGTAAACCGATTATAAAGTCTAGAGAACCACTCTTCTATGGTGACTCTGGCACTGGCAACGGCTTCAAGAGACCACCTGGTTTTTTGAGCTTCACTTTATCTTATTGGCACACAAGATAAGTCTTCATATAGGCCTCTACATCATCCCTCATGTGCGATCAGTAGTATCGGTCCTCTAGCAACGTCAAGGTATGGCTCACTCCTGGTTGTCCAGCCCACCTTGAATCATAGCACTCTTGCAAAACTTCCATGCAGAGCTTTCCATGCTGCGACACAAACATTTACTCCCCTTGGTGTACAATAAACCATCATGCACCCAAAATCGCCTAGTCTTACCTTGCTGGGCATACTCCATAAGAGCCTTGGCTATAGGATCATGCGTAAGTCCCTCTTGGATGCGTAGCACTAGTGACCCCTTTGGTTGGCTAATGGTAGCAAGGTTATCCTTCCTGCTTAGGGCAACTGCGACCAAGTTCACCTGCCCTGGCTTATACTCTATATAGAAATCAAATTTTACAAGAAAATCTTACCATCTCGTCCGCTTGAGGGACAGCTTCTTCTATATCTAGAAGTAGCTGGTCACCACATTGTCCATCCTAACCACAAACCTTGACCCCAACAGATAATGGCACCAAGTGCGCAAGTATTGCACACTGCAGTCTTCTTTTTCTCTTAGAATATGTACTTACATTTAGTCTTGTTCAGCTTCCTATTCTCGAACGTGACTGGATGTCTCTCTGTATTGACATGCCCCCTATGGCAAAGTTTGATGCATTCGTATGCACCTCATATGACTTGGCATGGTCTGGCAAGGCCAAGACTAGCTTCTCGATCACAACCTGCTTCAACCTGTCAAAGGCTTCCTAGCACCCTACACTCTACTTCTATGCTCTTTCTTTCTTGAGCAAGTTAGTCAATGGCATGGCTATTGCTGAGTGACCTTTGAAGAAGCACCTGTAATAGTTAACCAATCCAAGGAATGACCTCAAATCAGTGACCTTGGCTGGCGGTTCCCACTCTAGGATGGCATGCACCTTGCCTTCATCCATGCATATCCTACCATCTCCCACTATATGGCCTAGGAATGGGATCTCCTGCTAGGCAAACGAGCACCTTCCTCTTAACAAATAGCTTGTGCACCCATAACACCTTGAACACCTATCTCAAGTGGTCTACATGCTCTCTCAAAGTCTGGCTGTAGATCACAATGTCATCTAAATAAACCATAACAAATCGATCAAGGAACGACTGAAGTACTTTATTCATAAGGGTGCAGAATGTTACTGGGGTATTCGTGAGTCTGAATGGCATGACCAGGAACTCATACAAACCATACTGAGTGACACATGCTATCTTGGGTTCATCTCCCTCCACGATCCTGACTTGGTAGTAGCTCGACCTCAAATCTAGCTTAGTGAACCACCTTGTGCTCCCAAGTTGGTCGAACAAGTTCACAATGAGTGGGATAGGATACTTGTTCTTAACAGTCAGCTTGTTCAAAGCTTGGTAGTCTATGCTTGTGCTGGAATAGAACCAGTGCACCATATGGTGCCTTTGATGGCCTGATGAAGCTAGCATCAACTAACTCTTTGAGCTGCTTTCTTAACTCCTTCAACTTTGGTGTGGACATTCGATAAGGGGCTCTAGCTTGTGGCTTAGCCTCGGGCAACTGCTTGATCTTGTGGTCCACCTTCCTCTTAGGTGGTAGATGGCTAGGTAGCTTTGCGCGCATCACATCACTAAAGGTCTTCAGCACCTTCAGCACCTCCAAGGGTGACTCAATCTTCTTCTCCTTTGGCTCCTCATACTTCAGGGCTGCCAAGAAGGTGTTTTCTTCTCTACTTATTGCCTTGGCAAATTGGATGGTTGACACCACCCGTGACCCAACTTCGGACCCTTTCCTCAATGGCATTAGGCATTGGCACTGTGTATCCAGGATGCAAATACAATTGGTAAAAGGCACAAAGAGGGTGTTAATCAAAACAAGGAAATCCAATGTAATCACAAACTCATAGTCGTCAAGGGGTATTACCTCTATGGTCTCCTTGCCTTTCCAGTTTCCAAGCTATAACTCCACTTCCCGTGCTACACCAATGGCTGGAACCTCTTTAGAGTTCACCATTTTAATGGTATCAATCCCTTTCTGCACTTATAGTCCAAGCTTTTGGGTTCCATCACCTGAAATAAAAAGATGTGAAGCACCTGTGTCCACCAGTGCGCTCACCTTCTGACTTGTAACCATCAGATCAGTAAACATCAAGCCCTTTGGCTTATGGCTCCCCTTACTTTGGATAGTATTGAGCACCAATGACCCAAGCTTTGTTGCCCCTGTCTCTAGCTCCTCGTCAAACTCCTTGTCTATAGCAGCCAGCTCACCCTTCTATAGGTAATTATGCGCTATATGGCTTCCTCCACATAGGTAGCATGCTAGTGGCTCTCGATCCCCTTTTGCTTTCCACTTGTCTGTTGGTGGCTTTCTTTCACCATCCTTGGTTGAACGATCTCGATCCCCATCTTTGGACTCCCGATCACAGTCCTTCTCTTTGGAAAACTTCTTTCGATCCCTCTCGTACTTGCCCTTACCCTTGGGCTTGAAAGATTCAAACTTGTTCAGAGGCTTAAACTTTATCGAGGACTTAGTAGTAGTCATAACTTTAGCCAAGTCATGAACTCCCCTCCATTATAGCTCATGCTTCACCCACGACTTTAGCCCATCTATGAAAGCAAATAAGGCATCTTTTTTGCCTAGATTTGAGATTTGTAGCATCAGTTTAAAGAATCTCTGGACATACTCCTTTATGTCCCTTTGCTCGCTCAGCCTATGCAATTTTGCCTGCGTCTCATCACCGGCATACTCTGGGTAAAATTACTCCCTAAACTTTTTTTGGAACTCTACCTAGGCTCCAATCTTGGCACTCCTATGCCTAACATCATTACACCTATGCCTCCACCATAGTAAGGCTATATCAGTGAGATACATAGTAGCGGTGCTTACCTTTATTGCCTCATCTTGCATGCCCATGGCCTAGAAGTACTGCTCCATAGCCCTTAGGTAGTTGTCTACTTCCTTGGCCATCCTAGTTCCCTTGAACTCTTTAGGCTTGGAGACATCCATCCTGGACCTAGACACTCCAACATGCATGCCATTCCTAATGGCAGTCTTACAAGTAATGAGCTCGCTGGTGAGCTCCTCTATCCTCTTACTTATGACCTCCATGCCATCGTGCATGATCTCTACCATAGCCTCCAAGGTCTTATTCTTTTGGGTGATCACGTCGATACTTTTGTTGAAAGCAGCTTGTAACTTGCCACTAAGCTCCTCCTTCATGGAGTCTAGCACTTTAATGTGAGTCTCCACATCCTCAAGCTTCTCTTGTATGTCGTTCATGTTCATCTCCACCTTGGCAACCCTATTGTCCATGGTAGACCAGATGTGTCTCGAGTTGGCCTTCTTACCTCTTCCACACCTCTGTTCCTGTGCCTCTGGTTGTTGGCTAGCAATGTCACTTTGGGATGCCATCTCCTCAACTGTGATCTAACCTGAACAACACAAACATGTAGAACTAAACTTGCTTTGATACCAACTATCATGGGCTCTAACCTTAGACTCAGAATCTGTGCGGCCTTAGGCTTGGAATCACCTCCTTATAGCCTAAGTCAGCCTAAAACACCAGCGTGCGGGCACTAGAACAATGGGAAGGGTTGAATGCGCAAGTTTGAGAAAAATAGGAAAATAAGATAGCGTGCTAGAATATGCTTTGTATTTACTAAAACAGAAGTGTATGATGGTGTACAAATGAGGGTAGAGTATCCCTCTATTTATAGTTGAGGCTCTTAGCTACACTTATAGCTAAATCCCTAGAATCAAGGCTAAAATCAAGGAATTACAAAGATTACAATCAATCAAGATTCTATCTCCTGATTTTAAGGGTCAACTAGATCTGCCAGAAGGCTCCTACTGATCCTGTGATCTTTTAAAAGATCCCCTTGGGTATCTCCTATCTTAGGCCCTGTTGGATGTGGTGTGGGCATCATGAAAGCCAGACCTTGGCCTTGTGGGCTAGCCTGCATGTTGTGCGGGCATTCTGGCCTTGCCTCCAAGGCCTTGCATGCTAACTCCAGCCAGTGCGCCCAGTATATGGGCCTCAACCTCAAGTGTGCGTACTGGTGTGCCTGATGTGCCTGGTGTACCCACACCCAGGGTATGAAACTTACACTTGGGTCTAGTTCAATTCTATCAAACACGAACAATATACTTGAGCCTTTAGTCCTACCCATACTACTGTTCTGGGCTAGTTCCCCTCGACCTAGGCCTTAAGGCTTGGTCCCCCTAGTTGTCAGACCTTGTCCCATTAAAACAAGAATTGCTCTTCAACGCGGAGATAACCTCTAGGCTTGGACCAACTTATAGACCATGACACATGCATATGCTTGACCACTATCAGGACATGTTGGCCCTTGGTCTTGGTGTATGCTTTGACCACTATTGGCACATATTGGCCCTTTGTGTGGGTATTTCCCTAGAACACCATCGACACATGCTAGGCTGCTCATCATGTGTGGGTATCCTATCTTGGGCAGTGTACCATGCATACCACAACTAGGTAGTAGGTGGGTTCAGGCACATTTTCATATTTTTGCCAAGCCAATGCCATTTTTATGGCTTTTAAATTCATATAAGCACTCACTAGTGCCTTACACCTGAGCTTAACTCAATTCTTTCAAACTTGAACACCTTGCCTGAGCCTCTAGAGTCTTGATCAATACCCGTATCATTGTTTTGGGCTAGTTCTCTATGACCTAAGCCTTCAGCATGCTTTAAGGCTTGGTCTCCATGGCTATCGAACCCTGTCCCACTAGAACTAGAACTATTTCTTGACTTGGAAAGAACCTTTAGGCCTAGACTAGCATGTAAACTATAACACATGCACATGCCTCAACCACCATCAAGACATTTTGGTCCTTGGTGCAAGTTGTTGCCTTTGACACCATCCCCGAGATGCTAGCACTTTGTACAACATATGTACCATGACCCTTCCACCATTTTTTTATCCTTCCCAATGCACTTGTCTACCCCTTGAGTGCCATCAGCTCCTAATAACACTCGGTGCATGTGACACAAGCCCCAATTTTAAGCCAAACCTCAGGTAGCCTTAGACAAGAAATTAGCTTCATGTGCTTAAGTCAGCCTATGAACTCAAGTGCTTAGCATAATTCTAGCTCGTCAAAGATTATGCTACAGTGTTGGGTTTTCTAAAAGCCCTCAAATATAATTTTCCTAGGACTATGTTTATGTGTGCTTGTACCTAGGTCTGACTATCTGCCCATACCTCGATCATTAGTGCCCTCACATGGGTTTGACTGTGTGCTTGTACATCACTCACCAGTGCCTGCACCTAGACTTAGCTCAATTCTGCCAAACCTAAACATTGTGTTTGAGCCTCTAGAGTCTTGATCACTACCCAAAACTATTCTAGGTTAGCTTCCTATGACTTGGGCCTCTAGTAGGCCTTAAGGATTGATCCCCTTAGCTGTCAGACCATGTCTTGCTAGAACTAGAACTGCTCTTCGATTTAGAAAAAACCCCTAGGCCAATACTAGCTTATGGACCATGACACATGCATATGCCTCGACCACCACTAGGACATGTTGGCCATTAGTCTCAACACATGCTTTAACTACCATTGGCATATGCTGGCACTTTGTGCAGGCAGTTCCCTTAAACACCATTAGCACATGCTAGGTTGTGCACCATGTAAGAGTATCTTGGGCCTTGGCCATGCACCATGCACACCATAACTAGGCTATAGGTGGGTTCAAGCACATCTTCATATTTTTGTCATGCCAATGCCATTTTTATGGCTAGTAAATTCATATAAGCACTCGCTATTACCTGCACTTAGGCTTGGCTTAATTTTGCCAAATGTGAATATTGTGCCTGAGCCTCTGGAGTCTTGATCACTACCCATACCACTATTCTGGGCTAGTTCCTCTAACCTGGGCCTTCAGTAGGCCTTAAGGCCTAGTCCCCCTAGCTATCAGACCCTATCTTGCTTGAACGAGAATTGCACCTTGACTCAAAAAGAACCCTTAGGCTTGGACTAGCTTGTGGATCGTGACACATGAACATGCCTCAACCACCATCATCACATGTTTCCCTTGGTCTTGGTACATGCTTTGACCATTATCAGCACATGGAGGGCCATGTACCACATACAAGTATACTACGCTTAGGCTGTGCAACACGATCGAGCAATCCATGGGTTCATGCACATCTTTATATTTCTGCCATGCCAATGCCATTTTTATGGCTTGTAAATTCATATAATGGTCCCCTAAGCCTTTATGTGAAGTTTCATGAAAAGATGACTCATTTTCTATTTTACATGATTTTTATAAATTTTCTCGATTTATGATATTTTAAATTTTTTTAGGAATTATGGCCCCAAATTTGGTATATGTGATCCTTGTATTTTTGTTGGCATCCACATAAAAATTTTAGCTAAACAATTTAAAATGTAGAAGATTTGGTGGCCATTTGAAACAAGCATCCATATTTCAGACACTTTAATGGCTACTAGCTATTAACTTATAAAAGCTTTTATGCTCCTTAAGGGTGGCTGAGATGTCAAGGTTCATTGGAGGATAGGGGGCAATATAAGGTCCAAAGACCAACACTTATTGCACATCATGTGTGCACACCACCCAGCCCCCTACCCTTAATTGTTGGAACCCCTAATGCCATCGGTCGGGTTTTTCATCTCAAGCCAACATGTGCATCATGGCCCAAAATTGAACTTTGGCCAAGGCCTTGACCATCAATGGCAAATGCTAGTGCATGGTGTGAGCACATGCCTCAACCATCATTGGCACAAGCTGGCCTTTGGTATAGGCATTTGCCTTGACGACTATTGGTATAAGCTGGCCCTTGGTATGGGCAATTACCTTAACCACCATCTACACATGCTAGCCCTTGGTGAGGGCACATGCCTTGATCAACATCAGCATAATCTGGACTTGGTGTGAGCACATGCTTCGATCAACATTGATAAAAGATGGCCCTTGATGTAGACAGTTACCTCAAACACCATCGGCATATGCTGGGCCTTGGTGCGACACATGCCTCAACTGTGGACCCTTGGTGTGGTGTATGCCTATTTGAAAAAAGTGTGCCCATTTCAAACACTTTAATATCTACTGCTATCATAATTGTAAAATCTCTCATGCTTTTTAGAAGGTGGTTTTTTTAGCCTCTTTTCCCCCTTATAATGGAAATAGGTGTGCTTGACAGGCCTATCATTATATACATCCATGGCAACATCCCTAGAGCAAAATCCAAGTCATGCATGCCTTTTGGCCATGTTGTTTGGTGACTGGTTGTTCCAGTGACTTATAGGCACCCATAGCCTTAATCTATTATTGTGCATGTGAAAAAAAGGCTCAACGTCCTGACCTTAAGCCTTTGTCTGCATCATGCAAAAGGGTCAAGAGATGTAGCTTGTTTGAGTTGGTGAGGGAGAAAAGACTTGGAAGGATCAAGACCAAGGTCCTAAAGGCACATACAAGGCCTGAATGTATGGACCAGGGCTTAGGCTAAGGTGCAAGAGCATGACGAGGTGAGCAGCTTAGTGCCAAGAATGAGGACTACTCATTGAAAGATCTAGAATGCACCAAAAGAGTGGCATGGGCAGACAAGCACAAAAGGCTCTTGATTAACTTGGGGACAAGCCAGGTGCATAGGCACAAAAAAGCCTAGATAAGCCTAGAGAATAGCCAAGTGTGTCAGCACTGAAGGTTCTAGAATGGCCTAGCATGAGAACAGTGGTGGGTACTGTACACCCAAATGAGGAAGGCTTTTAAAGGCCTTAGCTGCAAGCAAAGTAGCGACCATGTGGGAAAGGTTTTAGAGCTTGCTAGGTGCAGACACTCAGCAGGAGTGCTTGAACTCTTCAAGACCTGAGGCTTAGTGAGGAGTCTAGAATAAGCTAGATTCTACAAAGTCCTTAGTTGACCTAGAAAGTGTCTTGGGGCTGTGGAAGGGTCTAGACGGCCTATAAAAGGCCACACATTTAGATCAATAAAGGCTATATGTGCTGGGGAGGCTTAGGCATAAATAGAGACCTTCCCCTTAATTTGTAGTTAATAAGAGAAGCAATAAGAGAAAAGTAAGAGGAATCGAGTAATAGACTTAGCCATATTAGAGACTTGGGGATAGACATAGGAGTCATTGTAGGGTCATTAAGCAATTGTACATAGCATCAAGTAAAAAGAAATATAATTGGTTTAACTTTCCTTTCTATCTTTCTCCTAAGTTCTTAGGGAGCTAATGGAATGCATAGCATAAGTGTTTAGCATAGAATCAAAAAAGATGTTGACTTCGACATGTGGAAAGTAGTTTCTAGCCTAAGGTCACACAGGTGCTAGGCTTAAGCCCCCAACCTATGATAATTGGTATCAGAGCAGGTTTCAACCTAGGGGGATCAAAATCTTTGTTATGATTGGTGTTGATGTCGATTTCAGTTGTGTGGATAGCTTGTTGCTAGTGCACCACTTGTGATGATAGCTTGCATACAAGGTTACCTGGTATGGGCATTGCAGGTTGTCAATGCTAAGAGTGGGCACAAAGATTCTTGATTTCTCATAAGGATGTGCTAGAGATCCTTAGTTTGACCTTCATGATTATGGTTAAACGTATGGATGATGTATATGAAGGCCACCCACCCATGTAAAAGGGGAGAAAGGCTAGTTTAAAATAGTGGTTGTCATCCCTGAAAGCTGGTTTAAAGACACCAAAGATCACATACGAATGCTAGACTCCATACACGAGGAGTTTGAAAAATGGTAAAAGTCATGGGTAAAAGCTGAATGAAGCTATAAGGTACAAAACTTGAAGTAGAAGTATTACCATTGCTGAGTTAGTGGTCAAGGCTGAGTGCACTAAGTCTTCATAGCCCAAGGGTAAAACCTGAGCCTAGTGGTAAAGACTTGATTGAGAGAGACAAGAGTAGCAATTCCTTAAGGGAAGATGAGGCCAATAAAGAACCACAACATCATAAGGTAAGGAATAAGGATTTAGTCTAAGACAAAGGTATGATGACCATGTCCTTTAATTGCTTCTTGTGCTCAAGACCATATAAAGCCAAGGAACACCCACAATAGAAGAAGACTAGAGCTATTGTAAGGACTTAGGGAAAGTTTAATGGCAAGAGTCATGTTGATGGTTAAATAGAGAAGAGGGGAACTCTCAAGCTCTTGATAAAGGTATGGTGAGTGTGGCTGTGGAAAGCCACCTACCCTAAAAATAGATGGTATGTCAAAAAAAGGGTAATGGCCTAGACATTAGAGGTGCATGCCCTATACTTGTGTGTGCTGCATACCCCGAAGGGCCCATTGAGTGCTAGAAGATGGTACAAACCCCATGTTGCAAAGGAGAAGGTAAAGGCACATTAGACATAGAGGTGCTGCACACTTATACAAGCCAAGATTTATGGAAGCTGATGTGATGTGCAATGAAAGAATGACATCCCCTAGCAATAAAGGCATTGCTAGAATGAGTGAGGGAGAAAGACACTATCTGTGTACAAGTCCTAAGCCAAGAAGGTTGAGAGACATAGCTTGTTCAAGTAGGTGTAGGCAAAAGATCGAGAAAGATCAAGACCACAATCCTAAAGCCACATACGAGTCTCGAGTGTGCGAACTAGGGCCTAGGCTAAGGTGCAAGAGCATGGCAAGGTGAGTAGCCTAGTGTCGAGCATAAGGATTGCTTAATGAAAGGATCTAGAATGCATTAGAAGGGTGGTGCAAGCAAATAGTTAGAGAAGGCTCTAGATTAGCCTAGAGACAAGCCAGGTGCATGGGCACAAAAAAGTTTGGAGAACCTTGGAGGCTATCTAGGTGCATGGGCACCAAAGGTTCTAGAATAGTCTGATATTGAAATAGTAGTGGGTACTGTAGCACCCAAACTAGGAAGGCTTTTAAAGGCCCAAGCTATAGGTAGAGCAGCGACCAGACAGGGAAGGTTCTAAAACCTGCTAAGTATGGGCACTCAGTGAGAGTGCCCAGACTCTTCTAAACTCAAGGCTTAGCAAGAAGCCTAAAACAAGCTGGATTTTTGCAAAGGCCTTAGCTGACCTAAGAAGTGTCAAATGGCTATGGAAGGATCTAGAAGGCCTATAAAGGCCATACACTTAGATTAATAAAGGCTATATGTGCTAGGAAGGCTCAAGTATAAATAAGGGCCTTCTTCCTTTTTTTTAGTTAACTAGAGAAGTAACAAGAAAAAAGTAAGAGGAACCAAGTGATAGACTTTACCATATCAGAGACTTGGGGATAGACATATAAGTTAATGTAAAGTCATTGAGTAATTGTATATAGCATAAAGTAAATAGAAATACAATTGCTTTAACTCTCTTTCCTAGCTTTCTCTTAAGCTCCTAGAGAGCCAATGGAATGCATGGTACAAGTGTTTGGCACAGAGTAAAAAAAAAGGCTAACTCAGAAACATGGTAGTTTCTAGCCTAAAGCCACATAGGTGCTAGGTTTAAAACCCTAGCCCATGATAGTTGGTATCATTGTAGGTTCTAACCAAGGGGGATCAAAACCTTTGTTATGATTGATGTTGATGTCAATTTGAGTTACACAAGAAGTTTGCATTCTAATGTGCCATTTATAATGATAGCTTACTTATGGGATTGTGTGGTGCAGGCATTGTTGGTTGTTTGTGCCAAGAGTAAGGCACAAGAATCCTTGTTTGCTCATAAGGATGTGTAGGAGATCCTTGGTTTAAGCTTCGTGTTTGTGGTTGAGTGTATGGGTGATGTGCATGAGGGCCACCCACCCATACACAAAAGGAGAAAAGATATTTTGAAGAAGAGGTTGTCATGCATGAAAGCCAGTTTGAGGACACCAAGAATCACATACGAGTATTAGACTCAATGTGCGAGGAGTCTAAAGAAGGGTAAAAGCCATGGGTAAGAGCCAAGTGAGGTGGTAGGGTACGAGACTTAAAGTAGAATATAGCCACTGTTAAGTTGGTGGTTGAGTCTAAGTGCACTAAATCTCCATAGCCCAAGGGTAAAAGCTAAGCCCATGGATAAAGGTTGAGTGGAGAAACAAGAGTAGCAGTTTCTTAATAGAAGAAGAGGCTAATGAAGAACCGTGCCAGCGAAAGGCAAAGACCAAAGATTTGGTCTAGGATAAAGGTACAGTGACCATGTCCTTTAACTACTTCTTGTGCTCAACATAAGGCTAGGGAACACCTATAACGAAATAAGCCTGAAGCCATTATGAGGACATAGAGAGAGTCCAATGGTAAGAGTTATGATGATAGTTGAGCCAAGAAAAGATGATTTCTCAAGCTCCTGATAAGGGCAAGGTCAATGTTGTTATGAAGAGCCATAAGCCTTAGAGATGGATAGTTTGTTGAAGAAAGGGTAATGTCCTAAACATGAGCACTGCACACCCTACATGTCCTACACCTATGTCACTATGCATCTTGAAAGGCCCATTGAGTGCAGAAAAAGGGAAAAGATCTTATGATGCAAAGGAAAGGGTAATGGCACATTAAACATAGAGGCATTACACTTTTCAACAGGCCAAGATTTGTGGAAGTCTATGTGATGTGAGAGCTACACACTCTAAAAGGCCCATTAAGTGTAGAGAGATGGTAAGGCCACATCACTAACTATGGCAATGCATGCTTTGACAAGCATTATTTTGTGGGAACCACATTGGGATAAAAACCAAAGCAAGGGATGACTGCTAAGGTGTACCAAGAACCATCATGTGGCATAGACCATCAGGATGAGAGTGGGACATTGTCTAGTGTGCACGTATAGTGAAAGAATGACATATTCTAGTAATAAGGGCATTGCTAGAATGAGTATGGGAGAATGTCATGGTTTATATGCAAGTCCTAAGCCAAAAGGGTTGAGAGACACAGTTTGTTTGAGTTGGTGCAGGTGAAGGACCGAGAAGAATCAAGACTAAGGCCCTTAAGGCACATACGAGGCTCGAGTGTGTAGATTAGGGCCTAGGCTAAGGTGTGAGATCATGGCAAAGTAGCTTAGTGCCAAGAATGGGGACTAGTCATTAGAAGGATCTAAAATGCCCTAGAATAGTGGCATGGGCAAATAGGCAATAGGCAAAGAAGGCTCTAGATTAGCTTGGAGACAAGCCAGATGTATGGGCACAAAAGAGTCCAGAGAAGCCTAGAGGCTAGAAAGGTATATAGGCATCAAAGGTTCCAAAATAGGCTAGCATAAGAATAGTAACAAGTACTGTAGCACCCAGATAAGGAAGGCTTTGGAAAACCCTAGTTACGGGCAAAGCAATAACTAGACATAGAAGGTTTTGGAACCCACTAGACTCAGGCACTTAGCAGGAGTGGCCAAACTCTTCTAGACCTAAGGTTCAATAGGGAGCCTAAAGCAAGCTAGATTTTGCAAAGTCATTAGCCAACCTAGGAAGTGTCTAATGGCCATGAAAGGGTCTAAAAGACCTATAAGGGCCACACACTTGGATCAATATGGGCCATATGTGTTAGGAAGGCTTAGGTATAAATAAGGGCCCTCCCCTTCATTTGTAATTAATAAGAGAATTAACAAGAGAAAAGTAAGAAAAACCAAGTCATAAATTTTGCCATATTAGAGACTTGGTGTTAGACATAGGAGTCATTGTCATTAAGCAATTGTACATAGCATCAAGTAAATAGAAATACAATTGCTTTAACTCTCATTCCTAGCTTTCTTCCAAGCACTTAGGGAGCCAATGGAATGCATAGCATAAGCATTTAGCATAGAGTTAAAAAAGAGGTTGGCTTAGGCACATGGATGATAGTTTCCAGCTTAAGGCAATACGAGTGCTAGGCTTAAGCCCTCCACCCATGATAGCTGGTATCAAAGTAGGTTCCCAACAAGGGGATAAAAACTTTCGTTATGATCGGTGTTAATGTTAGTTTGAGTTGTATCGGTAGTTGTGTGCTAGTGTGCCACTTGTGATGATAGCTTGCATGAAGGGTTGCATGGAGTGGGCATTACTGGTTGTTGGTGCTGAGACTAGGGCATAAGGACATTTAATTTCTTATAAAGATGTGTTAAAGATCCTTAGTTTAAGCTTTGCTTTTGTGGTCAAATGCACAAGTGATGTGTATAAGGGCCGTTAAACCATGTGTAAGGGGAGAAAGGCTAGTTTAAAGGAGAGGTTGTCATCTTTGAAAGTTGATTTAAGAACACCAAGGATCATAGATGACTGCTAGACTCTACATGAGAGGACTCCAAAGAAGCATAAAAACTATGGGTAAGAGTCAAGTGAAGTAGTAAGGTATAAGACTTCAAGTCGGAGTATTGCCATTGCTTAGTTGGTGGTCAAGGCTGAGTATACTAAGTCTCCACAGCCCAAGGGTAAGAATTGAGCCTAGGGGTAAGGGCTTGAATGGGAGAGATAAGAGTAGCAATTCTTCAGGGGAAAAGGAAGCAAATGAAGATCCACAACATCAAAAGGCAAGGATTAAGGGTTTGATCCAGGATAAAAGTATGGTGACCATATCCTATAATTACTTCTTATACTTATGACCGTATATGGCTAGGGAGCTCTCATAGTGGAAAAAACCTAAAGCCATTGTGAAGACTTAGGGAAAGTCTAATGGCAAGAGTCATGATGGTGATTAAGCTAAGAAAAGGTGATCTCTCAGGCTCTTAATGAAGGCAAGGTGAATGTGGCTACAAAGAGCCACCAGCCTTAGAGATGGATGGTTTATCGAATAAAGGGTAATAGCTTGGTCATGAGTAATGCACACCCTACACTTGTGTTGCTGTATACTCTAAAAGGCTCATTGAGTGTAGGAAAAGGCTAAGGATCCCATGGTGAAGAGGAGAGGGTAATGGCACATCAAACATAAAGGTGTTGTATGCTTTGACAAGTCAAGATTCATGGAAGCCTATCTGACGTGGGTGCTGCACACCTCAAAAGACCCTTAAGTATTGAAAAAGGGTAATGGCACATCATTAAAGAAAGCATTGCATGCTTTGACAAGCTTGGTTTCATGGGAATCGCATTAGGATCGTGAGTGAAGCAAGGGATAACTATGAAGGTGTACCAAGAACCATCATGTAACAAGAACCATCGTGTGCCAAGGACCATAAGGACAAGAGTGGGACATTGATCTAATATGTATGTACAATGAAAGAATGGCATCCCTTAAAAATGAGGGCATTGTTAAAGTGAGTGAGGAAGAATGTTATGGTTTATGCAAAAGTTCTCAGCCAAGAGGGTCAAAAGATATAGCTTGTTCGAGTTGGTATGGGTAAAGGACTAGGAAAGATCAAGACCAAGGTCCTAAAGGCACATACAATGCCCGAGTGTCTTGACCAAGGCCTAGGCTAAGGTGTGAAAGCTTGGAGAGGTAAGCAACCTAGTGCCAAGAATGGAGACTACTCATTGGAAAGATCAAGAATGCCTCAGAAGAGTGAAACGGGCAAACAAGCACAGAAGGCTCTAGATTAACCTAGAGACATGCCAGGTGTATAGGCATAGAAGAGTCTAGAGAAGTTTAGAGGCCAACTAGGTGCATTGGCACTGAAAGTTCCAAAATGCCCTAGTGTGGAAATAGTAATAGGTACCATAGCACCTAAATGAGGAAGGCTCTTAAAGGCTTTAACTATAGGTGGAGCAAGAAGCAGATGGTGAAAGTTGTGGAACTCGTTACGTGTAGGCATTCACCAAGAGTAGACAAGCTAGATTCTACAAAGGCTATGGAAGTGTCTAAGGGTCGTAGAGGGGTCTAGATGGCTTATAAAGTCCATATACTTTGATCAATAAAAGCCATATGTGTTGGGAGGCTTAGGTATAAATAGGGGCCCTCCCTCTCATTTATAGTTAATAAGAAAAGCAACAACAGAAAAGTAAGAGGAACCAAGTCATAGACTTGGCTATATTAGAGACTTAGAGGTAAACATAGGAGTCATTTTAAGGTCATTTAAAAATTGTACATAGCATTAAGTAAATACAAATACAATTGCTTTAACTCTCCTTCCTAACTTTCTCCCAATCTCCTAAGGAGACAATAGAGTGCATGGCATAAACATATGTAACAGAGTTAGAAAAAAGGCTAACTTAGGCACATGGATGGTAGTTTTAGCCTAAGGCCACATGGGTGCTAGACTTAAGCCTTGGCTTGTGACACCTATGGCTAATGCTATCCCAAACGTTAGACCAAGTCCCTAACTTGGGCAATGACTCCTTGGGATGGTGCAAGTAGAAGTTGTGATTGCAAGCTTGGTCTAGCCAAGTCTCTCAAGTATTTGGTAGTCTCATGGTCCCTTCTGATCTACTATAAAAATGTGTTAGCTTGGCCAAGCCCATGCATATGTCATAGGCCATGGCTTAAGCCTAGCACCCATGTGGCCTTAGGTTAAAAACTACCATTCAAGTGCCTAGGTGCCTAGGTAAGCCTTTTTTTGACTCTGTGTTGAATGCTTGTGCTGTACACTCCATTGGCTCCCTAAGAGCTTGGGAGAAAGCTAGGAAGGAGAGTTAAAGCAATATTATTTCTATTTACTTAATGCTATGTACAATTACTCAATGTCCAAGTCTATTACTTGGTTCTTCTTCCTTGCTTATCTTGTTGCTTCTAACTTTTCTCTTGTTTATTACTTATGTACAAATAAGAGGGAGGCTTTCCTATTTATACTTGAGCTTTCTTGGTACTTATAGTTACAATGAATCCAAGTGTATGGCCATTAAGGGCCTTTTAGACAGTACTAAGGTGCCTAGGCTCTACCATGGTTAGCTAAAGCCTTTCTAAAGATTCGTTGGTTTCAAGCTCCCTGTCAAACCCCTAGCTTTAAAAAAGTCTGAACACTTCCACTAAGTGCCTACGTCTAGTGGGTTTCAAAGCTTTCTCCATCTGGGTGCCACTTTGCCCACAGTTAGAACCTTCTAGAGGCTTTCTCATATGGGTGCTATAGTGCCCATCACTATGCCTGCACCTGGCCCTTCTAGAACCTTTAGTTCTTATGCACCTGGCCAGCCTCTTGGCTTCTCTAGACTCTTTCGTACACACTCACCTAGCTAGTCTGCTAGTTAACCTAGGCTTTTTTGTGCCTGACTACTCATGCCATATCCTAGGGCTTTCTAAAACCTTCCAACTAGCAATTCTCATCCCTTACACTGTGCAACTCGCCTTTAGTGTACTCTTACGCTCTGACCTTGGCCTTGGCCCACACACTTGGGTAAAGTATGTGCCTTTAAGGCCTCAATTTTGGTCTTTTCTGGTCCATTGCTTATACCATCTTGAGCAAGTCTAATCACATAACCCTCTTGGTTTTGGACTCCTACATGGTTCGTGACACATTTAGCTGATGCTACCTAAAACCCCAAAAGAAGTCCTTAAATTGGGCAATGTCCCCCTAAAGTGGTGATAATGGAGTTTGCATGTATGGTCCCAGCTAGACCAAGCATTAGTTGTGTTGTGTCATTGTTGCCTGTTGGATGGCAGGGGTAGTCTCCTAACCATTGCTTGTGCTTTTCCTATGCCAAGCAGTTATGGCCTGGTTTCATACATCATTTTTTCTACTTGCTCATTAAGTAATAGGCATATGAATTATGCTATGGTTGTGCATGTTGGTAGTCTCCATGCTTAATGCATTAAACTATCAACTTGTCAACCTTTTCAATCTCCCCTCATGTGGTCATCATACCCTAGAGGCACAATTGAGGTCTAAGGTGCTTGGGCAAGTGTGAGATAAAGGATAAGCACCTTAGAGCCAGTACCTAGTTAGGTGCTATCAGTCAAAGTCATGAGCAGGCACCTTTGAATGTGTTAATGTAGCAACGAGCTGAATTTGAAAATTATAGTGGCTAAGTGATAGGTCACTAGGCCCTGAGCTAGCTGAAGAAAGGCTTTGAGATGGTTGGGAAAAAATGTCCTTATTTCAAACAGTCTTACATTTCTAGATAGGATGATTATGAAATTTCTTACACTCTTTATAGGGGATAACTCGTGCTAACTCTCCACCACCCCTTTGGCTAGTAGGTAGAAGGGGGCCTGGCTAGTCTGAAGTGAGTAACTTTTAGGCACATGTGGTGTCTAGATGGTTAGGCATTATCAGGTCACGAGTGTGGCATGATGCCTCCTTGGGTTATGGTAAACTCGAGGATAGTTAGGGTCAGTAGGCCTTATATCATGCCTTTGTGTTAAACTATGGGCTTAGATGATAGTGTTTGTTATGCCCTTCAGTTTCCCTTCTTTTAGCTAGTTCAATGAGAACCAAGGATTATGAAATGGTGTTTGCATAGGAGGGGCACCATCAAGCCTAAAGGATGAACGGGCTAGCAAGCAAACATGCTACTAGACCCTTATGGCCAATCGACAGAGGTGTGTTGTAGCTAGGGTAGGACACTCAAGTTCTTTGAGGTGGGACAAGCATCATGTCAAGTGTCTATCATGCATACAAGCAACCTAGAATAAGGCTAAGGTTGAGGCCCTGAGATATGAATTTCATGGGACGAGATTAGCCAAGTATGGCTCTAAACTAGCTATTGACTAGCATCTATGTTGTGCCTTAGGGTTCAAGGCACAAAAGCTTGCATATGATGTAGGTAGGCATAGTGTTAAGTTCTCACATGCCAGAATGTGTGCTCTCTTATGAGCCAAGTGGGTTAGTGCTCAGAACCTCAATGCCTGCAGGTAGAGATGGGTGTTGAAGGCCACCTAAGAATCATGGGTTGATTACGATGATGGGAGTTAGGTTCCTCCTTACCAAGTTTGAGATTATTGTGAGCAACCCATGGAGTTCGAGCCATGAAAGGCTCACGAATATGTAGCTTAAAGGATAAAAAATGATCTATCCATGGAGAAAAGGATTTGAAAAAGGTTAACCTCGACTAAGAGTAGTCTTGGTGCCGCATAGAGCATGATTTTCGTCTAAGAAATGTATGACCCATGATAACCACCTTACAGACTGTGACACATACACATGCCTTGACCACCATCAGCACCGAACAACCTTTAGTGCATCTATCATAGTTCATAAGCTAGTCCAAGCCTAGGGATTCTCTTCAAGTCAAGTGATAGTTCCAGTTCTATAGGGAAAGAGTTTGACAGCCAAGGGGATTAAGCCATGAGGTGCACTAAAGATCCAAGTTGCTTGGAACTAGCCTAAAACAATAAGACGGGTAGTGTTTAAGACTCCAAAGGTTCAGAGAAGGTGTTTAAGTTTGGCATGATTGAGCCAAGCCTAGGAGCAAGTGCTGGTGAGCAATGCGAGGTCACCCAGTTAGACTTAGGTGGAAGCATTGATATTGAGGTGTTGGTATATAGTCGGGCCTAGGTTTGGCCATGCTTGAACACAGACTTGGTAGGATTAGATTTGGAGGTTTCTAAAAGGCCTAGTGCTCAACATGATTTTAGTAAGTCAAGGATTGTTCAACAGCACCGAATCTTCTAGAATCAAGGGTTGTATCTTTGCTCCTAGAATCAAGGGATGACATTCTCTAAAGTTTAGGAATGTATCTCAAGCACTAAATGTAAAGGGGACTTAGCTATAAATAAAGAGTCCCTCACCCTTATTGTACACACACCAGAACCATTGAGTAATAACATCTTTATTCTTGACTTAAACCTTTTTGTTGTTCTTTTGTTAGCTTTTCTTCTAGCACTTGTCTTGCCCTTTTGTTTTGTAGCATACTTGGCAGCCAAGCCCTGTAGTTTAGAGTATTTGTGCACTGTTTCTTGTGTTAGTCTAATATGGGATGCAGAAGAGTCCATTCCCATGTCTTAGAGTTATGCAAGCCTGGAGCTTGAGTCTTAGCCCATGATGAATAGTGTCAGAGCCTGGTTCAATGGAATCTTTAAAGTAGGCAGGAAAACTAGATACCAAGGGGTATCAAAGCTTGGATCAGACTAGAGGTAGTGACCAAAGCCTTGGTTCAGAGTGTGCAATAGATCCCAACTTGTGACATGAGGAGCCAGAGTTACCATGAAAGCCAGAGTTGGCGTGGATGTAGGTAGGGGGATTTGTGTGCAGGCATCCTGGTGCGGTGGGCAAGCATCCTTCTATGTGTATAGACATTCGACTATATGGTGCAAGCAGTTTGTTGCTTGGTGCATGCATCCTAGAAGGGTTATTGTGCTCATATGCTGGTGAAACACTGTTGGTGTGCCAGGTTTGAGCATACTAGAGTACAAGATAGGTTCTCAACAAGTTGTTGTTGTATGTTATAGGTGTGCTATGTCTCATGGTCTATATATAAGTCTTAAGCCAAGTGGGTCAAAAGATGTAACTTATTTGAGTTGGTGTAGATGAAGGACCATGAAAGAGCAAGACCAGGGTTCTAAAGGCACAAGGCCTAGGCTAAGGTGTAAGAGCATGGAAAGTTAAGCAGCCTAGTACTAAGAATGGGACTAATCATTGAAAGGATCTAGAATGCCCCAAAAAAAATGGCATGGGAAGGCAAGCACAAAAGGCTCTAAATTAGCCTAGAGATAGGAAAAGTGTGTAAGCACAAAAGAGTTTGGAGAAGCTTGGAGGTAGGCTAGGTGTATAGGCACTGAAGGCTCCAGAAAGGCTAGGCGTAGGAATAATGGTAGGTACTATAGCAGCTAGATGAGAAAGGCTTTAGAAGGCCCTAGTAACAGGTAGAGCAATGACTAGTTGAGGAACATTTTAGAACCCGGTAGGGGTAGGCACTCAGCAGGAGTGCCTAGACTCTTCCAAACCCGAGGCTTAGTAGGGAGCCTGGAACAAGCTGGATTTTACAAAGGCCATAGCCAACCTAGGAAATGTCTAGTGACCATGTAATGGTTTAGAAGGCCTACGATGGCCACACACTTGGATCAATAAGGGTCATATGTACTAGGAAGGCTCAAGTATAAATAGGGGCCCTCCTCCTCATCTGTAAGGAGTTAGAAGCTACATAAGTAAGAAGAACCAAGTCATATACCTGGCCATTGAGCAATTGTCTATAGCATCATGCAAATAAAAGTTACAATTGCTTTAACTCTCCTTCACAGCATTTTGCCAAGCTTTTAGGGAGCCAATGGAGTGCATGGCAAAAGTGTTTGGCATAGAGTCAAGGAAAAGGCTAACTTAGGAATACAAATGATAGTTTCCTACCTAAGGCCACACGGTAGCTAGGATTCAGCTCCTAGTCATATGACAATGTACAGGTGAGCAAATGTGCATATTGGAGCCTAACCAAGACAGGCTTGTGTGTTGAGCCATTATGTAGACTAGTGCCCGATAGTGTGTGCTATGTTGGTGTGCAATATTGATAAAATAGTGTTCTGGCTTGCAAGAACTAAAATCAGATTACTTGAGTGCCTACTAGACTTGAGGTAATCCTTTGATTTGTGCATTCATGATCTAATAGTTTGTGTGCTTTGGGCTATGGCATAGCTAGGGAAAACTAAATAGAGGGCCTAAGCGAGGTGCTCGAGGAACACCCACCTACAAACAAGTGAGGGAATACTTCAGCAAGATATGTGCTAACAAGCACTTGGTTAGTGAAATGTGTGGAGGCCATGCTTCAGATAATAGATCAGTTCAAGACATTAAGGGATCTTTAAATAAGGTAATGAAAAAGCTCATATAGGGTAATGAGACATTAGAGTCCACAATGACAACCTTATAAGAGGAGTTAGCCAAACTCAAGGTTGACCATGCTGTATTGTGAGCTACTGTGGTTGCTATTATAGGCTGGGACCAAGAGTAGAGGTGACTAAGCATTTCATTGATCGACTAAAGTCATGGGTAAAGGCTAAGCTATAACGAAAAGAGGTACATGAGTCAAATCAAGCCAAAATTGCTATATAATCATTGAGTCAAGTTGAGTACACCAAGTCTCCAAGGCTAAAAGGAAAAGGCCTAAGTGGGGAAGACATCGATGTTTGTTCCTCAGAGGAGGAAAGGGCTATGGGGAAACCCAAATTTTGTAAGATCAATAGAGCCACCAATAGGGGCAAGGGGCCATGAACTACTATTTTTATGCCAGTCAACATCGAGTTAGGGAGTGTTGAAGCTTTTGGCCCTTAAACAAGCAAATAGGCTATCTGAAAGCTAGAGTGGAAGTGGTAAACAGCACCAGAATGAGCCTAAAGAAGAGCGGCCAGGTGCTAGTCAAGTCTACCAAGGGGTTAGGACCTCTCGAGGAGTTGATGAGGGAAAACTAATGGTAGTGGAGTACCACAACATGAGTCCCATAGTACAGCCAAATTCTTCACAAAAGAGTATGCCACAAGCAACTCAAAAAAAGCATGGAAACCATCAGTAGCATAGATGGAAAAGGCCATTGTAGTAGAGTGCTGAGGAATATAAGATTGTATCAAAATGCTAAGGAACATAGGATCGAGAATAGCAAAAGCCAACAAAGTACATGTTTGGGAATAGGACCAAAATGTTGGAAAATTGGCTCACAGGGTAGGAGTCACTACCAGTATGTAAGGTGGGTGCATCATTCCCTAGCAATGAGGGCATTGCTAAAATGAGTGAGGGAGAATGTCACAGCCTGCAAGCTAGTCTAAGTCCAAGGGTTCTCTCCAAGTCAAGTGACAATTGTAGTTCTAGTAAGACAAAGTCTGATAGCTAAGGGGACCATGCCTTGAGGTGTATTAGAGGTCTAAGTCATGGGGAACTACCCCAAAACAATGGGGTAAGTAGTGATCAAGACTCTAAAAGCTCAAAAAAGGTGTTTAGCTTTAGCAAGATTAAGCCAAGCCCAAGGGTGGGTGCTAGTGAGTGATGTACGAGCACCCAGTCAGACCTAACTAGTAGCACTGATGATCGAGGTGTGAGTGCATGGTTAGGCCTAGGTGTAGGCATGCTTAAACACAGACCTGGGAAGATCAGATTTAGGGGCTTTAAGAAGGCTTGTTGCTCAAGTTGATTTTAGCAAGTCAAATATTATGCAGTAGCACCAAATCCCCTAGAATCAAGGATTGTAACTTAGCTCCTAGAATCAAGGGATTATAATCTCTAGAGTTTAGGAATGTATCTCAGGCACCAAATGTAAGGAGGACCCGACTATAAATAGAGAGCCTCCACCCCCATTGTACACACAATAAAACCATTGAGTAATAACATCTTTACTCTTACCTTAAACCTTTATATTGTTCTTTTGTCAGCTTTTCTTCTGACACTTGCTATGCCCTTTTACTTTACAATGTGCTGGGTAACCAAGCTTGTAGTCTGGAGTGTCTATGCACCATTTCTTGTGTTAGGTTGATCTGGGACATGAAACAATCCATTTTTTATGTCTTGGACCTACTCGATCTTGGAGCTTGAGTCTTGGCCTATGACATGTGCACATGCCTCGACCACTAGTGAGACTTGTTGTCTCTTTGTCTCGACACATGCCTCAACCACCATCGGCACATGCTAGCCCTTATGTGGGTAGTTCCTGCGATCACCGTCAGCACATGTTGGGTTGTGCACCACATGTGGGTGTCCTAGGCCCGAGTCACACACCATGTGCACCACGACTAGGTAATAAATGGGTTCAAGCATATGTTCATACTTTTGCCATGCCAATGACATTTTTATGGCTTGTAAATTCATATAATGGTCTCCTAACCTTCATGTGAATTTTCATGGTAAGATGACTTGTTTTTTATTTGTCACAATTTTAAAAATTTTTCACTATTTAGGATTTTTTGGAATTTTTTTAGGAGTTTTGGCCCCAAATTTGGTATACATGATCCTTGTATTTTTGTTGGAATCTATTAAAAAATTCAATTAAAAAATCAAAATGTAGAAGATTTTATGGCCATTTGAAAAAAGCATCCCCATTTTAGACACTTGAATGGTTACTGGCTGAGAACCTATAAAAGCTTTTATACTCTTTAAGGGGGTGTGAGTTGTCAAGGTTCCTTGGGGGATAAGGGGCCAACATAAAGGACAAAGACTAGTACCCATCACATATCATGTATAAACACCCTCTGACCCCTCACCCCCAATCATCGAAATCCCTAATGCCATCAGTCAAGTTCTATAGCGATGCTCCAACAATAGTTCCCTAGGTGAAAAAATGTGGAACCAACACATGCTTGAGCTCAGCATGTGCACCATGGCCCAAAATCAAACTTCAGTTAAGGCCTCAACCATCAATGGCATATGTTGGCACATGGTGCAAGCACATGCCTCGACCATCATCGAGGGCACTTACCTTAACCACCATTGGCATAAGCTAGCCCTTGGTATAGGCACTTGCCTCAACCACCATTAGCACATGCTAGCCCTAGGTGTAAGCACATGCCTCGATCAACATTGGCTGAAGATGGTCTTTGGTATGGGTAGTTGCCCTAAACACCATTGGCACATGCTAGCCCTTGTAGTAGGCACTTACCTTAAACACCTTTGGCATATGCTAAGCCTTGGTGCAAGTACATACCTTGACCACCACTAGCACCTAAAAACCCTTAGTGCAGGATATGCCTGTTTGAAAAAAGTGTCCCCATTTTAGGCACTTTAATGTCTAGTGCTAGCATATCTATAAATCTCTCATGGTCTCTAAATGGTGGTTGTCCTAGGCCTCTTCTCCCTTCATGGGGGGAGTAGGTGTGTGTGATGGGCCTATCATTAAGTAAATGCATGGCAATGTCCCTAGAGCAAATTCCAGGCTGTGAATGCCTTTTAGCTATGTTGTCCGATGGCTAGTTGCTTTAGTGACCCATAAAAGCCCATGGCCTCAACAGATTAGCATACATGTAAAAAAAGGGCTCAGTTGTGCCAAGCTTAAGCCCATGCCTATAGCTGATGCTGGCTTAGACACCAAACCAAGTCCCTGAATCAGAAAATGGCACCCTGATGTAGGCAAGCAAAATCTACGATCATGGGCTAGGTTTAGCTAAGTCTTTTGGGTATTTGGCAGTCTCATGGTCCTTTCTTATCAACCATAAAAATTCCTTAGCCTGGCCAAGCTTGTGCATATGTCACAACCCACATGAGCCCATTGAGGCCAAGGCTCAAGTGCCAGCACATGGAGGCTAGACCCTCACTCAAGCACTAGGTCACATGAACGAGTCCCTACGAGAGTTACTTGATGTTAAACCTGAAAACCATTCAAGATAAGCTTCTTAAAAGCCCAAGAAAGGTGGTCGGGCATTGTAGGTGTGAAGGCTCCAGATAAGCCTAGTTACAAGCCAAGTGCATTGGCATAGAACCTTCTAGAAGGGTGAGATACAAAAATGGGTATGGTTACTATAGCACCAAGTAGGGATGCTTCCAGAAGGCAGAGGTATAGGCACTTTACGAGAGAACCTAGAACCTTCTAGACCTGGTGCACCATAAAGTGTCTAGAACCAACTTTTTTCTAGAAATTCCCTAACCTTGTATGTGTTACGGGCCTTGGAACCCTCTAGAATGTATATAAGAGCCACACACTCGACTCACTGGTGACCACTTGGGCCTTGGAACCCTCTAGAATGTATATAAGAGCCACACACTCGGCTCACTGGTGACCACTTTTGCTGTAGGGGCTCAAATATAAATAGGGGTGCCCCCTCTCCCATAAAACTAACATATAAGCTAGTGAACTTATGGACCCATAAAGCTACTAAAGCACATTTGTACATAAGCCACATTGTTCCAGTAATAGAAAGGATTTTGTATTCTTTTACCAGTGCCTTTTTAATGTGCTATAGTGTTTAATTGTCTCTAGGGTTCAACAAGTCATTGATGAGTGGCACACTTACTCAACTCGATTAAATGATGACTTAGGCATTTGTGAATGGTAGTTTCCTGCCTAGGGCTGCATGGTTGCAAAGCTTAAGATTGAAGCCTATGATAGTTGGCATCAGAACATAGTTTAATGTGCGACCCTAATCCAAGACAATGTCAACTTCTAAAAGAGCCCCCAGCACACTGAGGTGTAAGAGACTCATGAGATACACACTGTTGGAATGGTAAAAAAGGCACCAATAAGGGCATGATCGCAACCTTAGATGCTCAATTGGCTAAGGTGGAATTAACCATGGCTAAAATACAAGACAAGTACAAAGACCAAATGAAGGAATTGGTCTCGATTAGAAAAGAGATCATGGAAGAGTTAAGGCAAACTCTTTATAAAGAAATCGAAAGCCTTACCCATAAGAACTCTAGCCCTAGTGGAGGCTATAAGAGAGAAGATGAAGCAACTCAAGAAGAGGCTTTTTGCATACAAGGCAACCATAGGGGGAGACATACTCACAATAGCTCCTAGAATTAGGGTAGAGGTTTTCAAGTCGAAGGAGTTCAAGGGGACATGTCTACAAAAGACATAGATAACTTCTTATGGGGCATGGAGTAGTATTTTCAAGCATTAGGCATTGAGAAGGATGTTGCTAAGGTAAATATTGCCTCTATGTATCTTATAGACATGGCACTTCTATGGTGGCATTGCAAGCCTAAAAAGGTTAGGCATGGGGGTGCTGCCATTGGAACATTAAAAGAGTTCCAAAAAGAGTTTAGGTAGCAGTTTAACCCAAGATACACTATAAACGAGGCACATACCAAGCTATGATAGTTCACCCAACATAGAGAGGTGTGAGACTATATTCTGGAGTTCTAAGAACTCATGCTCCAAATTCCCAACATTTGGGAGGATGAGGCCCTTTTTGCATTTATGGATGGGCTCAAGCCATGGGCTAAGCAAGAGCTAAGGAGGATGGGTGTCCAGGACCTCACTCGAGCCATAACCATCGCTAATCCTTAGTAGAGTTCAAGAAAGGGTACACTTTTGAGTATTTCAAGCTCAAAGACAAGGGCAAAGGTAGGGGAGACAAGGATAAGAGTAGCAATGGTAAGATACCAATGCATAAATGGAAGTCCTCTAAGGAGGGACACAAGAAGAAGGACAAACAGTCAATGACCAAAGATGGACCCATGACTTATTTTCTATCTGACAGTTAACACTGAGCCAAAGATTATCCTAATAGAGCCAAGCTCATGCCCATCATCAAGGGGTATAAAAAGCAACCAAAAAAAGAGGGACTAAAGCTTGGTTTGATCATGCTAAGTTTTATATTAGCAAGGAAAGGCCATAAGAGAAAAGGGCTCATGTTTGACAAAATCCCAATTGTAGGCAAATGCTTGAATGCCTTGGTGGACATAAGTACATTTTATCTCTTCATGTTCGAAGGAGGGGCTAAGAGATTGGGGCTCAAGGTCGAGAAAGGGCGAGATGGATTAAGATCGTGAACTCTAAAGAGGTTTCGATCATAGGCATGGCACAAGGAGTCAAGCTATAACTTGGAGCATGGAAAAGTAAGGAATTCATTAAGGTAATCCCTCTTAATGACTATGACTTTGTTATCGATTTAGATTTCCTCTAAAGGATCAATAAACTCCTTATTCCCTTCACCAATTGCATTTGCATCTTAGATGATTTGCATCTTGGACCATTGGTGCCAATGCATTATCCCAATGAAACAAGTGCAACGGACCGAAACCAAGGCACTATTTATAATCTAGCTCACCAAGGGCGTGTGAAAGGAAGAGCCACCTTTTTAGTGGCCCCAAAGGAGGATGAGCCTTAAAAACTAAAGAATAACACTCATTTGGAAGTGTTAGAGTCCTTCAAGGTTGTCATGCCCATAAAATTGTACAAGAGACTACCTCTCAAAAGGGAGATAGACCACAAGATTGAACTAGTGCCTAATGCCAAGCCACTAGCCTAAGCCTTGTATAAGATATCACCCCCAGAGTTGGAAAAGCTAAGGAGATAGAGCTTCTAGATGCAAGGTTTATCAAGCTTTCTAAAGCTCCATATGGTGCACTAATCTTGTTTCCACGGAACCATAATGGGTCTTTATAGATGTGCATGAACTATTAGGCTCTAAACAAGCTTATGGTAAAGAGCGAGTATCCCATTCCCCTTATTGCCGACTTGTTCAACCAGCTTGGAGGAATACGGTGGTTCATCAAGTTGGATCTAAGATTGGGATACTATCAAGTGAGGATAGTTGAAGGTGATGAACCAAAGACAGCGTGTGTGACTAGCTATGGGGTGCACTAATTCCTGGTAATGCCTTACAATCTGACAAATGCATCGTGACATTATACACACTAATGAACAACATACTACAACTGTTTTTTAACCAATTTGTTGTCATGTACCTTGATGATATTGTTATCTATAGTCAATCATTTAAGGAACACGAGGATCACTTACGGCAAGTGTTCCAAGTACTAAGCAAAAATGAACTATACGTAAAGAAGGATAAATATTCATTTGCCCAACAAGAGGTCTCATTCTTAGGCCATGTTATAGGGAATGGCCAAATCTAGATAAATGGTAACAATGTCCATGCAATCCAAAAGTGGGAACCACCAACCAAAGTCACAGAGTTAAGGTTATTCCTAGGTCTAGCAAACTACTATTAACACTTTATAAAAGGGTACTCAATCATTTGTCACAGCACATGCTTTGACCACCATTGGCACATACTAGCCCTAGTGTGGGTAGTTACCTTTAACACCATCGGCATATGCTAGGCTATGCATCATGTATGGGTATCCTGGGCCTGGGTCATGCACCATACACACCACAACAGGGCAATAGGTGGGCTTAGGCATATCTTCATATTTTTGCTAAGCTAATGCCATTTTTATGGCTTTAAATTCATATAAGTGCTCACTAGTGCTCGTATTTGGGCTTAGCTCAACTTTACTGAACATGAACACCATGCCCATACCACTATTCTAGCTAGTTCCCCATGACCTGGGCCTCTAGTAGGCCTCAAGACCTTTTTCCCTGTCTATCAAACCCTATCCTACTAGAACTGCTCCTTGACTTGAAGAGAACCCTTGGGTCTAGAATAGTTAATGGACTATGACACATGCACATGCCTTGACTACTATTAGGACAGGTTGGCCCTTGGAATTGGCACATGCTTCATCCACCATCGACACATGCTTGCCCTTTGTGTGGGCAGTTTAATCAAACACCATTGGCACATGCTAGGCCATGCACCATGCATAAGTATCCTGGGCTCGAACTGTACACGATTTGCACCATGATTAGGCAATAGGTGGGTTTTAGCACATTATATTTGTGCTATGCCAATGCCATTTTTATGGCTTGTAAATTTATGTAAGCACTCACTAGCACTTGTACCTAGGCTTCGTTCCCCTGGCTATCGAACCCTATCTTGCTAGAACTAGAATTGCTAATCGATTAAGAGAGAACCTTTAGGCCTGAACCAACTTACAAACTATGACACATCCACATGCCTCAACCATCGTTGGCACTCAATGACCCTCGGTGCATGCACATGCCTTGACCACCATCGGTAAATGCTAGCCTTTAGTATAGGTTGTTACCTCAGACACCATCGCTAGACGCTGACACTTGGTACAGCATGTGTACCATGACCCTTCCACCACTCTTTTATCCTTCTCAAGGCACTTGTCTACCCCTCAAGCACCATCAACACCAAATGATGCTCGGTGTATGTGTTATAGGCTCCAGTCTTAAGCCAAAATCCGTGTGGCCTTGATAGGGAATTGACTCTATGTGCCTAAGTTAGCCTACGAAACTTAAGTGCTTAGCATAATTTTAGCTTGTCAAAGATTGTGCCATAGTACTTGGCCTTTCAGAAGCCCCAAACTCTTATCCTCCTAGGACTATGTTTAGGTGTGCTTGCACTTGGGTCTGACCATATGCCCATACCTTAATCATCAAGGCCATTGCCTGGGTCCTACTATGTGCTTATGCATTGTTCACAAGAACTAACACTAAGGCCTTGCTTAATTCTACTAAACTTGAATACTGTGCTTAAGCCTCTGGAATCTTGATCACTACCTATACCATTGTTCTATGCTAATTCTTCATGGCGTCAGCCTCTAGTAGGCTTTAATACTTAGTCTCTCTAGTTGTCAGATCCTATCATGCTAGAACTAAAACTACTCCTTAACTTATAGAGAACTCTTGGGCCTATATCAACTTGTAGGTCATGACACATGCACATGCCTTAACCAGCATTGGCACTGAATGACCCTCGATGCATACACATATCTCGACCACCATTGAGACTTGTTGGCCCTTTGACTTGGCATATACTTCGACCACCATCAATACATACTAGCTCGTTGTGTAGGTAGTTCCCTTAAACACCATCGGCACGTGCTAGATCACGCATCATACGCATGTATCCTGGGCCTGGGCTATGTACCATACGTACCATGACCTGGTAGTAGGTGGGTTTAGGCATGTGTTAATATTTTTGCCATGCCAATGCCATTTTTATGGCTTGTAAATTCATATAATGGTCCCCTAAGCCTTCATGTGAAGTTTCATGGCAAGATGACACATTTTCTATTTTTCATAATTTTTAGAATTTTTCATGATTCAAGATTTTTTGAAATTTTTTTAGAAGGAGTTTTAGCCCCAAATTTGGTGTATGAGATCCTTGTATTTTTTTTAGCATCCAAAAAAAATTTAGCTAAAAAATCAAAGTGTAGAAGATTTTGTGGCCATTTGAAAAAGGCATACCTATTTTGAACACTTGAAGGGCTGCTGTCTACGAACCTATAAAAGCTCTTATACTCATTAAAGGGGTATAAGTTTGAAGGTTCTTTGGGAAACAGGGAGCCAATACAATGGCCAAGGACTAGCACCCATCACACATCATGTGTGCATACCCCTTAACGCCTACCCTTAATCACTAGATCCCTAATGCTATTGATCAGGTTCTCTAGTGATGCTTTGACGATCGTGCCTTAGATAAAAATGTAGCACCATCACATGCCCGAGCCTAGCATGTGCACTGTGGTTTAGAATCAATCTTCAGCCAAGGTCTCGACCATTAACGACACATGCTAACACATAGTGTAGGCACATACCTTGATCATCATCAACACAAGCTAGCCTTTGGTATAGGCACTTGCTTCAACCACCATTGGCATATGTTGGCCCTTGGCATGGTAGATGACTCGATCAGCATCAATAAAAAATAGCCCTTGATGGGGGTAGTTGCCTTGAACATCATTGGCACATACTGGCCCTTAGTGCAAGCAGTTGCCTCAAACACCATTGGCATATACTAGGCCTTGGTGTAAGCACATACCTTGACCACCATCGGCACCTATGGACCCTTTGTGCAAGATTTTCTTGTTTGAAAAAAGTATCCCCATTTTAAACACTTTAATGTCTATTGCTACCATAATTGTAAAATCTCTCATGCTCTTTAGAGGGTGGTTATTTAGGCCTCCCTCTCTCCCTTATGGGGGACTAGGTGTGTGTAATGGGCCTATCATTTTGTACATCCATGGCAACATCCCTAGAGCAAAATCTAGGTTGTGTATGCCTTCTAGCCATGTTGTTTGGTGACTAGTTGCTATGGTGAACCGTAAGCACCCATCACTTCAACCAGTTGGCATGTATGTGGAAAAGGGGCCTGACTATGTTGATTTCAAGTCTATGCCTACGGTTGATGCTAATCTCAAGTCTATGCCTACGATTAATGCTACCCCAAACTATAAACTAAGTCTCTGAATTGGGTAACTACTCTTCGAAGTGGTGCAAGTGGAAGCTAAGGTCGTGGGCTAGGTCTAGCCAAGTCTCTTGAGTATTTGAAAGTTTCATGATCCCTTCTCATAGACCACAAAAATGCCTTAGCTTGACCAAGCCCCTGCATGTGTCATAGGCTGGGAGCTTAAGCATAGCTACCATGCAACCTTAGGTGGGAAACTACCATCCATAGGCCTAAATTAGCCTTTTCCCTGACTCTTTGCTCCTCACTTTTGCCATGCACTCTATTAGCTCCTTGAGAGCTTAGGAGAAAGCTAGAAAAGAGGGTTAAAGCAATTGTAACTTTTATTTACATGATACTATATACAATTGCTTAATGCCTAAGTCTATGACATGGTTCTTCTTGTTTATGTAGCTTCTAACTTGTTGACAAATGAGAGCAATGGCCTTTATTTATACTTGAGCCTCCCTAACACATATGACCCTTATTTATCCAAGTGTATGGCCCTTATAGGCCTTCTAGACCCTTTCATGGTCCCTAAACACTTTCTAGGTCAACTAAGGCCTTTGCAAAGTCTAGCTTGTTCTACGCCTCTCTAAGCATTGGGTCTAGAAGTGTCCAGGTACTCTCACTTAGTGCCCATACCTAGCAGGTTCTAAAACCTTCCCTGTCTGGTCACTACTTCACATGTAACTATGGCCTTTCAAAGCCTTTCTTATTTAGGTGCTATAGTATCTGCTACTATTCTTGCCCTAATCCTTTTTGGAACCTTTGGTACCCATGCACGTGGCTAGCCTTTAGGCTTATCTAGACTCTTTTGCACTTATGCACCTAGCCTGTCTCTAGGGTAATCTAGAGCCATCTGTGCCACTATTTTGGGGTATTCTAGATCCTTCCAACGAGCAGTCCTCATCCTTGGTACTAGGTTGCTCACCCCATCATGCTCTTGTACCTTAGCCTAGGCCCTAATCTACACACTTGGGCCTCGTATATGCCTTTAGGACCTTATTCTCGATCTTTCCCATTCCTTTGCCCACACCAACTCGGACAAGCCACATCTCTTAACCCACTTGGCTTATGACTTGCACATGAACCATGACACATGTAGTCGATGTTGCCCAAGAACCCAGGAACAAGTCCCTAAATTAAGAAATGTCCTTTTGGGGTGCTGACAATAGAGTTTACATGTGTGATCCCAACCAGACCAAGAATCGATGGTTTCATGTCGTTGTTGTTTATTATATGGTAGTTGTAGTCTCGTAGCCTTTGTTTGTGTTTCTCTTGTGCCAAATGATTGTGGCATGCCCTCATATGTCATTTCTTTGGCTCGCTTGTTGTGTAATTGAATAGGTGGGTTATGGACTGATGTGTGTGGATGCTGCCACTTGTACACAATGGGTATATGAGTGGTGCCATGGTTATGCATGTTGGCAGACTCCATGATCAATGCATTGAATTATTGAACCTTCATCCTCTTCAATCTCCCTCTATGAGGTCATCGTACCCTAAAGGTGCAATCGAGATCCTATGCTACATACCTAAATTGATGGAAACTGGATGTCTTGCCATCCTTTATTGGTCTTATGTCTTTTGGGGCTATTGGTCGAACCTCAACCATGCCCCATGTCCCATGTCCCAAGTGTGCCACCCAAACTTCTTTGGCTACATTGGTGCATTGGTGTTTGATCGTGCTCTCGGATGTAAAACATTTTGTAAGCACGGGCTCTCAGCCCTTGTTCATGCAATGCTATGCATTTTATGTGCTCAACATGCATGATGTTTGTGCTCTATGTTAGCTCTCTCCATCGTTTAGTCAGTGCGTTAAGGCCCATGTAGTGCCAACGTCCCAAAGGAATGCTACCTAGTGGATCCTGCCAATAGTCATATGCTTGTTTAAAAGATTAAGCCATACATGTGTAAGTTTAAACTAATTCAGACTATGAAACTGCAAATGGCTCAACAAATTAGTTATAGTTTGTTTGATAGTATCTACTACTCAGATAACCATAGTAATTCTAGACCTAATATGTGCAACAAATCTTAACTTCTAGAAGGGATGCATTTAGGCTTTGTCTATTGCTCTGATGATTCTTGATAACTTGACAGATCACATGGCTTTTGTATCGGTGATGCATCATTCAAATTTTTACCCTATCAACTTTTGATGGTAGGATAGTGGCTTACTATGGTGGCAACAAGTAACAGAGAATTAGGGTTTGATTCCAAAGAAGAATCCTGAGAAATGGTAGCAAGTGTGCAAATTACCCAATCCTAACTTGAGGAGGTAGTAACAATAAATAACAATACTAGGCTCTATGAGTCTGGTAATTGAAATGAGTACAATCTAAAACCCTTAATAAGGATCCATTAGAGTTCAAGTCTAGTGCTAGCAGTTGCGATAATTCCAGCTCCAATAGTGTATATTTATGTTGTTGCAATTAAAAACTTGTAGTTGGAACTAAGATTGGGTTATCCGATCTACCTCACGGTGAGCATCAGTCTACTCATCCCTACTACCAGTGATGTACTCCTGGCCTCAACTAGCCAAGTCATTCCTCTAAAGTTGTTACTTTGAAGAAATTAAAGTGCTCAAAGCAAGCCTAAGATTGTATACATTAGCATGGCATAACATCATAGGATTTTAGTCCTATTATGTTAGCCTTTAGGATCGGAGTAATGATTAACAGGGATAGTCAAGGGCATTAATATTTCACAGTAAAAGGTGAAATTCTTGGATTTATGAAAGATGAACAATTACAAAAGCATTTACCAAGGATGTTTTCATTAATCAAGAATGAAAGTTGAGGGCTTAAAGACAATCAGATATCATCCTAGTCTCAACCATAAACAATGTCAACCAAGGATTGACAGTGTTACTTTTAGGAATCCATCAGCACATTATGAGAAATCAAAGTCTTTGGGTTTCGAGAGGAGTATGGTCACAAGGCTAAAACTTAAAGGGATTAACATAAGGGCACCACTAAGAGTAGAGCCTGTGGCTTAATTTAACTTAACATGGGGAAACTTACCAAGTCTAGACATAGTAAGGATTGATAAAATGAGAGCTCTTTCTTGATTCTATAGGTGGTGGTGCATGGTTGTTCTTGGTTGGTGAAGTAATTTTTCTAGTTAATTTCATTAACGAATGAGACTTCAGCCTACTAACTAGCTACGAGGAGGCGATCCTTCATGGCTAGCCTCTTAGAGGGACTATGGTCGCTTAGGCTAAAAAAGTTTAAAGCAATAACAAGTTTGTGATGCCCTTAAATGCCTAGGCTACACACACACTACACTAATGTATTCAATGAGTTTATATGTCACTGTCTGTTGGAAAGACCAAGCCAAGGGTTCTCATTGAGATAGGGAGCAGTTCTAAAGCTACTGAAACCAAGTTAATATGTAAGGTAGACTAGGCATAGAGGTGCAATAAAGGTCCCAAGGATAGGACTATGACACAAAATGGATGAGTAGGCACTGAAATGAGCTCAAGAAGCTTAAACTAGTGGATTTGGTTTAGTAGCTTTCAGACAGACCCAAGCACAAGTACAAGTGTAGGCCCAAGTGTAGGTAGAACCAAACTAAGCACAAGCCCAAAAAAGGGCCCCACATGGGCACTACTAAAGAAGGAGTCCAAGATAATTCAAACTCTTTTTTAATAGAGTCCATGTAAAATTAGAACTCTTTAATGTAATCCTATTGTAATGTCTGGTATATATTGGACTCTTTGTAAGCTTAGGATAGGAACTATGTCAACCATTGATTCAAGGGAGCCTTAGCTATAAATAGGAGGTGGCCCCAACCTCATTATAGTCTCCATAACTTGAGCAATACAAGTTTACTCTTACCTATCTCTGTCATTCACTTTAGCTTTCTATTAAACAGTTTATGTGTAGCCTTGTCTAACAGTAGATTGAGCTAGCCTTGGAGTTTTGAGTGCCCATTCATCTGTCCAGTTAAAGGCTTATCTAGAATACCAGATGAGTCAATTCTTGGGTCCTAGAGCAATACAAGTAAAAGCTTGAGTCTCAACCCATGATAAATGGTATTAGAGTAGGTTTAGATTTGGTTAAGAGTCAGCAAAAGCTGGTCCAAAGTGATCAATGCTATGTGCTGCTAGAACTAAAGTTAACCTTGAGAGAGGTTTCTAATGTGTTGGTGTAGGCATTCAATTTTGTGGTGTGCGCATCATAGGTCATTTTTGTGCTTGTGTGCTGGTGATATGCCCTATAGTGCACAAGATACAGGTGTATAAGAGTGTAGACTAGATGTTCAATCTTTTATTATTGTGGTACTATAGAAGTGCTAGGTATGGTGTATAGGTGTATAGACTGGTGCCTGATAGAAAATGTAAGGCGTGTTGAGCCAATGTACAAATTGGTGCTTGACAATGTGTTTGTGTTGGTGTGTTGTGCCAATAGATAGGTGTGGTAGTTCATAGGGACCAAGACTAGATCACTGGAATGTGCAAAAGGTTGATGTAATCTCTTTAGTTTTGTAAATTGTTTAGGGTTGTGGCATCACTAGGGAAAACTACACCAAAGGCTAGGGTAAGGGCCTTGATAAGTGCCCACCTATAGACGAAGGAAGGAAGGCTAGATTGAAAGAATGGTAATTTCCCTAGATACCCAATTGCAAAAGTTTAAGGTGACTATTATTGAATTAAGGTATAGGTTCAAGGATAAGGAATGATCCTTGAATGGGTATTAGAGGTGCTCGTGTAGTGGAATAAGGCATTGGAGGCCATGCTGTCAACCTTGCAAGAAGAGCTAGCAAGGCTCAGGGTTGATCATACTACATTTCAAACTGCCACAATTGTTGGTATAGGCATAGGACCTAAAGTGGTGGTGGCTAAGCAGTTTTTAGATGGTCAAAAGCCAGGAGTAAAGACCATGCTGCAACAAAGAGGTATGCAAGAGTCAAGTTGGGCCAGTGTTGTTGTGGAGTCAAAAACTTAGGTTTAGTGCACCAAGTCTCCAAAGCCTAAGGGAAACAACCAAAGTGGGGGCGACACCAGTGTTTGTTCCTTAAAGGAGGAAAAAGCTATGAGAAATCCCAGATTTTGCATGGCCACTACTACCGTCAGTAGGGGCAAGGAGAATAAGCCCTTGAGTTATTTTTGGTGTAACAATTAGCATAGGGTGAAGGAGTGCCCGAGCTATACAAGGCCTTCAACCATCAAGTACATAGAAGAGTTGTTTGTAGGCAAGAGTAGTAGTGGTGATGAGCACTAAAAGGAGCCCAAGGTGATACGGCTCGACACTTTTCAACTCTGTTGAACAGGTAGAACCTCTCTAGGAGATGACAGTGAAGTGGTAATGGAGTGCCATAGCTTTAGTCCCAAGGTGCAACCAAATCCCACCAAAAAAAAGTTTGTAGCAGGTAACTCAAAGAAAGTAGATAAGATATCAGACATGCAAGTGAAAGGGACTAGTGCAGCATAGGGTTGATGATACTCGAGAGAACAACTAGTAGAGTACTTATTTAGGTATGGGACAAACACTTAGGAAATCTAGTTCAAAGGGAGAAGACAAAACTGATTCGCATAGAGGCATGCAGTTCAGGTGTAGCATCCCTCTAGCAATGAGGTGTTGCTAGAATGAGTGGGGGAGAATGTCACAGTTAATAGGAAGGACCAAGCCTAAGGGTTCTCACTGAGATAGGGAATAGTTCTCACTGAGATAGGGAGTGGTTCTAAGGTAATCAGGACCAAGTTAGAATGCAAAGGAAACTAGGCCTAGAGGCATAATAGAGGTCTTGGGGGTAAGATCATGACCCAGAATAAGTGCATGGGAGTCGAAACAAGCTTAGGGAGCTCAAGCTAGGGGATCTAGTTCGACAGCTTTCAAATAGACCTAGGCATAAACACATGAGTTGGCTTAAGCATAGCAAAACTAAACCATGCATAGGTCCAAAAAAATGCCCCACATGGATACTGCTGAAGGAGTCCAAGCTAATTCAAACTCTTTTCTGATAAAATTTATTTAAAATTAGAACTCTCCAATGTAATCATATTGTAATGTCCTGTATATATTGGACTCTTTGTAAGCCCTAGGATAGGAACTATGTCAGTCATTGGTTCACAAGGGCCTTAGCTATAAATAGGAAAAGCCCCCCACCCTCACTATACATACCATAACTTGAATAATACAAGTTTACTCCTTCCTATCTCTGTTGTTCTCTTTAGCTTTCCATCAAGAAATTTATGTGCAGCCTTGTCTAGCAGTAGATTAAGATGGTTAGCCCTAGAGTTTCAAGTGTACATGCATTGATCTAGTTAAAGGTTGCTTTAAGACATCGAATGAGTCAATTCCTGGGTCCTAGAGCTATACAAGTCAGAGTTTGAGTCTCAACCTGTGACATATAGCCTTGGCTGATAGGCCCAAGTAATATTTGCAATTTCATCATCATACTGATAGATCATTTCAATTATTGGTCTTCAATGAGAAATTCCTAGTAGGCATGAGTCATCAGCTCACACTGACTACATCATTGCCCTTTGTACACACCATCCATCATTCCTGCTGATTGAATCGTCTGATGAAATGTTTGGATCATGGCAACATGATAGTTCATTGCCCATGATGTCTCGAGAAGTCCACCAAACCTTACATTTAGAGGAAGGAAAAGTCATAACAAGGTTTTTGTATGTGCACTTGTGAAAAAATCATTGTTGAAACTTGTTTAATGAACGACAATGCATTAACAAAACACTAAGGGGGCAAGGGTACCTTCGTGCCTCAAGCCCCTTCTTGCCCTAGATGTGCATGATGATCAATTCATTTCGATTCCTAAACGGGTGAAACTATTAGTTTCATTGCTAACAACTGATTAACGAACCCTTGGCACCAAACACCCTTGGGAACCATAATGAAAAATAGCACGTGTGCCTTCTTCATCCTTTTTATGGTGCATACATGGGTGGCATCATGACTCTTTTTTTCATGAAAAACCAAAACAACTCTTAGCAATGGATATCTCAACTCTCGCATCGATGATAGCCATTAGGTCGAGGGCATGCTTACCTAAGTGTCATGCATTGTCTCCCCCTCTAAATCCCCACCCATTAGGCCTATAGTAAGGGGCTGAAAATCACCCCTCATGATCTCATCGATAGTGGTTGGCCCAAAAGGGAGTCTTCGACAATGATAGCATCATGATCGTTGGTGGTAAAGCTCTTGGCATGCTTCGACTCCAATGACACATGCTCGTTGTCCATCTAGACCCATTGGACCACTCACATCACTTGATTGATGCTAGCATCATGACCTCAGGTCAAGTAGGATTACCTGATGAATTTAAGCATATCAATATACAGAGAAAAAGAAACTTACCAAGATTCCCCTAGTAACAACAAGCGAACCAAAAAGAGCCCAGCTTGAGAATCTAGTGCCCATGACATTTGAATTATAATTTACAGAAGCATCTTCAATGGTGGACTAGGCCCAAGTCCCTAGGAAAAGGGAGCCAGAAAGGCTGAGAGCCCTATTATGCCTAGACCCTATCATACCATGATGTGCTATCTGTGAGTTGGGTAGTTTGGGTATGTAGCCTCAATAGGGCAATAAATTTCATCCAAGGCTGAATATGTGTGAGAAACTAAGAGAACAAGTATCACAAGGGAAAGATGAAAAGGACTTTGAAAAGAGAGTCAAAGAGTTCTTGAAATTATCAAGAAAGAAGTGAAATGGTGGCCAATGATGCGTCTTGGTTAAATGTGGAACAACGATAGTCGATCCATCGATCGACTAAGGCATGGACCATTATGGATTATGGCGGTGGCCCGAACCCAAGCTTTCAATATGCCTATGGAGACATCATTACCACAATTATAAAATACAGCACATGCCATTTTGACATGCCTTGACACTCACATGCTCTTGACATAGGCCTGTAGGTTCCTCATCTGGCCCATCTTGAAACATGAAGTAAGGAGTCTAACATGTGTGTGAGTCAATGAGGTAGAAAACCTATGAAACATAAGAAAGTTGATTGGTGGGACCCCTCACGAATGAGCTACTAACTAACCTTGATCTTTTGAGAAGGGTTCGAGTGTGAGCATGCCAATAAAGACATGAAAGATAAGGAACTATGCCTGAGTGGGACAAAGCTAAAGGAAACTATGGTGGAGGCCCACAATGATACTAGCATGTAAATTTTTTATCTAACTTAGGTATAGGGGTGAAAGACTAATCAAACTGTTTAATAGCTAGTTCCCTCTAAAGTTTTCCTTAGGATAGTTGGAGCCCTTAGTGAATTCCATAAGGTAAAGCTAATGATTAGAGGCATCAGGGCCACAACACCCTCGACCTATTCTAAAACTTCAAATAGGTAGGATGGTGCGACTTCATTAAGCCATGCCACGAAATTTAGAGCTCTAAATGGGCCATTTTTAGTAAGTAGAACTGGTGATGCAGGATGAACTAGAAGCCAAGTTATGGTGCCCAACTTTGCACTAACCTAGAACCCACAAAGTGTGTTGGTCGATTAAGATAGCAAAATAGTGGTCATGGAAGTTGAAATTTGCTAAAGAGTGTGTAACAACTCACCTACCGAGTCAATTGGCCCTGAAAATGGATGACACTTAAGTACATGACCTATAGTCGACTATCAGGGCAATGGCCAAGCCCCGATGAGTAAAAAGGCACATGGTCACCGTAAAACCCGAGGCATAAGCTAGGGTGGAGCAACCGTTAGTGTAGATCTTGGTGTTAGTAGTAAATATTCAAATGAAAACTTTGAAGGCCAAAGAGAGGAAAGGTTCCATGTGAATAGCACTTGCATATGGGTTAGTTGATCCTAAAAAATGGGGGAAGATAGTCTAATAGTGCATCTAGCATAAGCTTTGAAATGGAATAAAGTTAAAATTCTTGAACCAAGATGTAGCGATTGACGACAATGTTAGAGAATCTAGAGACATTGGTGGGGTCCTCAAAAAGAGTTATCTTTTCTATTTCGTGGCCTTCCCACCCTGGAAACGACTCAACTATAGGTAGGGTCCAATAGCCAAATGAGCAATGTATGTTGCTTAGTGTCTAGTGCACCCCTGGCAACCCTTGAAAATTTGGAGCACTAAGTGCCATTCGTGTCCAATCATACTCATAACCACATCAGGTCTTCAAGGTAAACAACCATTGGTCAATGGAATAATGTATGCAATGGAAGTCAGCAAAATGGATTTGTAACCTCAAGAAAAGGATTAGCTTTGAGGGTTATGCATGGGGGTCCTATTCCTGAACCCATCGGCTATCAATGCACTATTGAGCTACTCCCATGGCAAGAGCAAGTCACCAAGTGTCGGTCGAGAGCCTTTCCCAAACAATGAATAGTCAACTTTGAACTAGTATGGACTAAGGCAATTTGACTATTTAATTAAAACAAAACATTGCAATAGTCCTTACAGATGCTCACATAATGTGATTTTTGGCCAGTGCTTTGAATGTCAAAGTGAAAAATTTTAACCAAGCGTAGGTAAACGGCGGGAGTAACTATGACTCTCTTAAGGTAGCCAAATGCCTTGTCATCTAATTATTGATGCGCATGAAAGGATTAATGAGATTCCCACTATTCCTATCTACTATCTAGTGAAACTACACCCAAAGGAATGGGTTTGGCAGAATCAGTGAGGAAAGAAGACCCAATTAAGCTTAATTCTAGTTTGACTTTGTGAAATGACTTGAGAGGTGTAGGATAAGTGGGAACCCTTGGGTGAAATTGAAATACCACTACTTTTAACGCTACTTTACTTATTCTGTAAATCAAAGGTAGGGCACGACCTTTTCTTTTAAACCCAAAGCCAACTTCGATCAGTTAATCTAGGTGAAAGACATTATCAAGTGGGAAGTTTGGCTGGGGTGGCACATCTGTTAAAAGATAATGCAAATATCCTAAGATGAGTTCAGTGAGAATAGAAATCTCATGTAGAACAAAAGGGTAAAAGCTTATTTGATTTTGATTTCTAGTACAAATACAAACTATGAAAGCATGGCTTATCGATTCTTTAGACCATCAAAATTTAAAGCTAGAGGTGTTAGAAACCACACGGATAATTGGCTTGTGGCAGCCAAGCATTCATAGTGACTTTGCTTCTTGATCTTTCAATGTCAATTTTTTCGATCATTATAAAGCAAAATTCACCTTCGATTGTTCACTAGCCACTGGGAACATGAACTAGGTTTAGACATCATTAGATAGGTTAGATTTACCTTGTAGATTGCAGTGTCACAATAGTAATTCAAACTAGTATGAAAACAATCATTGATTCGCACAATAGGTCATCACACTTAGTTGAAAAGCCAAAGGCACAAAGCTACCATGTATTGGACTATAACCAAATGCTTTCAAGTCAAAATCTAGGCTAGAAGTGATGCATGTGCCTATCACCTAAATGTTGAGCCACAGTAGGGGCCAATGCCCCCAAAGGCATGTGTCCTAAGTGCAGCCTCCACGTTGAACAAGCCACATGGACCTCCTTAGAGCTCAATTCCCATCGAGTGGTAGGTAGAATCCTTTATAGATGGCTTAAATACGTGATGGGATATTGTATATGGTAGAGTAGCCTTGCTACCACATCTATTGAGATTAAACCCTTTATCATTTCAATTTGTCCCTTTTCCCACCACACCCATCGAAGTCCTTTCACTCCATTTTTTTACATTGCACCCTTCTAGGGTTAGGGATGAATGGTGTTCTCCATTGCAATAGATTCAATCTAGTATTTGTTATAGCCACCAACTAAACTACAATTAAATGTCTTTGGTAGTTGTTACAATGACAGCCTCACCCTTGGTTTGGGCACTTACCTTGAACTCCATCAGTGTACGCCAACCCCTGGTGTAGGTTGTTGCCTCGAACACCATCAATAGCATGCGGCCCTTGGTTGGTATAGGCAATAGCATCCAATACCATCGACTAATGCTAGCTTATTGTTGCCTCATACACCATTAGTAGATGTTGGCCTTTGGTGTGAGAAGTTGCCTCGAACACCATCCCAAATGCTGGCACTTGGTATGGGCACTTACCTCTACCACTGATACTGCAAGCAGGCTCTTGGTGCGGGTTGTTGCCTCAAACTCCTCTTAGTAGATGCTGGAACTTGGTATGGCATGTGTACCGTGAACCTTCCACCCATAGGACTTGCCTACCCCTCAATCACCATCAGCACCAAATAATGCTCAATGCATGCGTCACATGCTCCAATCTTAAGCCAAACTCTATGTAACCTTGGATAGGGAATTGACTCTATTTTCCTAAGTTAGCCTACAAAAGTTAAGTGCTTAACATAATTCCAGCTTGTCAAAAATTGTGCTATAGTATTGGGCTTTCTAGAAGCCCACAAATCTAATCCTCCTAGGACTATGTTCAAGTGTGCCCATACCTACCTCTAACTATGCACCCGCACCTCGATCATTGGTGCCCACAGCTGGGTCTAATCGTGTGCTTGTGCATCGTTCACTAGTACCTACACCTAGGCTTGGTTTAATTTTACTAAACTTGAACACTGTGCCTAAGCCTCTAAAGTCCTAATCATTACCCGTACCACTAAAAAAGGCTAGTTCCTCATGACCTAGGCCTTTAGTAGGCCTTAAGGCCTAGCTCCCTAGCTATTGAACCTATCTCGCTAGAATTGGAACTGCTCATCGACTCGGAGAGAACCCTTAGGCCAAGGTCATATTACAAACCATGACACATGTGTCACTCGTTGAGACTTAAGCTTTGACTCATAAGGCTCTAGGACCTAGGAATGGACTCATCCAATTTCCCACATTGGCCTTCAACTAAATTGGCGTACAGACACCCAAGCTACTGCTAGACAAGCCTGCATATAAGGTGTTTAATGGAAAGCTAAAGAGAACAACAAAGATAGGCAAGAGTAAACTTGTATTACTCAAGTTATAGTGTGTATAATAAGGGTGGGCGCACCTCCTATTTATAGTTAAAATCCCCTTGAATCAATGGTTGACATTATTCCTATTCTAATGCTCACAAAAAGTACAATATGTATAGGACATACAATGGGATTACAATGAATCGTTCTAAATTTACATGTATACACGTACTTTGGTTTTGCCTACACCTAGGCTTACTCCCACGCTCATACTGTGTTTGTCTAAAAGTTGCCAAATTGGATCCCTTGGCCTGAGCTGCCTAAGCTTGTTTTAGTGCCTACACACCTATTCTAGGTCATGGTTCTATACATAGGGCCTCCATTACACCTTTGGGCCTGGTTTTCCTTACATTCTGACTTGGTCCATGTTGCTTTAGAACCACTTCCTATCTTGGTAAGAACCCCTTGAGAGCAGAATGCATGCACAAGCACCGAAACTGCCCATGCAAACTTGCCAGACCAAGGTTGACACTTATAGATGGTCCTCAGATGGACTAAGCCCCATTGCAGGTACACTAGGCCTTGGTGTGGGCACATTAGGCCATAGTAGACCCAACTATCATCAGGCCCAAGTAGACCCAATAGATAGAACTTTTTAGAAGGATCTAGAGGCTCCCATGATAGTATAGTTTCCTACATAATTCAAACTCTTAACGTATATCTCATGTAATCTCTTTGTAATCTTGGACATTGTAATAGCCATTGGATTGAGTCAATCCTAGCCATTGATTCATGAGGGCTTTAATTATAAATAGAGGGCTTCCCTACCTTCATTTGGTATACAAAAACACTTGAGTGAATACAAGTTATAGCATTTCCAAGCATTTCTTGCTTTCTAGCCTTTTCTAGCTTTATAGTGCCTTTCAATATTCTTTTGAGTGCTCATTGCTTGAAAGTATTTGCATGCTAACTTAGGTATATAAGGAGGGAGTCCAGCCTAAGGCCACATGGCACATTTGGTTTATGTCCTAAGCCTATGACACATGCACATGCCTCAAGCACCATCGGGACATGTTGGCCCATGGTCTCAGCATATGTTTTGACCACCATCAACACATGCAGGCCCTTTATGCAGGTAGTTCCCTCAGACACCATCAACATATGCTAGGCTATGCATCATGCGCACCATGATAGATAGTAGGTGGGCTCAAACACATCTTTATATTTCTGCCATGCCAATGCCATTTTTATTGCTTGTAAATTTTCCTAAGCGCTCACTAGTGCCCACACCTAGGCCTGGTTCAATTTTGCCAAACATGAACATGGTGCCTAAGCATCAAAAGTCTTGATCACTACCTATACCACTACTCTAAGCTAGTTTCTCATAACTTGGGTCTCTAGTAGGCCTCAATGCCTAGTCCTGCTAGCTGTCAAACCCTATCCCACTGGGACTAGAACTACTCCTTAACTCAGAAAGAACCCATAGCCTTGGACCAGCTTGCAAACTATGACACATGCATATGCCTCAACCATCATTGATACATCTTGGCCTTTAGTCTTGACATATGCTTCGACCACCATCAACACATGTTGTGTCATGCACCATGCATGGGTATCATAGGCTCAGGATGTGTGTCACGAGCTCTGACCTAAGACTTAGAATCCATGTGGTCTTAGGCTTGGAATCACCACCTTCTAGCCTAAGTCAGCCTAGAACACAAGTGTGCAACACTAAAATAATGGGAAGGATAGAATGTGCAAGTTTGAGAAAAACAGAAGAATAAGAGAATTGCTAGAATATACTCTGTATTTTACTAAAGCAAAAGTGTAAGATGATGTACAAAGAAGGGTAAGGTGACCCTCTATTTATAGTTGAGGTCTCCAGCTACATTTATGGCTAAATCTTTAAAATAAAAAAATTACAATCAATCAAGGATCACATAGTTTATATTAATACACGATTTCTGCTTCCTAATTTTTAGGGTCAACCAGATCCTCCAGAAGGCTCCTATTAATCTTATGTGCTTCTAAAAGATCTTACTATCCACTTTCTCTTTTGGGCTTTCTTGGATGTGGTGCGGGCATCTTGTAAGCCTGGCCTTGGCTGTGCAAGCTGGCCTGCATGCTATGCAGGCGGTTTGGACTCCTCTCCATGGGCTAGTGTGCAAACCCTCGACAATGCTCCTAGTGCATGACCCTCAATCTCGAGTGCTTGAGCTTGTGCACCTGGTGCACTCACCCAAGGCATGACATTTTCCCCTACCTGATTGCACAACACCTTCGTTACATCTTCTGTATGGTACTACTTCATCTGCTCCCAAAACTACCATAAATCTTTTACTAGTTCCCAGCTTGCCTCACTATTTGAAAGTCCTTTCTAGCACACTAAGTACTTCTATCTTGGTTGATTGTTCTTCTGCCTCATTTTTTGGTCAACTATGATGCTGTGGACCTCCTTCTCATATAAGGCCTTAGCTTCCAATGGCACATGCTTTGACTCTTCCTATCTTGGATCTCTCTCATCCTCACGAAATGGCTTGAGCATGCTAACTTGGAACACCAAGTGTACCTTTAGCTTGGGTGGTATATCTAACTTATAGGCAACCTTACTTACTCTCTTGACTACTCGTAAAGGTCCTTCATACCTCTAGACTAGGCCTTTGTGCAGCCCCTTATGGCACATAATGGGATGTAGCTTCACCAACACCAAGTTTCCTACTTGGAACTGCATGTCTCACCTATTCTGGTCTACCCACTTCTTTGACCTTTTTGCTGTTTTATGTAGATAGACTCTAGCCAAGTCAGCTTCCTCCTGCCAAGCCTTGGCAAACTTGTATACTATTAGATTCGACCCTATATAACCTACAGCAATCAAACTAGGTGTTAACAATTGCTGACCTGTCATGATCTCAAATGAAATCTAGTTTGTTGCCTCGTTCCTTTGCAAGTTATAAGAAAACTAGGTGACATCTAACAGCTTTGGCCAGTCTCTTTGCATGGCACTCACATAGTGCCTAAGGTAGACCTCCAATAGCCCATTCACATGCTCAGTCTATTCATCGGTCTGTTGATGTATGCTAGTGGAAAAGTTCAAGTCTAACCTCAATAGCTTGAATAACTCAGTCCAGAACCTACCCGTAAAATGCTTGTCTTGATCATTAACAATGGTCCTCGACAGTCCCTAGTACTTCACCATGTTCTTCAGGAACAATCGAGCTACTTCTTCGGCTAGGCACTCTTTAGTTGTTGGAATGAAAATCCCATACTTAGAAAAGCTGTCCACCACTACCATGATGCTTCCAAATCCCTCTGCCTTGGGTAGACTAACTATAAAGTCCAAAGTGATGCTCTCTCATGGTTGCTCTGGCACTGGCAATGGCTCAAGATATTACTTAATTTTTTAAGCTCCACCTTGTCTTATTGGCATACAGGACAAGTCTTCAAATAGGCCTCTACATCTTCCCTCATGTATGGCTAGTAGTATCAGTCCTCTATCAAAGCCAAGGTACGGCTCACCCCTAGGTGTCCACTAACCTCGAATCATGGCACTCATGCATGACTTCTCTATAAAACATCCCATGCTACGGCACAAATAGCCTACTACCCCTGATGTACAATAAACCATCCTGCAACCAAAATCACCTAGTTTTACCTTGCTAAGCATACTCCATGAGAGCCTTGGCTGTAGGATCATGCATAAGCTCTTTTTTGATACATGGCACTAAAGACCCCTTTGGTTGGCTAATGGTAGCAAGGTTCGCCTTTCTGCTCAGGGCATCAACCACCAAGTTTGTCCACCCTGGCTTGTACTCTATCTAGAAATCAAACTCCATAAGAAAATCCTACCACCTCACCTGTTTGGGGGATAGCTTCTTCTATGACTGAAAGTAGTTGGTCACCACATTGTCCATTCTGACCACAAACCTCGACCCCAATTGGTAATGGCACCAAGTGCGTAAGTAGTGCACCATTGCAGTTATCTCTTTCTCTTAGACCATATACCTACATTCAGTCTCATTAAGCTTTTTGACTCTCAAATGCAATCAGATGTCCCTTTTACATCAACACACCGCTTATTACATAATCTGATGTGTTTATATGCACCTGATACAGCTTGGCATGGTCTGGCAAGGCCAAGACTGGTTTCTTGATCACAGCATGCTTTAACTGATCAAAGGTTTCCTGGCACCTTACGCTATACTGCCATGCTCTTTTTTTTTTTAGCAAGTCAATCAATGGCATGGTTATGTTGAGTGGCCTTTGATGAAGGGCCTGTATTAGTTGGCCAACCTTATGAATGACCTCAACTCAGTGACCTTGGTTGGTGGTTCGTACTCCAAGATGGCATGCACATTGCCTTCATCCATGTGAATCTTGCCACCTCCCACTATGTGGCCTAAGAATAAGATCTCTTGTTGGGCAAATGAGCACTTCTCCTTCTTGACATATAGCTTATGCACTTACAACACCTCGAACACCTGTCTCAAGTGGCCTACATGCTCTCCCAATGTCTAGCTGTAGATTACAATGTCATCTAGATAAACCACAACAAATCGATCAAGAAATGACTGAAGTACCTTGTTCATAAGTGTACAAAAGGTTGCTAGGGCACTGGTGAGTCAAAATGGCATGAACAAGAACTCATACGAGCCATACCAAGTGACACATGCTATTTTGAGCTTATCTCCTTCTATGATCCTGACCTGATTGTAGCCCGACCTAAAATCCAGCTTGGTGAACCACCTTGAACTCCCAAGTTGGTCGAATAATTTTGCAATGAGTGGGATAGGATTCTTATTCTTAATGGTCAGCTTGTTCAAAGCCCGATAATCTATACACAATCACAATGACCCTATCATGCTTGTGCTGAAATAGAACGAGTGCACCATATGGCACCTTAGATGGCCTGATAAAGCCAGCATCATTCAACTATTTGAGTTATTTCCTTAACTCCTCCAACTCTAGTGGGGACATTCGGTAAGGGACTCTAACTGGTGGCTTGGGCTTAGGCACTAGCTTGATCTTATGGTCCACCTTCCTCTTAGGTGGTAGCTTGCTAGGCAGCTTTATGAGCATCACATCACTAAAAGACTCCAGCACCTTTATCACCTCCAAGGGGCTATTAGACTCCTCTTCCCTTGACTCCTTATATTTCAGGGCTGCCAACAAGGTGTCTTCCTCCCTGTTCACTGCCTTGGCAAATTGAATAGCTAACACCACCTTAGACCCAATCTTAAACCCTCATCTCAATGGTACAAAACATTGGCACTGTGTATCCATAATGCAAATCCAATTGGCAAAAGGCACAAGGAATACGTTAATCTGAACAAGGAAATCCAACCCAATCATAAACTTATAGTCATCCAAGGGTATTACCTCATTGGTTTCTTTGCGCTTCCAATCTCTAAGCTACAACTCCACTCCTAGTGCTACTCCAATGGCTGGAGCTTCCTTAGAGTTCATCATCTTAATGGTACTAGTCCCTTTCTATACCTTCAATATGAGCTCTTGGGTTCAAACCCATGAAATAAACAAGTGCAAGGCACCTGTGTCCACCAGTGCACTCATCTTCTGACCCTAACCATCAAATCAGCAAACATTAAGCCCTTTGGTTTGCAGCTCACCTTACTCTGGACAGCATTGAGCACCAACGACCCAAGCTTTGCTACCCTTACCTTTGGCTCCTCATCAAACTCCTTGTCTACAATAGCCAGCATGCCCTTCTGTAGGTAGTTGCCTGCTATGTAGCTCCCTCCACATAGGTAGCATACGAGTGGCTCTTGATCCCTCTTTGCCTTTCACTTCCTTGCTAATGGCTTCCTCTTACCATCTTTGTCTGAATGGTTTCGATCCCTATCCTTGGATTACCGATCATGGTTACTTCTCTTGGACTATTTCTCTTGGTCCCTCTTATCCTTGCCCTTTCCCTTACACTTGAAAGACTCGAACTTGTTCAATTGTTTGAACTCCACCAAAGACTCAGTAGTAGTCATGGTTTTAGCCAAGTTACGAACTCCCTGCCTTTGTATCTTGTGTTTCTGTCATGGTTTTGAAGTGAAGTTAGGAATCCCACATCATTTAAGTACTAGAGTTGGTCTTGGGATATAAGGGTTCACACCTCTTCCTCCTTGTAAGGCACTTTTTATGGGACAAAACCATAAGGCCAGAAGGGCCATAGTAGATAATACTTTACAAGGGTGTGAACCATAGTAAGTAAGCTGATCTAGGATGCTGGATGAGTGCATGCTTGGTTCTTAGAGTCACATAGGCCTAACTATTAAGTCTCGATCTGTGACAAGTGGAATCAAAGCCAACTCTATGGGGTACTAAAGATGTGCCATAGAGGACGGTAGGCCCTCGTTGGAATAGGAAAAGATGTCATAGTCCTGAAATGAAGTCAGAAATCCCACATCAGTTAAATACTAGAGTTGGTCTTAGGATATAAGGGTTTACACCTCTTCCTCCTTGTAAGGCATTTTTTGTGGGATAAAACTGTGAGGCCAGATGGGCCAGAGCAAACAATACTTCACAAAGGTGTGAATTGTAGTAGGTAGGCTAATCTAGGACACTGGATGAGTGCATGCTTAGGTCCTAGAGCCACGTAGGCTTGGAGATTAAGTCTCAATCCATAGCACTTCACCCATAGCTTCAACCAATCCATGAAAGCAAATAGGCCCTCTATCTTACTCAGATCTGAGATCTGAAGCATCAGTTCAGAGAATTTTTAGACGTAGTCCCATATCTCCTCTTGTTAGGTAAGCTTACACAACTTTGCCCGTACCTTATCATTGGCATACTCTGAGTAAAACTGCTATCTAAACTCATTTTGGAACTCTGCCTAGGTTCCAATCATGGCACCCTATACCTCACATCATCACACCTGTGCCTTCACCATAATAAAGCAACATCAGTAAGATACATTGACATAGTGCTTACTTTGGTAGCCTCATCTTGCATGCCCGTGGCCCAGAAGTACTGCTTTATACCCCATAGGTAGTTGTCTACTTCCTTGGCTACCTTGGTCCCCTTGAACCCTTTAGGCTTAGGGATCTCCACACAGGTCTTAGATGCTCCAGCAAACATGCCATTCCCTATGGTAGTCTTGCACGCAGCGAACTCGCTCTTGAGCTCCTTTATCTCATTGTGCATGGCCTTCATGCCATCACACATGGTCTTCATGCCATCACGTATGGTCTTCACCTAGGCCTCCAAGGTCTCGTTCCTTTTGGGGGATCACATCCAGGCCTTAATTGAGAGTAGCTTGTAACTCACCCTTGAGCTCCTCCTCTATAGAGTCTAACGCTTCAATATGAGTCTCCACATCATCAAGCTTTTCTTTCATGTCACCTATGGTCACCTCCACCTTGGACAGCGTCCCATTTATGGTAGACCAGATGTCTCTTGAACTAGCCTTCTTGCCCCTTTCGCACCCTTGCTTTAGGCCTTTGGTTATTAGCTAGCCACATCGCTTTGGGATGCCATCTCTTTAACTGTGATCTAACCTGCACACATACAAACAAGCAAAACCAAAACTACTCTGATACCAACTATCAAGAGCTCTGACCTATGAATCAAAATTTGTGCAGCCTTAGGCTTGGAATCACCTCCTTCTAGCCTAAGTCAACCTAAAACTCAAATGTACTAGCACTTGAACAATGGGAAGGATAAAATGCACAAGTTTGAGAAAATTAAAAGAACAAAAGAATTGCTGGAATATGCTCTGAATTTTACTAAAACAAAAGTGTAAGATGATGTATAAAGAAGGGTGGGGTGACCCTTTATTTATAGTTGAGGCCTCTAGCTACACTTATGGCTGAATCCCTAGAATCAAAGAATTACAATCAATCAAGGATTACATAAATTACATTAATACAGGACTCTGTTTCTTGATTTTTTGGGTCAACCAAATCCTTCAGAAGGCTCTTACTGATACAATGCACTTTTAGAAGATCTTGATGCTCATTTCCTTTCTTGGGCCTTCTTAGATGTGGTACGGGCATCACACGAGCCTGGCCTACATGCTGGACGGGCAATCTGGACTCTTCACCAAGGCCTAGTGTGCAAACCCCCACCAATGCTCCTAGTGCGCGAGCCTCAACCTCGGGTGCTTGAGCCTATGCACTTGGCACCTGCCCAGGGCATGACACATGCACCATGCATACCATACCTGGGCAGTAGGTGGATGCAACCACATCTTCATAATTCTACCATGCCAATGCCATTTTTATAGCTTGTAAATTCATATAAGCGCTCACTAGCACCCATACCTGGGCCTAACTCAATTATGTCGAGCCTCTAAAATCTTGATCACTACCCATACCTTTGTTCTAGGCTAGCTTTTCGTAACCTGGGCCTCCAGTAAGCCTTAAGGCCTATCCATCTAGCCATCAAACCTTGTCTCACTAAAACTGGAATTGCTCCTTGACTTATAGAGAACCTATGGGATTGGACTAGCTTGTGGAATGTGATACATGCACATGCTTCGACCACCATCGGGATATGTTGACCCTTAGTCTTAGGTCATGCTTTGACCACCATTAAAACATGCTAGCCCTTTATGTGAGCAATTCCCTTAAACACATTGGCACATGCTAGGCCAGTCACCACATATAGGTATCCTAGGCTCAAGCTATGCACTATGCATACCACGATTAGGTAGTAGGTGGGTTAAAGCACATCTTTATATTTTTACCATGCCAATGCTATTTTTATGGCTTGCAAATTCATATAAGCACTCACCAGCTCCCATATCTAGGCCTGGCTCAATTTTACCAAACCTATACACTATGTCTGAGCCTTTGGAGTCTTTATCACTACCTATACCACTATTTTGGGGTAGTTCCCCATAACTTGGGCCACTAGTAGGCCTCAAAGCATGGTCCTTGTGGCTATCAAACCCTATCTTACTAGAACTAAAACTATTCCGTGACTCAAAAAGAACCCCTAAGCTTGGATTAGCTTGTGGACTATGACACATCACATGCCTTGACCTTCATCGACATCGAAAGATGCTTAATGCATACACTTGCCTCAACCACCATCGGGACTTGTTGGCCCTTTATCTCAACACATGCTTTGACCCTCATCTACACATGCTAGCCTTTATGCAGGCAATTACCTTGAACACGATCAGTACATGTTGGGCCCCATACCATGTGTAAGTATCTTAGGCCTAGGCTGGCACCATGTGCACCATGGTTGGGCAATAGGTGGGTTCAAGCACATCATCATATTTTTATTGTGCCAATGACATTTTTATGGTTGTAAATTCATATAATGGCCCCTTAAGCCTTCATGTGAAGTTTCATGGCAAGATGACTCATTTTTTTTTATTTTTCATAAATTTTAAAATTTTTCTCGATTTAGATTTTTTAAATTTTTTTTAAAAGGAGTTTTGGCCCTAATTTTGGTATACATGATCCTTGTATTTTTATTGGCTTCCATAAAAAAAATTCAACTAAAAAATTAAAGTGTAGAAGATTTTTTGGAAGATTTTTTGGCCATTTGAAAAAAATGCTCCTAGTTTAGACTCTTGAATGGCTACTAGCTGCGAACCTATAAAAGCTCTTACGCTCTTTAAAAGGTGTGAGTTGTCAAGGTTCCTTGGGGATATAGGGCCAATATAAGGGTGAAGGACTTGTGCCCATCGTATATAATGTGCGTACATTTCCCTAGCCCTTACCCCTAATTGTTGGAACCTTTAATGCCACTGATCAAGTTCTCCAATGATGGTGCCCTAGGTAAAAAAATGTTGAACTAGCACATGCCTAAGTCCAATATATGCATTGTGGCCTAAAATCAAATTTTGACTAAGGCCTCAACAATCAATGGCACATGCTGGTGCATGGTGCAGGCACATGCCTTGAACATCATTAGCACAAGTTAGCTTTTGGTATGGGCACTTGGCTCGACCATCATTGACATAAGCTGACACTAGGTATGGGTACTTGCCTTAACCACCATTGGCACATGCTGGCCTTTGGTTTGGGCATATGCCTCGATCAACATTAGTAGTAGATGGCTTTTGGCGTAGGTAGTTACCTTAAACACCATCAACACATGCTGGGCCTTGGTGTCAGCACATGCCTTGACCACCATTAAAACCTACGAAATCTTGGTGCAAGATGTGCCTGTTTGAAAAATTGTCCGCATTTCAAATGCTCTAATGTCTACTACAAGCATATCTATAAAATCTCTCATGCTCTTTAAGAGTTAGTTGTCCGAGCCCCCTTTTCCCTTCCATGAGGGGAGTAAGTGTACATAATGGGCCTATCATTGCATATATCCATGATAATGTTCCTAGACCAAAATCTAGGCCATTCTTGCCTTCTCATCATGTTGTCTGGCGACTAGTTAGTCTAGTGATCTATAGGCACCTATGGCCTTGATCAGTTAACATGCATGTGAAAAAAAGGCTTAGTTATGCTGATCTCAAGCCCGTGCCTATGTCACAAGCCAGGAGCTTAAGCTTAGCTACCATGCAGCGTTAGGTGGGAAATTACTGTTTATATGCCTAAGTCGGCCTTTAAACCAACTTGGTGTCATGCACTAATCGACTATGTCATGCACTTGTGCTAGAACTTGACTAACCTCCTAGGAGTTTATGAGAAAGCTAGGAAGGAAATGGTCAAGGCAAGAGTAGTTTATTTACTTGATTAGGTATGTATACTTGCTATTGGAACACAGTCCCTATGTGTTCTCTACAAAGGCTTTCAAAGCCTATATCCCTAATGCTTACACTCTTGCTTCGTTATGTTATCACTTGGTTATGGTTTATGTACAAATGAGGAAAAGGCTTTCCTATTTATACTTGAGCCCCCTTGGTACTTATGGTTACAATGAATCCAAGTGCATGGCCTTTAAGAGCTTTTTACACAGTTCTATGGTGCCTACACTTCAACAAGGTAGGCTAAGGCCTTTTTAGAGATATGCTGGTTTCAAGCTCCCTATTAAGCACTTGGGTTTGGAAAAGCCCAAGCATTTTCACTCAATGCCCATGCCTAGTGTGTTCCAGAGTCTTCTTTATTTAGATGCCACTATACCTATGGCTAGGGCCTTCTAAATGCTTTTTCATTTAGATGCTACAATGCTTGTCACTATGCCTATGCTTGGTCTTTCTAAAACCTTTAGTACCCGTACACCTGGCCTACCTACAGGCTTGTCTAACCCTTCCATGTTTTAGGCCTTTCTATGTCTTACTACCTGCACCACATCCTAGAGTGTTCTAAAACCTTTTAGCAGGCAATCCTCTTGCCTGACACCATGTAGCTCACCATGAAGGTACTCTTACACTCTAGCCTTGGCCTTGGCCCACACACTTGGGTAAAGTATGTGCCTTTAAGAACTTGGTCTTGAACCTACCTAATGCTTCACCTCACCATCTTGAGCAAGTCTCGTTATGTGACCCTTTTGGTCGATGACTCATGCACGATCCATGACATTTTTCCTCACTTGTTCCAGCAATGCCCTTGTTACTAGAGGAATGCCAATCCTTCACCATACGTGCATGCTAGATCAATGTTTACCTCTTATCCCAATGGCCTTTGGCACCTAATTATGATCATTCTTTTCTGTTGGCTTGACACTGATGTGTCTACTATTAAATTGACTTTCTCTTTAGAGTCACCCATTATGCACTTTGATAAAAAAGGTCTAGTTGATCTCTTTGATTTGACTGGTGGCTCTCCATGTCCACACTCTGTTGATCTTATTGGCTTGATTGGTGGCTCTTTGTAGCCACACCATTATCACCTTCATCGAAAGCTTGAGAGGTTTGTTTTTTTTTTGGCTCAATCAAATAGCACTGCGCCTCAACATATCATTGGAGTCTTCAAAGTGCTGATTGCTATCATTATTCTTGCTGTTGGACTCCTTTTAAGTCTTTACAATGGCTACAAGCTTTTTTTATTATGGGCAATCTCTAGGCCTATGTGATCTTAAACATAAGAAACAAGTAAAGGTAATGGCCTTCTTACCTTTGTCCTTGTTAGACTCCTCAACCCTTTCCATGCGATGCCAAAGCTTCTCCTTAACCTCATCTTTTGATGAAAAGTGATTACTCTTGTCTCCCCCACTTAAGCTACTGTCCCTAGTCTTGGGAGACTTGGTGCACTCATACTTGACCAATGATTTAGAAATTACAATTGCCTGACTCAAGTCTTGGACCCTATGCCACTTTAACTCGATTCTTGCCCATGGCTTTAACCTATCAAGGAAGTAGAACAAGGCTTTTTGCTCACCCATGTTGGGAACCATAAGTGACAATTCTAATAACTCCTAACAATAATCTTACACTCTTCCTATTTGAGTGAGCTAACGAAGCTTCACCCAAGCTTCCTCTTCTCATACTCTAGTTTAAACTATCTTGTTAGTTTTCTCACAAATTGATCCCATGTGGTGTTGCAGTCTCCCTTTGCTGCATGCTATTGCACTTTTGACAACACCATAATAGGGCCACATCAATTAAGTTCATGGCAACAGTGCTTACCTTAGCCTTCTGTGCTATACCAGCCACTCAAAAGTACTACTCTATGCCTTACATGAAGTTGTTGACTTCTTTGGCTGAGTGACTTCTTATGAATGGCTTTGGCTTGGGCACTTTCATCATAGGTCCTAAACCCCTGTTTGCAACATGGTAGCTTGAAACGCAACAAACTCCAGCCCGAGTTACTCTATTTCTTCCTATAAGGCTACCACTTGAGCCTTTAGAGCTTCATTATACTGTGTGAGCACTTCTATCTCTAGAGTCAAGGCATCGTGCATCTCTTCTTTGAGCTCTTCCTATAGCAAGTCTAACTCTTGGATGCAATCCTTAGTGTCCTTAAACTAATCCATCAAATCTCTTATGGTTAACTCATATTTTACCAACCGAGAGTCCATGGATGACAATAGATCCTTCAAACTAGCCTTTCTCCCCTTGTTGTGGGTGAGCAGCCCCTTTGTACTTCACTCGTGCACTTCACCTGAAGGTTACTAGCCATGCTTTGGCACATGCACCATAATTATGAAGCTCAAACTAAGGATTTTCCACAGTTTCATTAAGAGCACTCAAGTGTATTTATGCCCTATTCTTAGCACCGACAACCAACAATCACCCATACAACACTTTTTATTACAAGTCTATAGTATAATCGACCCACTAACACTCAAGTTATGCATGCACTAGAGCCGACACCAACACCGATTGTAACCAAGGTTTGAAACCTACTTTAATTCCAACTCCATGTAGAACTGGCTTGATACCAATTGTCATAGGCTTGGAGCTTAAGCCTAGCTACCATACAACCTTAGGTGGGAAACCACCATCCATATGCCTAAGTCAACCTTTAAAAGGACTCAGTGCCATGCACAAACCAACTGTGCTATGCACTTGTGCTAGAACTTGACTAACCTCCTAGGAGTTTAGGAGAAAACTACGAAAGAAATGGTTAAGGCAAGACTATTTTATTTACTTGATGGGGTATGTTAGTCCTTATGTGTTCTCTATAAAAGCTCTTAAAGCTTAAGTCCCTAATGTTCACATTTGTGCTTCCATATGTTTTCATTTAGTTATGGGTTTTGTACAAATGAGAGAGAGGCTCTACTATTTATACTTGAGCCCCGTTGGTACTTATGGTTAGAATGAATCAAACTATATGGCCATTGAGGCCCTTCCAGACAGTTCTAAGGTGACCAGGCTCCAATAAGGTCGACTAAGGCTTTTCTAGAGATATGCTAGTCTTAGGTTCCCTATTAAGGCTCTAGGTTTGGAAGAGTTTAGACACTTTCGTTGAATGCCTACGCTAAATAGGTTCCAAAATCTTCTCCATTTGGGTGCCACTCTACCTATAGCTAGGGTTTTCTAAAGGCTTATTTGTCTAGGTGCTACAGTGCCTGTCCATGTGCCCATGCCTAGCCCTTTTGAAACCTTTAGTGCCCATGCACTTGGTTTACGTCCAGGCTTCTCTAAACCCTTTTATACCTATATACATGGCCTATCTCTAAGTAGTTCTAGGCTTTTTTGTACCTGACTGCTTGTCTTATATCCTGGGGTATTCTAGAACCTTCTAGCAGTAGTCCTTATGCCTAGCACCTTGTAGCTCATTATGAGTGTACTCTTACACTCTAACTCTAGCTCTAGCCTTGGCCTGCACACTTGGGTAAAATATGTTCTTTTAGGACCTTGGTCTCAATCATTCCTAGTGCTTCACTTGCACCATCTCGAGCAAGTCCCATCATGTGACCCTTTTGGTCTAGGACTCATGCATGGTCTATGATATTCTCCCTTACTTGTCCTAGCAATACCCTTGTTGCTAAGGGAATGTTGATCCTTTAGTGCACACGCACATTGATTCATTATTTGTCTTTTATCTCGATGGTCCTTGGCACCTGATCATGATCATCCCTTTCTCTTACCTTGACAGTGACATGTTTATTGCCAAACCAATTTTTGCTTAAAAGTCACCATGTACACTCTAAGGAAAGGGTCTGCTTGATCTCTTTGGTTCAACTGGTGGCTTTCCATGACAACACTCTACTAATCCTATTGGTTTGACTGGTGGCTCTCCGTAGCCATACCATTATCGCCTTCATCGAGAGTTTGAGAAGTTCACTCCTCTTAGTTCATTCGAATAGCAGCAAGCCTCAATACACCATTAGAGTCCTCAACGTGCTGATTGTTACCATTATTCTTGCCATTGAACTCCTTATAAATCTCCACAATGGCTACAAGCTTCTTCTATTATGGTCTATCCCTATGTATATGTGACCCTGAACACAATAAGTGCTAAAGGTAATAGCCATCTTACCTTTGTCCTTGTTAGGCTCTTCGACCCTTGCATTGTGATGTCGTGGCTTTTCCTCAACCTCATCCTTTAATGAAAAGCAGTTACTCTTATCTCCCCCACTTAAGCTGTTGCCTCTAGGCTTAAAAAACTTGGTATACTGATACTTAACCAATGATTTGGCAACTATAATTGCCTAACTCAAGTTTTGGACCTTACGCTGCTTCAGCTCGATACTTGCCCATGACTTTAACCAGTCAAAGAAGTAAAACAAGGCTTCTTGCTTGGCTATGCTGGGAACCATAAGTGATAGTTCCAAGAACTCTCGATAATAGTTTCACACTCTTCTCTTTTAAGTGAATTGGTGAAGCTTTGCCTGAGCTTTTTCTTTTGCATACTCTAGCTTAAACTATCTTATTAGTTCCCTCACAAACTGATCCCATGTGGTGATTGTGGTGTACCCTCGCTACATGTTATTGTACCTTCAATGCCACCATAACAAGGCCACATTAGTTAAGTACATGGTAGAATGCTTACCATGGCTTCCTCTACTGTACTAACCACTAGAAAGTACTACCCCATGCCCCACACGAAGTTGTCAACTTCTTTAGCTGAGCGACTTCTCACGAATGGCTTTGGCTTAGGACTTTCAGCCTAGGTCCTAAACCTTTGTTTGTAACTATGCAACCCAAAATGCAACAAACTTCTGCTTGAGTTGCTCTAGTTCTTCTCGTAAGGCTACCACTTGAGCCTTTAGAGCTTCATTATGTTGCATAAGCACTTCCATCTCTTGAGTCAATACACTATGCATCTCTTTTTTAAGCTCTTCCTATGCCAAGTCTAGCTGTTGGATGCAATCCTCAGTGTCTTTAAATTGATCCCTCAAATCTCCCATGCCTAACTTTCATTTTGCCAACCGAAAAGCCATGGATGACAATCGATCCTTTGAACCAGTCTTTCTCTCCTTGCTTATGGGTGGGTTGCCCTCTTGCACTTCACTTATGCACTCTACTTGAAAGTTACTAGCCATGCTTTTTCATGCGCACCATAATTACAAAGCTTGGACTAAGGACTTCCCATAATTTACTTAGGAGTACTCACACGTATTTATGCCCTACTCTTGGCATTGACAACCAGCAATCACCTACACAATACTTCTTATTGCAAGTTTACAGCACAACTGACACACTAACACACAAGCTACCCGTGCACTCAAATCGACACCAACGCTGATCGTAACCAAGGTTTGAAACTTACTCTGATACCAACTATCATAGGCTGGGAGCTTAAGCCTAGCTATCATGCAACCTTAGGTAGGAAACTACCATTTGTATGCCTAAGTTAGTCTTTAAACCGACTAGGTGCCATGCACTAATCGATTATGCTCTTCACTTGTGCTAGAACTCAACTAACCTCCTAAGAGTTTAGGAAAAAGCTAGAAAGAAAATGGTTAAGGCAATAGTAGTTTATTTACTTGATGGGGTATATACACTTACTCTTGGAACACAGCCCTTTATGTGTTCTCTACAAAGGCTCTCAAGGCCTATGTCGCTAATGCTTACATTCTTACTTCTCTATGTTCACTTGGTTATGGCTTATGTATAAATGAGGGGGAGGTTCTCCTATTTATACTTGAGCCTCTTTGGTACTTATGGTTATAATGAATCCAAGTGTATGGCCATTAAGGGCCTTCTAGATAGTTTTAGGGTTTCCAAGCTTTAACAAAGTCCGCTAAGGCCTTTCTAAAGATATACTGGTTTTAGGTTCCTTACCAAGCCCTTGGGTCTGAAAGAGTCAAGGCACTTTCAGTGAGTGCCCACACCTAATAGGTTCTAAAGTCTTCTCCGTCTAAGTGCCACTCTACTTACAGCTAAAGTCTTCTAGAAACTTTTTCTCTGGGTGCTGCAGTGCCTATCACTATGCCCATGCCCAACCCTTTTGGGACCTTCAATGCCCACACATCTGGCCTACCTTTAAGGTTCTAGGTACTTTCATGCCTGTGTGCATGACCTGTCTCTAGATGGTTCTAGACCTTTCTATGTCTGACTACCTGTGCCACATCCTAGGGTGCTCTTGAACCTTCTAACAAGTAGTCTTCATGCCTAGCATTGTGTAACATACCATGAGTTTACTCCTACACTTTGGCCTTAGCCTTAGTTTGCACACTTGGTTAAAGTATGTGCCTTTAAGACCTTAGTCTCAATCCTTCCTAGTGATTCACTTGCACCATCTCTAGCAAGTCTCGACCGTGACCCTCTTGGTCTAGGACTCATACATAGTCGGTGACATCTATGGTTGATACTGCCCCAGACCCCAAACTAAGTCCCTAAATTAGGTAACGGCTCCCTAGGATGGTGCAAGCAGAAGCTGCTATCTCAGGCTTGGTCTTGCCTAGTCTTTCAAGTATTTGGTAATCTAGTGGTCCTTTCTCATAGACCAAAAAAATGCCTTGGCCTAGCCAAGCCCGTACATGCAACCAATGCTGTCCAAGACCCAAAAAACAAGTCTTTAAATTAGGCAATGTCCCTTTAGGGTGGTGGTAGTAGAGTTTGTGTATGAGGGCCTAGCCACACCAAGCATTGGTGGTGTCATGTCATTATTACCTATTGGTTAGCAAAGGCAGTCTCATGGCCCTTGCTTGTGTTTTTCTTGTGCCAAGTGGTTATGGCATGGCCTCGTAGATCATTTCCTCCGTTCACTCATCGAGTAATCGATTGGGTAGGTTATGGACCAGTGTGCATAGTTACTACCACATGTATGCAATAGGCATATGAGTGGTGCTATGGTTATGTGTGTTGACAGGCTCCATGCTTAATTCATCGAACTATTGACATGCCATCATCTTCAATCTCCCCTATGTGGTCATCGCACCCTGGGGGCACAATCGAGATCTTATGCTGCATACCTAAATTGATTGAAACTGGATGTCTTGGCATCCCTCATCCATCTTATGTCTTTAGGGGCTATGGGTTAGACCTCAATCATGCCCCATGTCCCAAGTGTGCCACCAAAACCTGTGTGGCCATATTGGTGCAGTAGTGTTCGATCAAGCTCTCAGATGCGAAATGTTTTATAGGCATAGAATTTTGACCCTTGTTCGTTCGATGCTATACATTTTACATGCTCAACATGCATAACACTTGTGCTCCATGTGCATAACACTTGTGCTCCATGTTGGCTCTCTTTGTTGCTCTGTCAGGGTATTGAGGCCCATGCGCTGCTAACATCCTAAAAGAATGCTACGTGGTTGATCCTGCCAGTGTCAAAAGCTTGTCTCAAAGATTAAGCCATGCATATGTGAGTATGAACTAATTCAAACTGTGAAACTACAAATGGCTCATTAAATCAATTATAGTTTGTTTAATGGTATCTATTACTCAAATGACCATAGCAATTCTAGAGCTAATACGTGCAACAAACCCCAACTTCTAAAAGGGATGCATTTATTAGATAAAAGGTTGATACAGGCTTTGACCATTGCTCTAATGATTCATAGTAACTCAACAAATTGCACGACTTTTATGTCAGGACGCATCATTCAAATTTCTACCCTATCAACTTTCGATGGTAGGATAGTGGTCTACCATGGTGGTGAAGGGTAACAGAGAATTAGGGTTGAATTCCGAAGAGGGAGCCTAAGAAACGACTAGCAAATCCAAAGAACGTAGCAAGTGTGCAAATTACCCAATCCTGACATGGGGTGGTAGTTATAATAAATAACAATGTCAGGCTCTATGAGTTTGGTAATTGAAATGAGTACAGTCTAAATCCCTTAATAAAGATCCATTTGAGGGCAAGTCTAGTGCCAATAGCTATAGTAATACCAATTTTAATGGGATATATTTAAGTTGTTGCAGTTAAAAAGCTCATGGTCAAAATTAGGGTTGGGTCATCTAGCCTACCCACAGTGAGCATTGATCTACTCATCCTTCTACTAAAGATGTGCTCCTAGCCTTAACTGGTTAGGTCATTCCTCTAGTGCTGTTATTTTAAAAACAATAGAGTGCTCAAAGTAGGCCTATGCTTGTATACATTAGAATTTCTATCCTATTGTGGTGGCCTTTGAGATCAAAGTAATGATTAACAAAGATAGTTGAGGGCATTCGTATTTCATAGTCAGAGGTGAAATTTTTAGATTTATGAAAGATGAACAATTGGGAAAGCATTTACCAAGGATGTTTTCATTAATCAAGAATGATAGTTGTGAGCTTGAAGATGATTAGATATTAGCCTAGTCTCAACCATAAATGATGTCAACCAAGGATCAATGGATTTACTTTCAAGACTCCGTCAACACCTTATGAGAAATCAAAGTCTTTGGGTTCTGGGGGGAGTATGGTTACATGACTAAAACTTAAAGAAATTGATGGAAGGGCACCACCAGGAGTGCAACCTATGGCTTAATTTGACTTAATACAGGAAAACTTACCAGGTTTAGACATAGTAAAGATTGATAGACTAAGAGCTCTTTCTTGATTCTATGAGAGGTGGTGCATGGTAGTTCTTTGTTGGAGGATTGATTTGTCTAGTTAAATCCATTAACAAACAAGACCTCAGCTTGCTAACTAGCTATATGGAGGTGATCCTTTGTGGCTAGCTTCTTAAAGGGACTATGGCTACTTAAACTAAGGAAGTTTGAGGTAATAACAGGTTTGTGATGCCCTTAGATGTTCTGGGTTGCACGTGTGCTACACTGATGTATTCAATGAGTCTATAGCCTTGGCTGATAGGTTTGGGTAATCTTTAAAATTTCATCATGCTAGGGATAGTAAGTGCAAGTCATTAGCTCATGTTGACTACATCCTTACCCTTTTTACACACCGCCTGTCCTACTGGTTGAATGTCTAGTAAAGTGTTTGGATCATGGTGACGTGGATGGTTTGCTATCTACGATATCATGGAAAGTCCACTGAACCTTATCATTTAGAGGAATGAAAGGTTGTAACAATGTTTTTGTAGGTGAACCTAGGGAAGGATCATTGTCAAAACTTGCTCAATGAATGACCCACAAATGTGTTAATGAAACACTAAGAGGGCAAGCATGTCTTCATACCATAAGCCCCTTCTAGCCTTAGGCGTGTACAATGGTCAATTTGTTTTGCCTCTTGAGTGGGCAAAATGATTGGTATCATCCTCTGTGGCCAAATAACGAGCCCTCGATGCATATCACACTAAAGAACTAGAATGAAAAAGAGCACGTGTGATGTTGCTATCCCTTTCGCAGTGTGTTTGTAGGTGGCGTCGTGACTCCTTTTGTCATAGAAAACCAAAATGACTTTCAGCAATAGATATCTCAGGTCTCGCATTAATGAAGAACGTAGCAAAATGTTATACTTGGTGAGAATTGCAAAATCCCATGAGTAGAAAAATTCTTGTATTTTTGTTGGCATCCACAAAAACATTCAGCTAAAAAATCAGTGTAGAAGATTTTGTGGCCATTTGAAAAAGGTGTCCCCATTTCAAACACTTGAATGGCTACTGACTATGAACCATAAAAGCTTTGATGCTCATTAAGGGGCTATGAGTTATTGAGGTTCATTGGGGGATAAAGGCCCACTATAAGGGCTAAGGACCAGCAGTAATCACACATCATATGTGCACACCCCCTGGCCCCCCACCTCTAATCGTCGAAACCCCATTGCTATTGGTTCAGTTTTGATAATGCTATGGCGATTGGAGTAATGATTAATAGGGATAGTCAAGGACATTCATATTTCATAGTCGAAGGTGAAATTCTTGCATTTATGGAGGATGAACAACTGTAAAAGCATTTGCCAAAGATGTTTTCATTAATCAAGAATGGAAGTTGAAGGCTCAAAGATGATTAGATATTGTCTTAGTCTTAACCATAAATGATGCCAACCAATAATCAATGGATGTTACATTTAGGACTCCTCTGGCACCTTATAAGAAATCAAAGTCTTTGGGTTTCAGGTGGCGTATGGTCATAAGGCTGAAACTTAAAGGAATTGATGAAAGGGCACCACTAGTAGTGGAGCCTATGGCTTAATTTGACTTAACACATGGAAACTTACCAAGTCTAGACATACTAAGGATTGATAGATTAAGAGCTTTTTTTTTATTCTATAGGTGGTAGTGCATGGCCATTCTTAGTTGGTGGAGTGATTTGTTTGGTTAATTCAATTAACGAATGAGACCTTAGCCTACTAACTAGCTATACGAAGGTGAACCTTCATGGCTAGCTTCTTAGAATGACTACGACCTTTTAAGCTAAGGAAGTTTGAGGCAATAACAAGTCTATGATACCCTTAGATATTTTGGGCTGCACACATAATACACTAATGTATTCAATGTGTCTATAGCCTTAGCTGTTAAAGCCGGATAATTTTTAAAATTTCATCATGATAGGGATAGATCATTGTCATTGTTGGTCTTCAATAAGGAATTCCTAATAAGCGTGAGTCATCAGCTTGCATTAACTACATCCCTACCCTTTGTACACACCACCTGTCACTTCGCCCAATTGAATGGTCTATGAAGTGTTCAAATTATGGCAACATGGATGGTTTGCTACCTGCGACATCATGAGAAGTCCACTAAACCTTATCATTTAGAGGAAGGAGAAGTCATAGCAAGGTTTTCATAGGTGAACTTGTGGAAGGATCATTGTTGAAACTTGCTCAATGAATGACACATGAATATCTTAACAAAACATCGATGGGGCGAGGCTGTCTTCGTGCCCTAAGGCTCTTTCGGTTATGGGTGTGCATGATGGCCACTTTGTTTTGCCTATTAAGTCAGTGAAATAATCAGTGTCATCACTTGTGGTCGAATAACAAATCCCCAGCATGAATCGCACTAAGGGATCAAAATGAAAAAGAGCATGTGTGCCATTATCATCGGTTCACATTGCATGTATGGGTGGCATTGTGACTCCTTTTGTCATGAAAAACCAAAACAACTCTCAACAATGGATATCTTGACTCTCGCATCGATGAAAAACATAGTGAAATATGATACTTGGTGTGAATTGCAGAATCCCATGAGCCATCGAGTCTTTGAATGCAAGTTTCACCCCAAGCCATTAGGCCAAGGGCCTAATTGCCTAGGTGTCATGCAACATTGCCCCTTCCAACCCCTTACCCATCGAGCTTCGAGTGAGGGGGCAAAAAATGGCCTTTATGATCTCGTCAATTGTCGTTGGCCCAAAAATGAGTCATTGGTAATGATAGTGCTGTGATCATTGCTAGTAAAGCTCCTAGCATGCATTGTCTCTAATGACGAGCATTTATTTTCCATTTGAACCCCATCAGACCCCTCGCATCACTCAATCAATGGTTGCATCGTGACCCTAGGTCAAGCAAGATTACTCTCTGAGTTTAAGCATATCAATAAGTAAAAGAAAAGAAACTTACTAGGATTCCCCTAGTAATGATAAGCGAATTGGGAAAAGCCTAACTTGATAATTAGGCACCTTCGATATCTAAATTGTAGTCTGGAGAAGCATCCTAAATGGTGGACTAGGCCCAAGTCCACTAGAAAGAGGTATCAAAGAGGGTGAAAGCCTTGTTATGCCTAGACCCTGTCACACCATAAGGCATTATCTGTGAGTCAAGTTATTTAGGAATGTAGCCCTAATCAGGTAATAAATTCTATCCAAGGTTGAATACAAGGAAGAGACCAATAACGAACAAGTATCATGAGGGAAAGATGAAAATGACTTTAAAAAAAGAGTCAAAAAGGGCATGAAATTATTGGTAGAGAAGTAGATAGGGGCTAGGGATGCACCTCAGTTGGATGTGGAATGGCAAGAGTTGGTCCACCAATCAATTTGGGGCATGGATCGATGCAGATCATTGCAATGGCCCAAGCTTAAGCTTTTTATATGCCTACAGAGACATTGTCACCACTATCGTGGAATGAAACACATGCCATCTAGATGTGTGTCAACCCACATGTGCTCTTAGGGTCAACCTACAGGCTCCCCATCTGGCCCATCTTGAAATATGAACCAAAGAGTTTGACATGTGTGCAAGTCAATAAGCTAGAAAACCCATAAGGCGTAAGGAAACTAATTGGCAAGATCCCTCGCAAGTGCACTATCGACCAACCTTGATCTTTTGAACTGCGCCTGAGTGAGGCGAAGGTAGAGAAAACTCTGGTGGAGGCCTGCAGCAATACTAACATGCAAATCATTCATTTGACTTAGGTATAGGGTGAAAAACTAATTGAAATGTCTAGTAGCTAGCTCCCTCTAAAGTTTCCCTTAGGATTGTTGTAGCCCTTAGCAAGTTCCATCAAGTAAAGCCAATGATTAGAGGCATCAGAGGTGCAATACCTTTGACCTATTCTCCAACTTTAAATAGTTAAGAGGGTGAGGCTACTTCATGAAGCCATTCCATGGAATCATGAGCTCTTAGTGGGCCATTTTGTTAAGCAAAACTGGTGATGCAGGATGAACTAGAAGCTAGGTTACAATGCCTAACTGCATGCTAACCTAGAACCCACAAAAGGTGTTGGTCAATTAAGATAATAGGACAGTGGTAATAAAAGTCAAAATCTACTAATGAGTGTGTAATAACTCACCTGCCAAATCAACTAGCTCTAAAAATGGATGGTGCTTAAGCATACAACCTATATATGGCTATTAGGGCAAGGGCCAGGCCCTAATGAATAGCAAGGTGTGGGGACACTGCAAAACCCAAAGCATGAGTAGAGCGACCATCAGTATAGATCTTAGTGGTAGTAGCAAATATTCAAATAAGAACTTCGAAGGTTGAAGAAGGGAAAGGTTCCATGTGAATGACACTTGCACATAGGTTAGTCGATCCTAAAAGATGGGGAAAGGTCATCCGATAGCACGTCCAGCACAAGCTTCAAAAGGGAATCAAGCTAAAATTCCTAAACCAAGATACGATGACTAATGGTGATGTTAAAAAGTTTGAAGATGTTGGTGAAGGCCTCAGAAAAAGTTATCTTTTTTATTTAATGGCTTGCCTACCCTGGAAATAGCTCAACCAAAGGTAAGGTATAACAACCAAAAAAGCACTACACATTACATGGTGTCTAATGTGCCCCTATCGACCTTTGAAAATCCAGAAAACCAACTACCATCCATGCCCAATCATACTCATAACTGCATCAGGTCTCTAAGGTGAACAACCTCTGGTCGATGAACCAATATAGGTAAAGGATGTCAGTAAAATGGATTTGTAACCTTAGGAAAAGGGTTAGCTCTAAAGGCTAGGCATGGAGGTCCCAATCCTGAACCCATCGACTACTAGTGCACTACTTGAGCTGTTATTACAATAAGAATGGGTCATCACATGCCATCTAGGGGATGGACTGGGAATGGCTCTCTTGGGGGTCTTTCCTAGATGACAAATAGTCCACTCAGAACTATTATGAACAAGGGGAATCCAACTATTTAATTAAAACAAAGCATTGTAATGGTCCCTACGGATGCTCACTCAATGTGATTTTTGCCCAATGCTCTGAATGTCAAAGTGAAGAGATTCAACCAAGTGCAGGTAAATAGCGAAAGTAACTATGACTCTCTTAAGGTAACCAAATGCCTCATCATCTAATTAGTGACATGCATAAATGGATTAATGAGATTCCCACTATCCCTATTTACTATCCAATAAAACAACAACTAAGGGAATGAGCTTGGCAAAGTCCAACTTTGTGAAATGAGTTGAGAGGTATAGGATAAATGGAAGCCTTTGGGCAAAATTGAAATATCACAACTTTTAACATTATTTTACTTATTCCATGAATCAGAAATGGGACATGACCCCTTCTTTTGGAACCAAAATTGCCCTTGGTCGATCAATCCAAACAGAAAACCTTGTTAGGTAGGGAGTTTGGCTAAGGCGGCACATTTGTTAAAAGATAATACAGGTGTCCTAAAATGAGCTTAACAAGAATAGAAATCTTATGTGGAACAAATGGGTAAAAGGTTATTTGATTCTATTTTCTAGTACGAATACGAATCATGAAAGTGTGGCCTATTGATCCTTTAAACCTTTAAAATTTGAGGTTAGAGGTGTTAGAAAAGTTACCAGAGGGATAATTGGCTTATGATAACCAAGCATTCATAGCGACATTGCTTTTTGATTCTTTGATGTTGTTTCTTCCTATCATTATGAAGCAGAATTCACCAAGTGTTAGATTGTTCACCCACACCACTAGAAAACATGAGCTAGGTTTAAACTACCATGAGATAGGTTAGTTTTACCCTACTGATGGTAGCGTCACACCTAGTATGAGAGGAACCATTGATTCGCACAATTGGTCATCATGTTTGGTTAAAAAGCTAGTAGTGTGAAGCTACCATACACTAGATTATGACTGAACACTTCTAAGTTAGAATCTAGGCTAGAAATAATGCACACACCCATCACTCGTTGCCAACCTGAGTAAGGGCCCATGGCCCTTAATGGCACATGTAGTAGGTGTAGCCCTTACGACGAACAAGCCACACAGGCCTCCTTAGGGCTCATTCCCATGAAGTGGTGGGTAAAATCCTTTACAAATGGCTTAAATATGTGACAAGGTATTGTAAGTGGTAAAGTTGCCTTGCTACCATGATCCACTAAGATTCAGCCCTTCATCACTTTGATTCATCTCTCCCTCACTTCACACCCACCAAAGTCCACTCACTTCATTTTTTACACTGCATACTTCTAGGGTTGGGGATCAATGGTGTTTTCTATTGCAATTGATTTGGCTGGGCGATGACATCCCTCCCTTAGGAGTCCAAGTAAACAATAACCAAATGCCCTTAGTATTTGTTACAGGGAAGGGCTTGCCCTTGGTATAGGCACTTGCCTCAAACTCCATCAGCACACACTGGCCCTTAGTGCAAGTTATTACCTCAAACACCATCAACAACATCTGGCCCTTGGTTGGTGCAGGCAATCGCATCAAACATAATCGACAGCTGCTAACCCATTGTTACCTTGGACACCATATGTAGATGCTAGCGCCATGGGGTAGGATGTTGACTCAGACACCATCGCCAGATGCTGGCACTTTATGTGAGCATTTACCTTAACCATCGTTGGTGCAAATGAGCCCTTGGTGTAGGTTGTTGCCTTGAACACCTCTTTGGTAGATGTTGGCACTTGGCACGGCATGTGTATCGTGACCCTCCCACCTAAGGCACTTGTTTGCCCCTCAATCACCATCAGCACCAAATGGTGCTTGGTGCATATGTCACGGGCAGTCTTAAGCCAAACCTCGTGTGACCTTGGATAGGGAATTGATTCCATTTGCTAGAGGTGTAAATGATACATTAGTACTCACCAGCTATTTGGGTCCAACTCAAACAAAATTCAAATTTGGCTTGGTTATTATCAAGTTAAGCTCAAACTTGAGTAGCTAGAGTTATCAATCGAGCCAAATTCGATCATTCTTAATCCTAACTCAAGTAGCTCACAAGCCTAATTGACCTTTTATATTTTAATATATTTTAATTATTTTAATTAATAAAATATCTTGAACTCGAGTTCAAGCTCAAGCACAGCTGATTGAGCTTTTTTGAATAAAAGAATCGAGCCTAATTGAGAAAGCTCAAGTAGCTTAAATTCTATCTTAAGTCAAAATTGAGCTAAAAAATATAACTCAATCGAGTTTAAGCTTCAAATTTCGAGTCGAGCTCGAGTCAAGTTTTGAGCTTTGAATTTCGAGTCATGCTTAAGCTCAAGCTTAATTCTATATTGGCTTAAACTCGATCGATTACATCTTATTGTCTACCTAAGTCAGCATACTAAACTTAAATGCTTAGCATAATTCCAGCTTGTCAAAGATTATGCTACAGTGCTGGGCCTTCTAGAAGCCCACAAATATTGATCCTCTCAAGACTGTGCTTAGCTGTGTTTGTACCTTGGTCTAACCATGCACCCATACCTAAGTCTGACTATATATTTGTGCATCACTCACCAGTTCTTGCACCTTAGCTTGGCTCAATTCTGTCGAACTTGAATACTATACCTGAGCCTCTAGAATCTTGATCACTACCCATACCACTGTTTTAGGCTAGTTCCCAATGACCTGGGCCTCCAATAGGCCTTAAAGCTTGGTCCCCATAGATGTCAGACCCTATCCCACTAGAATTGGAATTACTTTTAGACTCGAAGAGAACCCCTAGGCCTAAACCAGTTTAGGGATCGTAACACATGCACAAGCCTTGACCACCTTCAGGACATGTGGGCCAGTGGACTTGGCACATGCTAGCCCTTTATATGGGTAGTTACCTCGAACAACATCGGCATATGCTAGGCTACACACCATATATAGGTATCCTAGGCCTGGGCCATGCACCATGCACCATGGACCATGCACACTAAGATCGGGTAGTAGGTGAGCTCAGGCACATCTTTATATTTCTAATGTGCCAATGCCATTTTTATGGCTTGTAAATTCATATAAGCGCTCACCAATGCCCACATTAGGGCCTAGCTCAATTGTACCTAACTTGAACATTATGTCTAAAACTCTGCAATCTTGATCACTAACCATACCACTATTCTGGGCTAGTTACCCATGACTTGGGCTTCCAGTAGGTCTCAAGGCTTGGTCCCCCTACTTGTCGAACCCTATCTTGCTAGAACTAGAACTATTCTTTGACTTAGAAAGAACCCTTAAGCTTAGACTAGCTTATGAACTGTGACACATACACATTCCCTGACCACCATCGGGACATGTTATACCTTGGTCTCAACACATGCTTCATCTCGACACATGCTTCGACCACCACCAGCACATGGTGGCCCTTTATGCGGGTAGTTCCCTTGAAAACCATCAACACATACTGGGTCGAGCACTACATGTAGGTATCCTGGGCCTTGGCCATGTATCATGCATACCATGACCAGGTAGTAGGTGGGTTCAGCCACATCTTCATATTTTTGCTAAGCCAATGCCATTTTTATGGCTTGTAAATTCATATAAGCATTTACCAGTGCCCGCACTTAGGCTTAACTCAACTTTGTTGAACATGAGCACCATGCCTGAATCTCTAGAGTCTTGATCATTACCCGTACCATTGTTCCAGGCTAGTTCCTCATGACCTGGGCCTCTAATATGCCTCAAAACCTAGTTCCCCTAACTATCAAACCCTATCCCACTAGAATTGGAACTATTCCTCATTTAGAAAGAACCCTTAGGCCTGGACTAGCTTACTGACCATGACACATGCACATGCACATACACATGCCTTGACCACCATCAGTACCCAATGAACCATGGTGCATACACATGCCTCGACTATCATTGAGACATGTTGGCCTTTCATCTCGATACATGCATCAACCACCATCAGCACATGTTGGCCTTTGGTATGGGTTGTTGCCCTAAACACCATCGCTAAATGTTGGCACTTGGTGCAGCATGTGTACCATGACCTTGTCATAACTCTTCAATCCCTTTCAAGGCACTTGTTTGCCCTTTGAGTGCTATCAGCACCAAATGACACTTGGTGCATGTGTCATGGGCTCTAATCTTAAGCCAAACTCCATGTGACCTTAGACATGTAATTGACTCTATGTGCCTAAGTCAACCTACAAAACTTAAGTGCTTAGTATAATTCCAGCTTGTCAAAGATTGTGCTACAATACTTGGCCTTCTAAAAGCCCCTAAATTTGATCCTCCTAGGACTGTGTTCAAGCATGCCCACACTTGGGTCTAACCGTGCACCCATACCTCAATCATCAGTGCCCTCACTTAGGTTTGGCTGTGTACCTGCATATCACTCACCAACAACTGTACTTAGGCCTGGCTTAATTCTACCAAACTTGAACACTATGCCTAAGCCATTGGAGTCCTGATTGCTGCCCATACCATTGTTCTATGCTAATTTCCCATGACCTGGGCCTCCAATAAGGCTCAAGGCCCGGTCCCCCTAGATGTCAGACCCTATCCTGTTAGAACTAGAATTGCTCCTTGACTCGAAGAGAACCTTAGGCCTAGAAAAGCTTGTAGACCATGACACATGCACGTGCCTTAACCACCATCAACATCAAATGACCCTCGATGCATGTCTCACAAATCGTGTAAAAGTTTAAGACCAAGAGGGTCATGTGACAAGACTTTCTTATGATGATATGGGCAATGAACTAGGAAATATTGAAACAAAGGCCATTAAGGCACTTACTTTACCCAAGTGTGTGGGTTAAGCCAAAGGTAGAGTGTAGAAGTGCACTCAAGGTAAGTTACACAGTGATAGGGATGAAAGCTACTCATTGGAAGTTTCTAGAAAGCCTTAAGATGTGGCACAAGCAGTCAGGCATAAAAAAACCTAGAACCACCTGGAGATAGGCTAGGCTTGCGGGCATGGAAACTTTTAGATCAACTTAGAGATAGGCTAAATGGGTGGGCATGAAAAGGCTAAAGAAGCTTGGAGGTAAGCGAGGTGTGAGGGCACTGAAGGTTCCAGAAGGATTAGGCACACACATAGTGATGGGCACTATAAAGCCTAGATGAGGAAGCCTCTAGAAAACTCTAGATGTAGGTAGAGTGGCACCAAATGGAGAAAGCTCTGGAACCAGCTAGGCATGAGCACTCAAGGGAAGTGCCTGAACTTTTCCAAACCAAGGGACTTAATAAGGAAACTGAAACTAGCAGATCTCTAGAAAGGCCTTAGCCAACCTTATTAGAGCCTGGGTACCCTATAACTGTCTAGAAGGCCTTTAATAGACATACACTTAGATTCATTCTAACCATAAATGCCAAGAGGGCTCAAGTATAAATAGGCAAGTCTCCCCCTGATTTGTACATAAGCCATAATCAAGTGACAATAAGAGAAGCAAGAGTATAACGCATTAGAGACTTAGGCCTTGAGAGCCTTTGTAAAGAACACATAAGGACTGTGTTCCAAGAGTAAGTGTACATACCCAATCAAGTAAATAAACAACTCTTCCCTTAACCATTTCCTTCCTAGCTTTCTCCTAAACTCCTAGGAGGTTTGTCGAGTTTCAGCACAAGTGCATAGCACAAAGAGTCGATTAAAGGCTGACTTAGGCATACGGACGATAATTTCTTACTTAAGGTTGCACAGTAGCTAAGTATATAGATGGTAGTTTCCTAGGCTACACACCATGCAAACCAAGATCGAATAGTAGGTACGTTCAGGCACATCTTTATATTTTTTCCATGCCAATGCCATTTTTATGGCTTGTAAATTCATATAATGGTTTCCTAAGCCTTCATGGGAAGTTTCATGGTAAGATGAACCATTTTCTATTTTTCATGATTTTTAAAATTTTTTACAGTTTAGGATTTTTTGAAATTATTTTAAGAGTTTTGGCCCAAATTTTGGTATACATGATCTTTGTATTTTTGTTGGCATCTACAAAAAAATTCAACTAAAAAGTCAAAGTATGGGAGATTTTGTGGCCATTTGAAAAAAAATCCCAATTTTAGACATTTGAATTGTTATTAGATGTGAACTTGTAAAAGCTCTTATGCTTGTTAAGGGGGGAGAGTTGTCAAGGTTCCTTGGGGGATAAGAGGCCAATATAAGGGCTGAGGACAGCACCCATCGCACATCATGCACTCACCCTCTAGCCCACTACTCCTAATTATTAGAACCTCTAATGCCATCGATCAAGTTCTCGATGATACTCTAGTGATGGTGCTATAGGCAAAAGAATGCAGTGCCAGCAAATGCCTGAGCCTAACATGTGCATCGTGGCCCAAAATCAAACTTTGGCCAAGGCCTCAACCATCAATAACACATGCTATTGCATGGTGCGGGCACATGCCTTAACCATCACCAGCACAAGTTGACCCTTGGTACGGGCACTTGCCTTGATCACCATTAGCACAAGCTAACCCTTGGTATGGGCACTTGCCTTGATCACCATTGACATATGCTGGCCCTGGGTACAGGTACATACATCGATCTAGCTTTTGGAGCATGCATATACCTCGATTAGCATTGGCACAATTTGGGCTTGGTACAAACATATACCTCGATCAGCATCAACACAGGATGGCCCTTGGTGTGAGTAGTTGCCTAGAACACTATCGGCATATGTTGGGCCTTGGTACAGACACATGCCTCGACCACTATTGGCACCTATGGACCCTTAGTGCAGGATATGCCTATTTGAAAAAGTGTCTCCATTTTAGACACTTTAATGTCTACTATTAAAATATTTGTAAAATCTCTCATGCTTTTTAGAGGGTGATTGTTTGGGCCCCCCTCTCTTCCCTATGAAGGGAAAAGGTGTGCGTGATGAGCTTGTCATTACATACATCCACGGTAACATCCTTGGAGCAAAATCTAAGCCATGCATGCCTTCTAGCTGTATTGTTAGGTGACCAGTTGCTCTAGTGACCTGTAACTATCCATTGCCCTAATCGGGTGGCATGCATGAGAAAAAAGTTTAGCTATGCCAAGTTCATACCCATGCCTACAATTGATGTTGCCCTAGACCCTTGACCAAGCCCTTATATTGGGTAATGGCTCTTTAAGGTGGTGCAAGCAGAAACAGTGGTCACAAGCTTGGTCTAGCCAAGTCTTTTAGGTATCTGGCAACCTCGTGGTCCCTTTTCATCAACCATAAAAATGCCTTGGCCTAGCCAAGCCAATGCATGTGTCATAGGTAGGGGGCTAAAGTTTAGCACCCGTGCAGCCTTAGGTTGGAAACTACCATCCATCTGCCTAAGTTAGCATTTTTTTCCAACCGTTTGCTGAACACTTGTGCTGTGCAATCCATTGGCTCTCTAGCAGCTTGAGAGAAAGCTAGGAAGGAAAGTTAAAAAAATTATATTTCTATTTACTTGACACTATGTATAATTACTCATTGTCCTTACAATGACTCCTACATCTATCCCCAAGTCTCTATGCATGGCTAAGTTTAAGACTTGGTTCTTTTAATTTCTCTTTTGTTATTGCTAACTTCTTACAAATGAGATGAAAGACCCTTATTTATACTTAAGTCTCCCTAGCACATATGGCCTTTATTGATCTAAGTGTGTGGCCATCATATGCCTTTAGTCCATTGCATAGTCCTTAGACACTTCATAGGTTGGCTAAGGCCTTTGCAAAATTTAGCTGGTTCTAGGCTCCCTAGTGAGCCTCATGTTTGGAAGTGTTTGGGCATACTAGTTGAGTGCCCATGCCTAGCGGGTTCTAGAACATTCCCCATTTAATCATTGTTCTACTCAAAGGAAGGGCCTTCTAAAGCTTTCTCATCTGGGCACTACAATATCTATTACTATTCCTACACATGGCCCTTCTAGAACCTTTAATGGCCATGCACATGGCCTACCTCTAGGCTTCTCTAGACTCTTCTGCACTTGTGTGCCTAACCTGTCTCTAGGCTAATCTAGAGCCTTTTGTGCCTACCTTCTCATGCCACTCTTCTAGAGCATTCTAGATCTTTCCAATGAGTAGTCCCCATTTCGGTACTAGGCTACTCAGCTCACTATACTCTTGCACCTTAGCCTAGGCCCTAGCTTGCTCACTAAGCCTAATATGTGCCATTAAGACCTTGGTCTCAATCCTTCTAGGTCTTTCACCTACACCAACTTGAAAAAGCTAAGTCTATCAACTAACTTGGCTTAAGACTTTATGCACAGACCATGACATTCTCTCGCACTTGTCAGATCGATATCCCACTCTCGTCTTGATGGTCTTTGGCACACAATGGTTCTTGGTACATGATGATTCTTAGTACAACATCATAGTCATCCCTTGATCTGGTTATAATCCCAATATGGTTCTTATGAAACCAATGCTTGTCAAATTAAGTAGTGCCTTAGTTGGTGACGTGCCGTTACCCTCTTTTCGTGCTCAATTGGCCCTTTGGGGCATGTAGCACTTGCATCATATAGGCTTATGTGATCCTAGCTTGTTGAACCATGCAATGCCTTTATGCCTAATGTGCCATTACCCTCTCTCCGTGCTCAATTGGCCCTTTGGGGCATGCAGGACTTGCATCACATAGGCTTCTGTGATCCTAGCTTGTTGAACCATGCAATGCCTCTATGCCTAACGTGCCATTACCATATTCTCTACACCATGGGGTCTTTACCCTCTTCTCGCACTCAATGGGCCTTTTCAGGTGTACAGTGCACAAGTATAAGGTGTCCATGCTCATGTCTAGGCCATTACCCTTTCTTCAACAAACCATCCATTTTCAGGGTCAGTGTCACCTATGCCTCCACTTTAATAAGGCAACATCAGTAAGATACATCAAAGTGGTGCTTACCTTAGTAGCATCATCCTGTATACTCGTGGCCTAGAAGTACTACTCTATCCCCTATAGATAATTGTCTACTTTCTTGGCTATCCTAGTCCCCTTGAACTCCTTAGGCTTAGGAATCTCCACACAGGTCTTAGACACTCCAATAATCATGCCATTCCCAATGGCTGTCTTGCAAGTAGCAAACTCCCCCTTGAGCTCCTCCATCTCCTTGTGCATGGTCTTTACTTGGGCCTCCAAGGCTTCATTCCAAGCTTCATTCCTCTAGGTGATCATGTCAATGGCCTCATTCAGAGCAGCTTGCAACTCACTTTTAAGCTCTTCCTCTATGGAGTCCAATGCCTCAATTTGAGTCTTAACCTTGTCAACCTTTTCCTTCACATCGCCCACTGTCACCTCCACCTTAGACCGCCTCCCATCCATGGTAGACTAGATGTCCCTCGAACTAGCTTTCTTCCCCCTTTCATAGCCTTAATCCTAGGCCTCTAGTTGTTGGCTAGCAACCTTACTTTGGGATGCCATTTCTGCAAATGCCTTGAGTGTGATCTAAACATCACCAAACAGAACCTACACAGAACCTACTCTGATACCAACTATCATAGGCTTGGACCTTTAAACCAAAATCCATACAGCCTTAAACTAGGAATGAGCTCCTTATGTCTAAGTCAGCCTATGAACCAAGCGTGCGAGCACTAGACCAATTAGAAAGGCATAATATGCAAGTTTGAGAAAATAAGAGAATGCCGAAATATGTTGTATATTACTGTAGACAAAATGTGTCTGATGATTTACAACTAAGGGTGGGGTGACCCTCTATTTATAGTTGAGGCCCTAGTACTAATTATGGCTGCTTCCTAAAATCAAAAGATTATATGATTCCAAGAATTAAGGGATTTACACATTAATACACAAATTAAACCCTGATTCTAAGGACCCCCTCATGATTCTTAGGGTTGATCGGATCCTCCCACTAAATGCTACCAATCCTAGATGCCTCTGGAAGATTCTGGATCTGCCAATCTCCCCTGGGTCCACCTAGGTGCAGCGCGGGCATGTTGCAGGCTTGGTCCTAGCTGGGTGGTCTGGACATTTCTCCCATGCTTATTCGTCAACCCCTACAATTGTCCCTAGTGCTTGAGCCTATTAATATTTAAACAATTAATAAGTAAAAGATTTAAAAAATAGATCTGTTTATCGAATAAGTTTAAACAGTTATAATTATTTTAACAATTATTTATTTTAAATCGTTATGACTTTTAGTTTTCTCATATAATATTTGTTTTTGTTCATACAAGCTTATTCAAATTAAAAAAATATTAATTTATTAATATTTCGACAATTAATAAGAAAAAATTTTTTCAATAAATATGTTTACCAAACAAGTTCAAATAGTCACAACTATTTGAGTAATTATTTATTTCAAATCGTTATGACCTTTTGTTTTACCATAAAAACAATTGTATCAATTCATATAAACTTATTCAAAATAAAATAATACTAATTTATTAATATTCCCTAAATTAATGAGTAAGAGATTTAAAAAATGAATCTATTTACCATACAAGTTCAAATAGTTATAACTAATTGAACAATTATCTATTTCAAATCATTATGACCTTTTGTTTTGTCATAAAACAATTGTTTTTGTTCATTCAAGCTTATTTCAAACAAAATAATATAAATTTATTAATATTTCAAAAATTACTAAGTAGAAATTTAAAAAATAAATCTATTTTTTGAACACATTCAAATAGTTATAACTATTTGAACAATTATCTATTTCAAATAGCTATGACCTTTTGTTTTGTCATAAACCAATTGTTTTTGTTCATATAAACTTATTTGAAATAAAATAATAGTAATTTACTAATATTCCAAAAATTACTAAATAAAAGATTTAAAAAATAAATTTATTTATCGAGCAAGCTCAAATAGTTATGACTATTTGACAAAACAAAAGTCATAATAATTTGAATTATATAATTGTTCAAATAGTCATAACTATTTAAACTTATTTAGAAAACAAATTCATTTTTTAAATCATTTACTTATTAGTTGAAAAAATATTAATAAATTTGTATTATTTTAATTGAAACAAGCTTTTATGAATACAAAAAAAATATTTTATAACAAAACAAAAGGTTATAGCGATTTGAAATAGGTAACTGTTCAAATAGTCATAACTATTTGAACTTGTTTGATGAACAGATTTAGTTTTTAAATCTCTTACTTATTAATTTTTGAAATATTAATAAATTAAAATTATGTTATTCCTAATCAGTTGTATTCACAAAACAATTGTTTTGTGACAAAACAAAAAGTCATAGTGATTTGAAATAGACAATTGTTCAAACAATTATAACTATTTGTACCGGTCATGCCAATAGATTCATTTTTTAAATCCATTATTTATTAATTTTTAGAGTATTAATAAATTAGCATTACTTTATTCCAAATAGGATTATATCAATAGAAAATTTGTTTTATGACAAAACAAATGGTCATAACAGTTTGAAATAAATAATTGTTCAAATTGTTATAACTAATTAAACTAGTTTTATACAGATTTATTTTTTAAATCTCTTATTAATTATCAAAATATTAATAAATTCATATTATTTTATTATAAATAAACTTATATGAATAAAAACATTTGTTTTATGACAAAACAAAAGGTCATAACGATTTAAAATAGAGAATTGTTCACATAGCCGTTAAATCTCTTAGTTATTAATTTTCATAATATTATTGATTAGATTACTTTATTTCAAATAAGCTTGTATGAACATAAATAATTATTTTATGATAAAACAAAAGATTATAACTATTTGAAATATATAATTGTTTAAATAGTCATAATTATTTGAACTGGTTCAATAAGCATATTTATTTTTTAAATCTCATACATATAAATTTTTGAAATATTAATAAATTAGTATTATTTTATTCTGAATTGGCTTGTATGATGAAGAACAATTGTTTTATGACAAAACAAAAGTTCATAATGGTTTAAAATAGATAATTGTTCAAATGTGTTAGCTTTATAGGTGAGATGATGACCAAGAGGGGGGGTGAATTGGATTTCTCCAAATTCTTCCTAAACAATGATTTTAATTTAGTTGAATGAAAATTAAAACAATAAGCACTTTTGATGAAAATATAATGCAAACAATAACAATTAATGAACTTAAAATCAAATATAAGCAACAATAAATTGTAAAGAAATAGGGATAGAGAAATCAAACACAATAATTTATAGAGGTTCGGTCCTTCTCCACAAGGCACCTACATTCTCTCTTCTTATTTGTCCACACCAAGGCTTCACTCTACTATTCTTGAATTGAAAATACAACCTATCTCTTTCTTTCTAAGGCTTAAGATAAAAACCTCTAACCTTTGTAGTATTTTACCCAATCTCACTACAAAACTCTCAAGAGGATACCTCACCTCTTGTTCTCTTCCACCCTAGTATGTCAAAGGTAATTTTACAAACAATAGAACAACTTCTCTAAGGCTAAGTGTTTGCTAAGTTTAAGTACAAGAAAATGATGAATGAACAACAAATAAAAATTAGATACAATAAATACAAAGATATGGACTTTGAAGCTCTAAAAACTCTTGATATTTTTTATAGAATGAAAATATAGCTTTTTGGCTCTTTCTCTCTTGATTTATCAATCCTCTTGGTGTGTTGGAGTGCCCAATTTATAGATAAATTGAAGAAGTAGCCATTGGGGAAGCTTGGGAAGTGAAAGTAGCCATTGAATGCATGAAAAAAATAATCGTTGGTGTGATTCCGCCCAGACCCAATTGATCCCTTCCATGATGGGATCGATCCTGTCAATGGCTGGGTGGTTATCTCCTGTTTTACACTCTACTCACTAATTTGATCATATCTTAAGTTATATAAATTCAAATCACAAAAAGTTTTAAGATTTAGAAACTATACTTAAAGGGCTTTCTATCCATATAAAATTTATCACCTAATTCATTTAGTACGAATTATAGTGAATTTTCAAATTTACCCCTTATGCAGTTTTTCTGACAACTGCAGAGTGTCTAGTAAAAATTCAAAATCTTTTCTCAGAAAATTTGGATTTTGATTTTGTTTATACATTAGAAAGTAGACTCAAAGAGCTTTCCAACCATATAAAATTCAAATATTAAAATTTTATGAATTAATACAGAAAAATAAAATAAATTTAATGTTGGAAAACTTTGTTCTTGTAAAATAGCTTTCTTAAGTTAATCTTTTTCTCAAAACCAATATTATCAAAATTGTATTAAGTCCAAAATAAATAAATTCACTTTAAAAACAACAATTGGACTTTCATTTAAGCTCAAATAAATAATCTTTAAAGATAGATTTGGTTTGAGAAATATGAAACCAAGAAAGCTTTTTTTAAACTTTGAAAATCATATTATTTATTTAGTATCAAAATATAAAACTTAAGAACATGTACTAAATAAATCCTTTTCAAAATTTTGATCAAGTTTATTTATCTTTAATGTTTTGTCATTTCAAAATAAGGATCAATTCAAGGCTAAAAAATTGGCTATAATTATTTAAACTGATTTGATAAACTGATTTATTTTTTAAATCTCTAACTTTTCAATTTTTGAAATATTAATAAAGTAATATTATTTTATGTTGGATAAGCTATTATGAACCAAAGCAATTGTTTTATGATAAAACCAATGTTCGATAAATAGATTTTTTTAAAAATTTCTTGCTTATTAATTTTCTTATTGTTAATAAAATAGTATTATTTTATTTCAAATAAGTATATATGAACTAAAACAATTATTTTATGACTAAACCAAAGGTCATAACGATTTGAAATAGAAAATTGTTCAAATAATCTTAACTATTTAAACTAATTCTGCAAACATATTTATTTTTTAAATCTCTTGGTTATTAATTTTTAAAATATCATTATTTTAGCAATATTTTACTCCAAATAAGCTTGTATAAACAAAAACAATTTTTTTATGACAAAACAAAAATCATAATGATTTGAGATAAATAGTTATTTAAATAGTCATAACTATTTGAATTGGTTCAATAAGCAGATTTAGTTTTTAAATCTCTTATTAATTTTTGAAATATCAATAAATTAGTATTATTTTATTTTGAATAATTTTGTATGAATAAAAACAATTTGTAAACAAAATGTCATAACAATTTGAAATAGATAATAGTTCCAATGGACATGATTATTTGAACTTATTCAGTAAATAGGTTTATTTTTTAAATTTTCAACTTATTAATTTTTAGAATATTAATAAATTAGTATTATTTTATTTCAAATAAACTTGTATGAATAGAAACATATGCTTTATGACAAACAAGAGATCATAACAATTTGAAATAAATAATTGTTTAAATAGTCATAACTATTTTAACTTGCTAGGCAAATAAATTTATTTTTTTTATTTTTTACTTATTAATTTTTGAAATTTTAATAAATTAGTATTATTTTATTCCGAATAAGCTTTTATGAATAGAAACGATTAGTTTATGATAAAACAAAAGGTAATAACGATTTGAAATAGATAAAATCATTATAACCTTTTTGTTTTGTCATAAAACAATTATTTATGTTCAAAGAAGCTTATTCAGAATAAAATAATACTAATCTAATAATATTATGAAAATTAATAACTAAGAGATTTAAAAAATAAATTTGTTTGCTGAACCAATTTAAATAATTAAGGCTATATGAATAATTTTCTATTTCAAATCGTTATGACTTTTTGTTTTGTCGTAAAACAAATATTAAGTTTGTTCGAAATAAAATAATATTAATTTATTAATATTTTGAAAATTAATAAGAGATTTAAAAAAAATATGTTTACCAAACTAGTTCAATTAGTTATAACAATTTGAACAATTATTTATCTCAAATCTTTATGACCATTTGTTTTGTCATAAAACAATTGTTTCTATTGATACAGTATTATTCAAAATAAAGCAATGCTAATTTATTAATATTCTAACAATTAATAAGTAACAGATTTAAAAAAATGAATCCATTGGTTTGACCCATACAAATAGTTATATTAGTTTGAACAATTATCTATTTCAAGTCGTAATGACCTTTTATTTTGTCAGATAATAATTATTTCTGTTCGTACAAGCAAAATCTTCAAAATATTAATAGATTAGTATTATTTTATTCTAAATAATTTTGCATTAACAAAAATAATTGTTTTATGACAAAATAAGAGGTCATAATGATTTGAACTAGATAATTATTCGAATGGACATGACTATTTGAACTTGTTCGACAAATATGTTAATTTTTAAATCTCTTACCTATTAATTTTCAAAATATTTATAAATCAGTATTATTTTATTCTGAATAAACTTATATGAATAGAAACAATTATTTTATAACAAAACAAAATATAATAACTATTTGAAATAAATAATTGTTCAAACAGTGATAACTATTTGAACTTGCTCAGTAAATAGATTTTTTTTTAAATCTTTTACTTATTTATTTTTGGATTATTAATAAATTAGTATTATTTTATTTCAAATATGCTTGTATGAATAGAAACAATTGGATTATGACAAAACAAAAGGTCATAACTATTTGAAATAGATAATTATTCAAATTATCATAACTATTTGAATGTGTTCAAAAAATAGATTTCTTTTCTAAATTTTTACTTACTAATTTTTAGAATATTAATAAATTTATATTATTTTATTCAGACTAAGATTTTATGAATAGAAACAATTATTTTATGATAAAAACAAAAGGACATAACAATTTGAAATAGATAATTGTTCAAGTAGTCATAATTATTTGAACTTGATCGAAAAATAGAATCATTTTTTAAATCTCTTACTCATTAATTTTCAGAATATTAATAAATTAGTATTATTTTATTTTGAATAAGCCTATATAAACTGATGCAATTGTTTTATCATGAAACAAAAGGTCACAATGATTTGAAATTGATAATTATTCAAATAGTTACGCCTATTTGAACTTGTTTGATAAACATATTTATTTTTAAAATCTTTTGCTTATTAATTGTCAAAATATTAATAAATTAATATTATTTTAATCCGAATAAGCTTGTATAAGCAAAAACAATTGTTTTATGACAAAACAAAAAGTCATAAGAATTTGAAATAAATAATTGTTCAAATAGTCATAGCTATTTGAACTTATTCAATAAACAGATTTATTTTTTAAATCTTTTATTTATTAGTCATTTGAATATTAATAAATTTGTATTATTTTAATTGAAATAGGCATGTATGAATAGAAAAAATAATTTAATGATAAAACAAAAGGTTATAGCGATTTGAAATAGAGAATTATTCAAATAGTCATAAGTATTACAATTTGTTCGATAAACAGATTCAATTTTTAACTCACTTATTTATTAATTTTTTAATATTAATAAATTAGAGTTATGTTATTCTGAATAAGCTTATACAAAAGAAACAATTGTTTTGTGACAAAACAAAAGTTCATAATAATTTGAAATAAATAATGTTTCAAACAGTCATAACAATTTGTATTGGTCAAGCCAACAGATTCAGTTTTTAAATCCGTTACTTATTAATTTTTAGAATATTAATAAATTAGCATTACTTTATTCCAAATAAGATTGTTTCAACAGAAACAATTATTTTACGACAAAACAAATTATCATAACGATTTGAAATAGATAATTATTCAAATACCCTTAATTGCTTGAACTGGTTTAACAATATTTTATTCTGATTAAGCTGGTATGAACATCAATAATTGTTTTATGACAAAACAAAAGGTTATAATGATTTGAAATATATAATTATTCAAATAGTTATAACTATTTAAACTGGTTCAGTAAATAGATAATATCCTACTTAGTAATTTTTGAAATATTAATGAATTAGTATTATTTTATTCCAAATAGGCTTCTTTGATGAAAAACAATTGTTTAATGACAAACAAAAGTTCATAATGATTTGAATTAGATAATTGTTCAAACAGCCATAACTATTTGAGTTGATTCGATAAACTAATTTATTTTTTAAATCTCCAACTTCTCAATTTTTGAAATATTAATAAAGTATTATTATTTAATTTTGGATAAGCTTTTATGAACTGAATAATTGTTTTATGAAAAGCAAAAGGCCATAATAATTTTAAATAGATAATTGTTCAAATAGTCATAACTATTTGAACTTGTTTGGCAGCAGATTTTTTTTTTAATTCCTTGCTTATTAATTTTTTGGATGTTAATAAAATAATATTATGTTATTTTGAATAAGCATGTATGAACTGAAATAATTATTTTATAACAAAACAAAAAGTCAAAATAATTTGAAATACATAATTATTCTAATAGTCTTAACTATTTAAACTAGTTTTTCAAACACATTTTATTTTTAAATCTCTTACTTATTAATTTTTAGAATATTATTAGTTTAGCAATATTTACTCCAAATAAGTTTGTATGAATAGAAACAATTGTTTCATGATAAAACAAAGCTTATACCAATTTGAGATAGATAATTGTTCAAATAATTATAACTATTTAAACTAGTCCAGTAAATAGATTTAGTTTTTAAGGTTATTAATTTTTGAAATATTAATAAATTAGTATTATTTTATTCTAAATAATTTTGTATGAATAGAAATAATTGTTGTTCAGTAAACAGATTTATTTTTTAAGCTTCCAACTAATTTTTTGAATATTAATAAATTAGTATTATTTTATTTCGAATAAATTTGTATGAATAGAAATAATTGTTTTATGACAAAACAAAAGATCATAACAATTTGAAATAAATAATTATTTAAATAGTCATAACTATTTGGACTCACTCGGTAAATAGATTTATTTTTTAAATCTTTTGCTTATTAATTTTTGGAATTTTAATAAATTAATATTATTTTATTCTAAGTAAGCTTTTATGAACAAAAACAATTGGTTTATGACAAACTAAAAGGTCATAACGATTTGAAATAGATAATTGTTCAATAGTCAGAACTATTTGAACATGTTCAGAAAATAGATTTATTTTTAAATTTTTGCTTATTAATTGTTGGATTATTAGTCAGTTTATATTATTTTATTCGAAATAAGCTTGTATGAATAGGAACAATTGTTTTATAACAAAACAAAAGGTCATAACGATTTGAAATAGATAATTGTTCAAATAGTTATAACTATTTGAACTTGTTCGATAAATATATTCATTTTTTAAATCTCTTACTCATTAATTTTTGGAATATTAATAAATTAGAATTATATTATTCTGAATAAGCTTGTACGAACAGCAACAATTGTTTTGTGACAAAACAAAAGTCATAATGATTTGAAATAGATAATTGTTCAAACAACCATAATTATTTGCATTGGTCAGGCCAACAAATACATTTCCTAAATCCTTGACTTATTAGTTTTCAAAATATTAATAAATTAGCATTACTTTATTTCGAATAAGACTATATAAACAGAAACAATTGTTTTATGACCAAAAAAAGGGTCATAATGATTTGAAATAAATAATTGTTCAAATAGTTATAACTAATTGAGCTGGTTTGATAAACAAATTTATTTTTTAAATCTCTTATTAATTTTTAAAATATTATAAATTAACATTATTTGGTTCCAAACAAACTTATATGAACAAAAACATTTGTTTTATGACAAAATAAAAGGTAATAATGATTTGAAATAGATAATTGTTCAAATAATCATAATTATTTAAACTAGTTTGATAAACATAATTATTTTTTAAATCTCTTACTTAATAATTTTTGAAATATTAGTAAATTCGTTTTGTTTTATTCCAAATAGGTTAGTAAGCACTAAAAATTTGTTTTACGACAAACTAAAAGGCCATAACAATTTGCAATAGATAATTGTTCATACATCCTTAACTATTTGAAGTGGTTTGGCAAAAAAATTATTTTTTAAATCTCTTAGTTATTAATTGTTAGAATCTTATTTGATTAGTATTATTTTATTTCAAATAAGCTTGTATGAAAAAAATAATTATTTTATGACAAAACAAAATGTTATAATGATTTGAAATATATAATTGTTCAAATAGTTATAATTATTTGAACTGGTTCAGTAAATAAATTTTTTTTAAATCTCTAACTTTTAAAATTTTGAAATATTAAAAAATTAGTTTTATTTTATTACAAATAAACTTGGATGAGATGAAATAATTTCTTTATGACAAAACAAAAGGTAATAACAATTTAAAATAGATAATTCTTCATATAGTTTTAATTGTTTTAACTAGTTCGACAAACTTATTTATTTTTTAAATCTCTTAGTTATGATTTTTAGAATATTTTTAATTTTGTATTACTTTATTTCGAATAAACTTATATGAACGAAAATAATTATTTTATGACAGAACAAAAGATTATAAAAATTTGAAATAGATAATTGTTCAAATAGTCATAACTATTTAAACTAGTTTAGTAAACAGATTTATTTTTTGAATCTCATACTAATTCTTGAAATATTAATAAAATAGTATTATTTTATATAAAATAAGCTTGTATGTTCAAAACAATTGTTTTATGACAAAACGAAAGGAAATAATGATTTTATTTAAAATAAGCTTGTATGCTGAAAAACAATTGTTTTATGACAAAACGAAAGATAATAACAATTTGAAGTAGATAATTATTTAAATAGTTATAATTATTTGAAATGATTCGATAAACTATTTTATTTTTTAAATCTTTTACTTATTGATCTTTAAAATATTAATAAAGTAATATTATTTTATTTTGGATAATTTTTTATGAACTGAAACAATTGTTTTATGATAAAACAAAAGTTGATCACGAATTTAAATAGATAATTGTTCAAATAGTCATAACTATTTGAACCTGTTCGGTAAATCGATTTATTTTTTCAAATCTCTTGCATATTAATTTTTCAAAAGTTAATAAATTAGTATTATTTTCTTCCAAATAAGCTTGTTTGAATTGAAACAATTATTTTATGACTAAACAAAAGGTTAGAATGATTTGAAATAAATAATTATTCTAATAATGTTAACTATTTGAACTGATTTGGTAAACACATTTATTTTTTAAATCTCTTACTTATTAATTTTCAAAATAATATTAAATTAGTATTATTTTTATTCGAACCAGCTTGTATGATCAGAAACAATTATTTTATGACAAAACAAAGTTCATAATCATGTGAGATTGATATTTATTTAAATAGCCATAACTATTTGAACTAGTTCAAAAAATAGCTTTAGTTTTTAAATCTCTTGCTTAATAATTTTTGAAATATTAATAAAGTACTATTATTTTATTTTGAATAATTTTTTTATGAACTGAAACAATTGTTTTATGATAAAACAAAAAGTCATAGCGATTTTAAATAGATAATTGTTTAAATAGTTATATTTATTTGAACTTGTTCAGTAAACAGATTTAATTTTTTAAATTTTTTTCTTATTAATTTTTTTAAAGTTAATAAGTTAGTATTATTTTATTCCAAATAAGCTTGTATGAACTGAAATAATTATTTTATGACTAAATGAAAGATCAAAATGATTTGAAATAGATAATTATTATTATAGTCCTAACTATTTGAACTAGTTCGACAAACATATACTTATTAATTTTTGGAATATTATTAAATTAATATTATTTTAATCCAAATATGCTTATATGAAAAGAAACAATTGTTTTATGACAAAATAAGGATCATAATGATTTGAGATAGATAATTGTTCAAATAGTCATAACTATTTGAACTTGTTCGGTAAACAAATTTATTTTTTCAAATTTCTTGCTTATGAATTTTTCAAAAGTTAATAAATTAGTATTATTTTCTTCCAAATAAGCTTGTATGAATTGAAACAATTATTTTATAACTAAATAAAAGGTTAGAATGAGTTGAAATAGATAATTATTCTAATAGCCTTAACTATTCAAACTAATTCAGTAAACACATTTATTTTTTAAATCTTTTACTTATTAATTTTTGAAATATTATTAAATTAGTATTATTTTTATCCAGATCAGCTTATATGATCAAAAACAATTACTTTATGACAAAACAATTATCATAACAATTTAAGATTGATATTTGTTTAAATAGTCATAACTATTTGAATTGGTCAAAAAATAGCTTTAGTTTTTAAATTTCTTACTTAATAATTTTTGAAATATTAATAAAATAGTATTATTTTATTTCAAGTAAGTTTTTATGAACTGAAACAATTGTTTTATTACAAAACAAAAGGTTTTAACAATTTTAAATAGATAATTGTTCAAATAGTCTTATCTATTTGAACTTATTTAGTAAATAGATTTATTTTTTAAAATTTCTTGGTTACTAACTTTTCGAAAGTTAATAAATTAGTAATATTTTATTTTGAATAAACTTATATAAACTGAAATAATTATTTTATGACTAAACAATAATTCAAAATGATTTGAAATAGATAATTATTCTAATAGTCCTAACTATTTGAATTGGTTTAGCAAATATATTTATTTTTTAAGTCTCTTACTTATTAAGTTTTGGAATATTATTAATATTATTTTAATCCAAAATGCTTGTATGAAAAGAAACAATTGTTCTATGACAAAATAAAGTTCACAACAATTTGAGATAGATAATTGTTTAAATAATCATAACTATTTGAACTGGTTAGATGAACAGATTTAGTTTTCAAATCTCTTATAAATTTTCAAAATATTAATAAATCAGTATTATTTTATTTTCAATAATTTTGCATGAACATAAACAACTTTTTTATGACAAAACAAAAAGACATGACTATGTCAACTTGCTCGGTAAACAGATTTATGTTTTAAATCTCTTACCTATTAAATTGCAGAATATGTATGAATAAAAATAGTTTTTCTATGCCAAAACGAAAGTTTATAACAATTTGAAATAGATAACTGTTCAAGTGCATGTGACTATTTGAACTTGTTCGATAAACAAATTTATTTTTTTAAATCTCCTACCTATTAAATTGTAAAATATTAATAAATTAGTATAATTTTATTCAAAATAAACTTGTTTGAATAGAAATAATTGTTTTATGATAAAACAAAAGAGCATAACTATTTGAAAAAAATAATTGTTCAAATAGTCATAACTATTTTAACTTGCTCAGTAAACATATTTATTTTTTAAATATCTAACTTATTAATTTTTGGAATATTAATAAATTAGTATTATTTTATTTTGAATAAGCTTGTATGAATAGAAACAATTGGTTTATGACAAAACAAAAGGTCATAAATATTTGAAATAGATAATTGTTCAAATAGATAAATAGTCATAATTATTTGAATAGGTTCAAAAATAGATTTTGTTTTTTTTATTTTGACTTATTAATTTTTGGAATATTGACAAATTTAATTATTTTATTCGAAATAAGCTTGTATAAATAGAAACAATTGCTTTATGACAAAATAAAAGGTCATAATGATTTGAAATATATAATTGTTCAAATAATCATAACCAATTGAACTTGTTCAGTAAGTAGATTCATTTTCTTAAATCTCTTACTCGTTAAATTTTAAAATATTAATAAATTAGTTTTATTTTATTTAAAATAAGCATATATAAATTGATACAATTGTTTCATAATGAAACAAAAGGTCATAACGATTTGAAATAGATAATTATTTAAATAGTTATGACTATTTGAACTTGTTTAATAAATAAATTTATTTTAAAATCTTTTCTTATTAATTGGCAAAATATTAATAAATTCATATTATTTTAAGCCAAATAAATTTTTGTGAAGAAAAACAATTGTTTTATGATAAAACAAAAAGTTAAACCAATTTGAAATAAATAATTTTTCAAATAGTCATAACTATTTGAACTTATTAGGTAAAAAGATTTATTTTTTAAATATTTTACTTATTAATTTTATTTGAAATAAGCTTGCATGAATAGAAAAAAATTGTTTTATGACAAAATAAAAAGGTGATAGCAATTTGAAATAGATAATTGTTCAAATAGTCATAACTATTTGAACTTGTTCGATAAATAGATTAATTTTTTAAATCTCTTAATTATTAATTTTGAAATATTAATAAATTAAAATTATATTATTTCGAATATGCTTTTACAAACAGAAACAATTATTTTTTTGATAAAATAAAAGGTCATAACGATTTAAAATAGATAATTATTCAAGCATTCATAACTATATGCACCGGTCAGGCCAATAGATTTGTTTTTTAAATCCGTTACTTATTAACTTTTAGAATATTCATAAATTAGCATTATTTTATTCTGAATAAGACTATATGCATAGAAACAATTATTTTATGACAAAACAAATGGTCATAATGATTTGAAATAAATAATTGTTCAAATAGTTATAACTAATTGAACTGGTTTAGTAATAGATTTTATTTTTTAAATCTTTTACTTTTTAATTTTCAAAATATTAATAAATTAATCTTGTTTTATTTCAAACAAACTTATATGAAAAAAAAACCATTTGTTTTATGAATGAACAAAAACATTTGTTTTATGTCATAACAATATAAAATAAATAATTGTTCAAATAGATATAATTATTTGAAGTAGCTTGGCAAACAAAATTATTTTTTAAATCTCTTACTTATTAATTTTTGAAATATTAATAAATTTATTTTATTTTATTCTGAATAAGTTACTAAGAACTGGAAAATTGTTCTACGGTAAAACAAAAGGTCATAACAATTTGAAATAAAGGATTGTTCATATAACCTTAACTATTTTAACTGGTTTGGCAAAAAAATTTATTTTTTAAATCTCTTAGTTATTAATTTTTAGAATATTATTACATTAGTATTATTTTATTCTGAATAAACTTGTGTGAATAGAAATAATTGTTTTATGACATAACAAAATGTTATAATAATTTGAAATATATAATTGTTCAAATAGTCATAACTATTTGAAATGGTTTGGTAAATAGATTTATTTTTAAAATCTTTTACATATTAATTTTTGAAACATTAGTAAATTAGTATTATTTTATTTCGAATAAGCTTGAATGATCAAAAACATTTGTTATATGACCAAACAAAAGGTAATAATGATTTGAAATAGATAATTGTTGAAATGGCCTTAATTATTTGAAATGATTCGGTAAACAGATTCATTTTTTAAATCACATACTTATTAATTTTTGAAATATTAATAAATTTGTATTATTTTATTTCAAATAAGCTTATATGAACTGAAACGATTGTTTTATGACAAAACAAAAGGTCAAAATGATTTGAAATAGATAATTGTTCATATAATCTTAAATGTTTGAACTACTTCAGCAAACAGATTTATTTATTTAAATCTCTTAGTTATTAATTTTTGAAATATTATTAAATTAATATTATTTTATTTCGAATAAGCATTTGTGAACTGAAACAATTATTTTATAGTAGAACAAAAGACTATGACAATTTGAAATAGGTAATTATTCACATAGGAATTGGTTCGGTAAACAGATTTATTTTTTAAATCTCCTACTTATTAATTTTTGAAATATTAATAAATTAGTATTATTTTATTCCAAATAGGTTTGTATGATGAAAAGCAATTGTTTTATGACACAACAAAAGTTCATAATGATTTGAAATAGATAATTGTTGAAATAGCTAGAATTATTTGAACTGATTCGGTAAACAGATTCACTTTTTAAATCACTTACTTATTAATATTAGGAATATTATAAATTATTGTTATTATTATTATTATTATTTTATTTCAAATAAGCTTGTAAGAACTGAAACAATTGTTTTATGACAAAACAAAAGGTCATTAAGATTTAAAATAGAAAATTGTTCAAATGACTAAAATTATTTTAATTGATTTAGTAAACAAATTTATTTTTTAAATCTCTTATTAATTTTAGAAATATTAATAGATTAGTATTATTTTATTCCATATAAGCTTGTATTAACTAAAACAATTGTTTTATGACAAAACAAAAGGTCATAATGATTTTAAATAAGTAATTGTTCAAATAGTCATAACTATTTGAGCTTATTTGGTAAACAGATTTATTTTTTCAAATCTCTTGCTTATTAATTTTTTGAATGTTAATATATTAGGATTATTTTATTTTGAATAAGCTTGTATGATATGAAACAAATATTTTATGACTAAAACAAGGTCAAACGATTTGAAATAGATAATTATTCTAATAGTTTTAACTATTCGAAAACACATTTATTTTTTAAATCTCTTATTAATTTTTGAAATATTAATAAATTAGTATTATTCTATTTCGAATAAGCTTTTCTGATAAAAAACAATTGGTTTATAACAAAATAAAAGGTTAGAATGATTTGAAATAGATAATTGTTCAAATGGCCATAATTATTTTTACTGATTCAGTAAACAAATTTATTTTTTAAATCTCTTATTAATTTTATAAATATTAATAAATTAATATTATTTTATCTGTTTAAGCATGTATTAACTAAAAAAATTATTTTATGACAAAACAAAAGGTCATAACGATTTTAAATAGATAATTGTTCAAATAGTAATGATTATTTGAATTTATTCAATAAATAGATTTATTTTTTTAAATATCTTTCTTATTAATTTTTAAATTTTAATAAATTAGTATTAATTTATTCCAAATAAACTTGTATGAACTAAAACAATTATTTTATGGCTAAACAAAAGATCAAAATGATTTGAAATAGATAATTGTTCTAATAGTCTTAACCTATGAACTGGTTTGGTAAATAAATATATTTTTTAAATCTCTTACTTATTAATTTTTGAAATATTATTAAATTTGTATTATTTTAGACCAAATAAGCTTGTACGAAAAAAAAAATTTTGTTTTATGATAAAACAAAGGGTCTAAAGATTTGAAATTGATAATCATTCGTATAGTCTTAATTATTTGAACTGGTTTAGTAATTAGATTAATTTTTTTAATATTCTTGGTTATTAAGTTTCAAAATATTATTAAATTAGTATTATTTCATTATGAATAAAATACTATGAATAAAACCAATTGTTTGATGACAAAACAAAAGGTTATAATGATTTAAAATAGATAATTATTACAAATAGTCAAAACTATTTGAAATGGTTTGGTAAACAGATTTACTTTTTAAATCTCTTACTGATTAATTTTCTAAATATTAATAAATTAGTATTATTTTATTTCAAACAAACTTATATGAATAAAAACAATTGTTTTATGACAAAACAAAAAGTAATAATGATTTGAAATAGGTAATTGTTTAAATAGTTATAATTATTTGAACTGGTTTGGTAAATAGAATTATTTTTTAAATCTCTTAGTTATAAAATTTTGAAAGATTAACAAATTAGTTTTATTTTATTCCAAGTAAACTTATATGAGTTGAAATAATTGTCTTAAAACAAAATAAAAGGTCATAATGATAAGAAATAGATGATTGTTCATATAGTTTTAACTGTTTGAACTGGTTCGACAAACATATTTATTTTTTAAATATGTTAGTTATGAATTTTCAAAATACTATTACATTAGTATTATTTTATTTTAAATAAACTTGTGTGAACAGAAATAATTGTTTTATGCAAAACAAAAGGTTATAACAATTTGAAATAGATAATTGTTCAAATAGTCATAATTATTTAAACTAGTTTGGTAAATAGATTTAATTTTTAAATCAATTACTAATTCTTGAAATATTAATAAATTGGTATTATTTTATTTTAAATAAGTTTGTATGTTGAAAAACAATTGTTTTATGACAAAACGAAAAGTATTAACAATTTTGTTCAAATGGCTATAATTATTTGAACTAATTTGGTAAACTAATTTATTTTGTTAAATTTCTTACTTACTAATTTTTGAAATATTAAAAAAAGTAATATTCTTTTATTTTGGATAAGCTTTTATAAACTGAAATAATTGTTTTATGATAAAACAAAAGTTCATAATAATTTCAAATAAAATTGTTCAAATAATCATAACTATTTGAACTTGTTTAGTAAACAAATTTATTTTTTCAAATCTTTTGCTTATTAATTGTTTGAATGTTAATAAATTAATGTTTATTTTGAATAAGCTTTTATGAACTAAAACAGTAGTTTTACGACTAAACAAAAGGTTAAAACAACTTGAAATAGATAATTATTCTAATAGTTTTAACCATTTCAACTGATTTGGCAAACATATTTATTTTTTAAATCTCTTACTTAGTAATTTTTGAAATATTATTAAATTAGTATTATTTTTATTTGAATAAGCTTATATGATCAGAAACAATTTTTTTTTTACAAAACAAAGATCATAAAATTTGAGATTGATATTTGTTCAAATAGTTGTAACTAATTGAACTGGTTCAAAATATATGTTTAGTTTTTAAATCTCTTAATAATTTTTGAAATATTAATAAAGTAGTTTTATTTTAGTTTGGACAAGTTTTTATAAACTGAAACAATTGTTTTATGACAAAAGAAAAAGGTCATAATAATTTTAAATAGATATTATTCAAATAGTCATATCTATTTGAGCTTGTTCGATAAACATATTTATTTTTTTAAATCTCTCACTTATTACTTTTTTTAATTTTAATAAATTAATATTATTTTATTCCAAATAAAGTTGCATGAACTGAAATAATTATTTTATGACTAAACAAAAGGTCATAATGATTTGAAATAGATAATTGTTCTAATAGTTAAAACTATTAGAATTGGTTCAGTAAAACACATTTATTTTTTATTATTAAATTAGTATTATCTTAATCCGAATAAGCTTATATGAAAAAAAACAATTGTTCTATAACAAAATAAAGATCATAACGATTTGAGATATATAATTGTTCAAAAAGCCATAACTATTTGAGCTAGTTTGATAAACAGATTTATTTTTTAATACTCTTATTAATTTTCAAAATCTTAATGAATCAATATTATTTTATTCTAAATAATTCTGTATGAATAGAAACAATTGTTTTACTATAAAATAAAAGGTCATAATGATTTGAAATAAATAATTATTCAAATGAACATGACTATTTGAACTTATTTGGTAAACAGATTTATTTTTTAAATCTCCTACCTATTAATTTCTAAAATATTAATAAATTAGTATTATTTTATTCTAAATAAACTTGTATGAAAAGAAAAAAATTATTTTACGACAAAATAAAAGATCATAACTATTTGACATAAATAATTGTTCAAACAATCATAACAATTTGAGCTTGTTTAGTAAGCCTATATGAATTGATACAATTGTTTTATGATGAAACAAAAAGGTCATAATAATTTGGAATAGATAATTACTAAAATAGTTATGACAATTAGAACTTGTTCGGTAAACATATTTATATTTAAAATCTTTTACTCATTAATTGTCAAAATATTAATAAATTAATATTATTTTAATCCGAATAAGCTTGTATAAAAAAACAATTATTTTATGAAAAAGCAAAAGTCATAATGATTTGAAAAAAATAATTGTTCAAATAGTCAGAACTACTTGAACTTATTTGATAAACATATTTATTTTTTAAATCTTTTAATAATTAGTTGTCTAAATATTAATAAATTTGTATTATTTTAATTGAAATAAGCTTGTATGAATAGAAAAAATTATTTTATGACAAAACAAAAGGTTATAATGATTTGAAATAGATAATTATTCAAAGAGTAGTAACTATTTGAACTTGATCGATAAACAGATTCAGTTTTTAAATCTCTTACTTAATAAATTTTGAAATATTAATAAATTAGATTTATGTTATTTCAAGTCAGCTTGTACGAATAGAAACAATTATTTTCTAATAAAACAAAAGGTTATAACACTTTAAAATAGATATTGTTCAAACAATTATAACCATTTGTATTGGTCAGTCCAATAGATTCATTTTTTAAATCCATTACTTATTAATTTTTAGGTTATTAACAAATTAGCATTACTTTATTTTGAATAACATTGTATCAATAGAAACAATAGTTTTATGACAAAGTAAATGATTATAATAATTTGAAATAAATAATTGTTCAAATTATTATAACTATTTGAACTGGTTTGGTAAATTGACTTACCTTTTAAATCTCTTATTAATTTTCAAAATACTAATAAATTAATATTATTTTATTTTGAACAAACTTATATGAACAAACACATTTGTTTTACAACAAAACAAAAGGTCATAATGGTTTGAAATAGATAAATATTCATATAGCCTTAACTATTTGTATAGGTTCAGCAAAAAAATTTATTTTTTAAATCTTTTGGTTATTGATTTTTATAATATTATTAAATTAGTAATATTGTATTCCGAATAAGCTTGTATGAACATAAATAATTTTTTTATGACAAAACAAAAGGTTATAATGATTTGAAATATATAATTGTTCAAATAGTCATAACTATTTGAACTAGTTCGGTAAGCATATTTCTTTTTTAAATCTCTTACTTATTAATTTTTGAAATATTAATAAATTAGTATTATTTTATTCAAAACAAGCTTGTATGATAAAAATTTTGTTTTATCTCAAAACAAAAGATCATAAATATTTGAAATAGATAATTATTCAAATGGTAAAATTATTTGAACTGATTCGATAAACTGATTTATTTTTTACATCTTCAACTTCTCAATTTTTGAAATATTAATAAACTAATATTATTTTATTTTGGATAAGCTTTTATGAACTAAAACAATTGTTCTATACTAAAAAAATTGTTCTATGATAAAACAAAGGGTCATAATGATTTTAAATAGATAATTGTTCAAATAGTCATAACTATTTGAACTTGTTCAGTAAACAGATTTATTTTTTTTAAACTTCTTACTTATTAATTTTCTGAATGTTAATAAAAGAGTATTATTTATTTTGAATAAGCATGTATGAACTGAAACAATTATTTTATGACTAAACAAAAGGTCAAAATGATTTGAAATAGATAATGTTCTAATAGTCTTAACTATTTGAACTAGTTTAATAAACGCATTGATTTTTTAAATCTCTTACTTATAAATTTTTAAAATATTATTAGTTTAGCAATATTTTACTCCGAATAAGCTTGTATGAATAGAAACAATTTTTTTATAACAAAATGAAGATCATAGTGATTTTAGATAGATAATAGATCAAATAGTCATAACTAATTGAAATAATTTTGTAAACAAATTTAGTTTTTAAATCTCTTTTTAATTTTTTAAATATTAATAAATTAGTATTATTTTATTTTGAATAATTTTGCATGAATAAAAACAATTGTTTTATGATAAAATAAAATGTCATAACGATTTGAAATAGATAATAGATTAATTGGACATGATTGTTTAAACTTGTTTGGTAAACAGATTTATTTTTTAAATCTCTAAATTATTAATTTTTAGAATATTAATAAATTAGTATTATTTTATTTCAAATAAACTTGTATGAATAGAAACAATTATTTTATGACAAAATAAAAGATTATAACAATTTGAAATAAATAATTATTTAAATAGTCATAACTATTTGAACTCGCTTGGTAAACAGATTTATTTTTTAAATCTTTTACTTATTAATTTTTGGAATTTTAATAAATTAGTATTATTTTATTCCGATTAAGCTTTTATGAACAAAAACAATGGGTTTATGACAAAACAAAAGGTCATAATGATTTGAAATAGATAATTGTTCAAATAGTCATAACTATTTGAACGTGTTCAGAAAACGAATTTATTTTTAAAATTTTTATTTATTAATTTTTGGAGTATTAATAAATTTAAAATTTTTTTTCCAAAATAAGCTTGATTGAATAGAATCAATTGTTTTATGTCAAAACAAAAGGTCATAATGTTTTGAAATAAATAATTGTTTAGCTAGTCATAACTATTTGAACTTATACGGTAAATAGATTCATTTTTATTTCTCTTACTCATTAATTTTTAGAATATTAATAAATTAGTATTATTTTAGTTTAAACAAACTTATAAGAACTAAAACAATTGTTTTATTACAAAAGAAAAGGTCATTGTGATTTGAAATAGATAATTATTCAAATAGTCATGACTGTTTGAACTTGTTTAGTAAACATATTTATTTTTTAAAATCTTTTACTTATTAATTGTCAAAATATTAATAAATTAGTATTATTCTAATCTGAATAAACTTGTATGAATAGAAACAATTGTTTTATTACAAAACAAAAAGTCATAACAAGTTGAAATAAATAATTGCACAAAATAGTCATAACGATTTGAACTTATTCAGTAAACATATTTATTTTTTAAATCTTTTACTTATAAATTGTCTTAATATTAATAAATTTGTATTATTTTATTTGAAATGAGCTTGTATGAATAGAAAAAAAAATTCTTTTATAGCAAAAACAAAAGGTTATAGCGATTTCAAATATATAATTGTTCAAACAATCATAATTATTTAAACTTGTTCAGTAAATGATTCATTTTTTAAATCTTTTTATTATTAATTTTTGGATTATTAATAAATTAGTATTATTTTATTCCCAATAAGCTTATATGAATTGAAACAATTCTTTTATGATAAAATAAAAGGTCATAACGATTTGAAATAAATAATTATTTAAATAATCATGATTATTTGATCTAGTTTGGTAAACATATTTATTTTTTAAAATTTTTACTTATTAATTGTTAAAATATTAATAAATTAGTATTGTTTTAGTCTAAATAAGCTTGTATGAACATAAGCAATTGTTTTATAACAAAACAAAAAGTCATAACAATTTGAAATAAATAATTGCTCATATAGTCATAACTATTTAAACTAGTTTGATAAATAGATTTATTTTTTAAATCTCTTATTAATATTAGAAATATTAATAGATTAGTATTACTTTTTTTTGAACAAACTTATATGAACAAAAACATTTATTTTATGATAAAATAAATACTCATAATGATTAGAAATAGATAATTATTCAAATAGTCATAATTATTTTGGATTGGTTAGGTAAACATAATTATTTTTTAAATCTCTTACATATTAATTTTTGAAATATTAGTAAATTCGTTTTATGTTATTCCAAATAAGCTAGTATAAATTAAAAAAAAAACTTATTTTATGACAAAAACAAAGGTCATAATGATTTGAAATAGATAATTGTTCATATAGTTTTAAATATTTGAACTGGTTCGACAGACAAATTTATTTTTTAATTCTTTTAGTTATTAATTATTGGAATATTATTATATTAGTATTATTTTATTTCGAATAAGCTTATATGAACAAAAATAATTGTTTTATGACAGTACAAAAGGTTATAAGGATTTCAAGTTTACAATTGTTCAAATAGTCATAACTATTTGAACTAGTTTGATAAATAGATTTATTTTTTAAATCTTTTACATATTAATTTTTGAAAGATTAATATAATTATTTTATTCTGAATAAGCTTGAATGTTCAAATACAATTGTTATATGACGAAACAAAAGCTAATAACTATTTGAAATAGTTAAATATTGGCATGGCCATAATTATTTAAACTTATTAGGTAAACATAATTTATTTTTTAAATCTTACTTTTTACTTTTCAGAATATTAAAAAATTATTATTATTTTATTTTGAATAAGTTTGTATGAACTAAAACAATTGTTTTATGACAAAAACAAAAGGTCATAACAATTTGAAATAGATAATTGGTCGTACAGTCTTAACTGTTTCAATTGCTTCGACAAACAGATTAACTTTTTACATCTCTTAGTTATTAATCTTTGGAATATTATTAAATTAGTTTTATTTTATTTTGAATAAGTTTATATAAACTAAAACAATTATTTTGTAACAGAACAAAAAGTTATACCAATTTGAAATTCATAATTGTTCAAATAAGAACTGGTTTGGTAAACAAATTTATTTTTTAAATCTCTTATTTATTAATTTTTGAAATATTGATAAATTAATATTATTTTATTTTGAATAGGCTTGTATGATGGAAAACAATTGTTTTATAACAAAACAAAATTTGTAATGAAATGAAATAGATAATTGTTCAAATGGCCAAAATTATTTGAACAAATTCGATAAATTGACATATTATTTAAATCTCTAACTTATCAATTTTTGAAATATTAATAAAGTAATATTATTTTATTTCAGATAAGCTTTTATGAATTGAAACAATTGTTTTATGATAAAAGAAAAAGGTCATATTTATTTTAAATAGGTAATTGTTCAAATAGCCATAACTATTTGAACTTGTTAGGCAAATAGATTTATTTTTTGAAATTTGTAGTTTATTAATTTTTTGAATGTTAATAAATTAGTATTATTTTATTTTGAATAAGCATGTATGAATTGAAAAAACTATGTTTTGACTAAACAAAATGTCAAAACGATTTGAAATAGATAATTATTCTAATAGTCTTTCTTATTTGAACTAGTTCGGCAAACACATTTATTTTTTAAATCTCTTACTTATTAATTTTTAGAATACTATCAAATTAGCAATATTTTACTTTGAATAAGCTTGCATGAATATAAACAATTGTTTTATGACAAAACAAAGATTATAATGATTTGAGATAGATAATTGTTCAAATAATCATAACTATTAGAATTGGCTCGATAAACAAATTTAGTTTTTAAATCTCTTATCAATTTTCAAAATATTAATATAATTGGTATTATTTTATTTTGAATAATGTTGTATGAATAGAAACAATTGTTTTACAACAAAATATAATGTCATAATGATTTGAAATAGATAATATCTCAAATGGATATGACTATTTGAACTTGTTTGATGAACAAATTTATTTTTTAAATCTTCAACTTATAAATTTTTAGAATATTAATAAATTAGTATTATTTTATTTTGGAATAAACTTATATGAATAGAAACAATTATTGTATGACAAAATAAAAGATCATAGTGATTTGGAATAAATAATTGTTCAAATAGTCATAAATAGTTGAACTCATTTAGTAAACATAGTTATTTTGTTAAATCCTTTACTTACTAATTTTTGGAATTTTAATAAATTAGTATTATTTTATTCTAAATAAGTTTTTATGAATAGAAACAATTGGTTTATGACAAAACAAAAGGTCATAATGATTTGAAATAGATAATTGTTCAAATAGGCATAACTATTTGAATGTGTTTAGAAAACATATTTATTTTTAAAATTTTTTCTTATTAATTTTTCAAAATATTAATAAATATATATTATTTTAATCAAAATAAGCTTGCATGAATAGAACCAATTTTTTTATGACAAAACAAAATGTCATAATGTTTTGAAATAGATAATTATTTAGATAGTCATAACTTTTTGAACATGTTTAGTAAACATATTCATTTTTTAATTCTCTTACTCATTAATTTTTGGAATATTAATAAATTAGTATTATTTTATTTCAAATAAGCTTATATGAACTAAAACAATTGTTTTATTACAAAACAAAAGGTCACAATGATTTAAAATAGATAATTATTCAAATAGTCAGGACTATTTGAACTTGTTCAAAAAACATATTTATTTCTTAAATCTTTTGCTTATTAATTGTCAAAATATTAATAAATTAACATTATTGTAATTTGAATAAGCTTGTATGAACAAAAAAAATTGTTTTATGACAAAACAAGAAGTCATAAGAATTTGAAGTAAATAATTGTTCAAACAGTCATAAAATTTGAACTTGTTTGGTAAACAAATTTATTTTTTAAATGTTTTACTAACTAATTTTCTTTATATTAATAAATTTGTATTATTTTATTCAAAATAAGCTTGTATGAATAGAAAAAATCATTTTATGACAAAACAAAAGGTTATAGCAATTTCAAAAAGATAATTATCGAAATAGTCATAATTATTCAAACTTGTTCAACAAATAGATTCATTTTTTAAATCTCTTAATTATTAATTTTTGTAATATTAGTAACTTAGTATTATTTTATTTCGAATAAGCTTATATGAACTGAAATAATTTTTTATGACAAAACAAAAGGTCATAATGATTTGAAATAAATAATTATTCAAATAGTCATGACTATTTGATCTAGTTTAGTAAACATATTTATTTTTTACATTGTCTACTTATTAATTGGTGAAATATTAATAAATTAGTATTATTTTAATCTGGATAGGCTTGTATGAATGGAAACAACTATTTTATAACAAAACAAAAAGTCATAATGATTTGAAATAAATAGCTACTTAAATAGTCATAACTATTTGAACTCATTTGATAAATAGATTTATTTTTTAAATCTCTTATTAATTTTTTAATATTAATATATTAGTATTACTTTATTCCAAACAAACTTATATAAACAAAAACATTTGTTTTATTACAAGACAAAAGGTCATAATGATTTGAAATAGATAATCCTTCAAATAGTCAAAATTATTTAAACTAGTTAGGTAAATAAAATTATTTTTAAATCTCTTATTAATTTTTGAAATATTAATAAATTCATTTTATTTTATTCCAAATAAGTTAGTATGAATTGAAAAAAAACTTATTTTATGACAAAACAAAAGGTCATGATGATTTGAAATAGATAATTGTTCATATAGTCTTAAATGTTTGAACTGGTTCGACAAACAAATTTATTTTTTAATTCTTTTAGTTATTAATTTTTGGAATATTATTAGATTAGTATTATTTTATTTTGAATAAGCTTGTATGAACAAAAATAATTGTTTTGTGATAGAAGAAAAGGATATAATGATTTGAAGTTTGCAATTGTCCAAATAGTTATATATTTGAATTAGTTTAGTAAACAGATTTATTTTTTAAGTCTCTTACTTATTAATTTTTGAAAGATTAACAAATTAGTATTGTTTTATTTCAAATAGGCTTGAATGATCAAAAACAATTGTTATACGACGAAACAAAAAGCCATAATTTTTTATAAACAGATAATTGTTCATATAGTTTTAATTGTTTGAACTGCTTTGGCAAATAGATTTATTTTTTACATCTCTTAGTTATCAATTTTTGGAATATTATTAAATTAGTATTATTTTTATTCCAAAAAGCCTTATATGAACTGAAACAATTATTTTATAATAGAATAAAAGGTTATAATGATTGGAAATAGATAATTGTTCATATAAAAACTGGTTCAGTAAATAAATTTATTTTTTAAATCTCTTACTTATTAATTTTTGAAATATTAACAAATTAATATTACTTTATTTCGAATAGGCTTGTATGATGAAAAACAATTATTTTATGACAAAACAAAAGTTCGTAACAATTTGAAATAGATAATTGTTTAAATGGCAATAATTATTTGAAGCGATTCAATTAATTAACTTATTTTTTAAATCTTTAACTTTTTAATTTTTTAAATATTAAAAAGTAATATTATTTTATTTCGGATATGCTTTTATGAATTGAAACAATCGTTTTATGATAAAACAAAAGGTTCTACTTCTTATAAATAGATAACTGTTCAAATAGTCATAACTATTTAAACTTGTTTAGTAAACAAATTTATTTTTTTAAATTTCTTGTTTACTAATTTTTTGAATGATAATAAATTAGTATTATTTTATTTTGAATAACCATGTATGAACTGAAAAAATTATTTTAAGACTAAATGAAAGGTCAAAATGATTTGAAATAAATAATTGTTCTAATGTCTTAACTATTTAAACCTGTTCAAAAACACATTGGTTTTTTAAATCTCTTACTTTTTAATTTTTAGAATATTATTAATTTCATAATATTTTAATTCGAATAAGCTTGTATGAATAGAAATAATTGTTTTATGAGAAAACAAATATCATAATGATTTGAGATAGATAATTATTGAAATAGTCAAACTATTTGAACTGGTTTAATAAATAGATTTAGTTTTTAAATCTCTCATTAATTTTTAAAATATTAATAAATTAGTAATATTTCATTCTTAATAATTTTGTTTAAATAGAAATAATTGTTTTACGATAAAATAAAATATCATAACTATTTGAAATAGATAATAACTCAAATGGACATGACTATTTGAACTTGTTTGGTGCATATATATATATTTTAAATCTCTAATTCATTAATTTTTAGAATATTAATAAATTAGTATTATTTTCTTTCGAATAAAATTATATGAATAGAAAAAATTGTTTTATGACAAAACAAAAAAATCATAACATTTGAAATAAATAATTGTTCAAAGAGTCATAATTATTTGAACTCACTCAGTAAACAGATTTATTTTTTAAAATATTTTATTTATTAATTTTTGAAAGTTTAATAAATAAGTATTATTTTATTCTGAATAAGCTTTTATAAATAGAAACAATTCATTTATCACAAAATGAAAGGTCATAACGATTTGAAATAGATAATTGTTCAAATAGTCATAACTATTTGAACATGTTAAGAAAACATATTTATTTTTTGGAATTTTACTTATTAATTTTTGGAATAGTAATAAATTTATATTATTTTATTTGAAATAAGCTTACATAAATAGAACCAATTGTTTTATAACAAAACAAAAGGTCATAATGTTTTGAAATAGATAATTGTTCAGATAGTCATAACTATTTGGAAATGTTCAATAAACAAATTAATTTTTTAATTCTCTTACTCATTAATTTTAGAATATTCTTGAATTAGTATTATTTTATTTCAAATAAGCTTATATGAACTAAAACAATTATTTTATTACAAAACAAAAGTTCACAATGATTTGAAATAGATAATGATTCAAATAGTCAAGACTATTTGAACTTGTTCAATAAACATATTTATTTTTTAAATCTTTTACTTATTAGTTGTTGAAATATTTATAAATTAATATTATTTTAATATGAATAAGCTTGTATGAATAGAAAACAATTGTTTTATGACAAAACAAAAAGTCATAACAATTTGAAATAAATAATTGTTTAATTAGTCATAAGGATTTGAACTCGTTTAGTAAACAAATTTATTTTTTAAATCTTTTACCTATTAATTGTCTTAATATTAATAAATTGTATTATTTTATTTGTAATAAGCTTGTATGAGTAGAAAAAAAATCATTTGGTGACAAAACAAAAAGTTATACCAATTTCAAATAGATAATTATTCAAATAGTCATAATTATTTAAACTTGTTCAGTAAATAGATTCATTTTTTAAATCTCTTAATTATTAATTTTCAAAATATTAATAACTTAGTATTATTTTATTTCAAATAAGCTGATATGAACTAAAATAATTTTTTTATAACAAAACAAAATGTTATAACAATTTGAAATAAATACTTATTCAAATAGTCATAACTATTTGATCCAGTTTGGTAAACAATTTATTTTTAAAAATTTTACTTATTAATTGTCAAAATATTAATAAATTAGTACTATTTTAATCTGAATAAATTTTTATGAATAGAAATTATTGTTTTGTAATAGAACAAAAGATTGTAACAATTTTAAATAAATAATTAATCAAATAGTCAAAGCTTTTTAAACTAGTTTGATAAACAAATTTATTTTTAAAATCCATTATTAATTTTTGAAATATTTATAGATTAGTATTATTTTATTTTGAGCAAACTTATATGAATAAAAACATTTGTTTTATGACAAAACAAAAGGTCATAGCAAATTGAAATAAATAATTATTCAAACAGTCATAATTATTTGAACTGGTTAGGTAAATAGAATTTTTTTTAAAATCTCTTACATATTAATTTTTGAAATGTTAATAAATTTATTTTATTTTATTTTGAATAAGCTAGTATGAAGTGAAAAAATTGTTTTATGACAAAAAAAAAATTGAAATAGATAATTGTTCATATAGTCTTAACTATTTGTACTAGTTTGACAAACAAATTTCTTTTTTAAATCTCTTAGTTATTAATTTTTGGAATATTTCTATATTAGTATTATTTTATTTCAAATAAGATTGTATGAATAGAAATAATTGTTTTATGATTGAACAAAAGGTTATAACGATTTGAAGTATACAATTGTTCAAATAGTCATAACTATTTAAACTAGTTCAATAAATAGATTTATTTTTTAAAATCTCTTACTTATTAATTTTTGAAAGATTAATAAATTACTATTATTTTATTTTGAATAAACATATATGATTAAAAACAATTGTTATATGACCAAATAAAAGGTAATAATGATTTGAAATAGATAATTATTGAAATGGCCATAACTATTTGACCTGATTCGGTAAACAAATTCACTTTTTAAATCACTTACTTATTAATTATTGAAATATTAATAAATTAGTATTATTTTATTTTAACTAAGCTTGTATGAATTCAAACAATTTTTTTATGACAAAAGAAACAATCATAATGATTTTAAATAGACAATTGTTCAAATAGTCATAATTATTTGAATTTGTTCGATAGACAAATTTATTTTAAACTCTTGCTTATTAATTTTTGAATTATTAAGAAATTAGTATTATTTTATTTTGAATAAGCTTTTATGAACTAAAACAATTGTTTTATGTCAAAACAACTGGTCATAATGATTTTAATAAATAATAGTTTAAATAGTCATCACTATTTGAACTTGTTTGGTAAATAGATTTATTTTTTCATATCATTTCCTTTTTAATTTTCTGAATGTTAATAAATTTAGATTATTTTATTCCAAATAAACTTTTAAAATATGAAAAAATATTTTATGACTAAATAAAAGGTCAGAATGATTTAAAATAGATAATTATTCTAATAGTTTTAACTATTCAAATTAACTCGACAAACACGTTTATTTTTTAAATCTCTTACTTATTAAATTTTGAAATATTATTAGATTAGTATTATTTTTAACGAAATAAGTTTCTATGATCAGAAACAATTGTTATATGATAAAACATAGATCTTAATGATTTGATATTAATAATTGTTTAAATAGTCATAACTATTTGAACTGGTTCGATAAACATATTTATTTTTTAAATCTCTTACTTATTAATTTTTGAAATATTAATAAATTAATATTATTTTATTTCGATTAAGCTTGTGTGATAAAAAACAATTATTTTATGACAAAACAAACAGTCATAACGATTTGAAATAGATAATCGCTTAAAAGGCTATAATTATTTTAACTAATTCAATAAACTGATTTATTTTTTAAGTTTCTTACTTATTATTTTAGTAAGTATTAATAAATTAGTATTATTTTAATCCATCTAAGCTTGTGTTAATTGAAGCAAATGTTTTATGAGAAATAAAAAGTTATAACGATTTTAAATTAACAATTGTTAAAATAGTAATAACTATTCGAACTTGTTCGGTAAACATATTTATTTTTTAAAATCTATTTCTTATTAATTTTTTGAATGTTAATAAATTAGTATTAATCTATGAATTGAAACAATTGTTTTATGACTAAACAAAATATCATAACGATTTCAAATAAATAATTGTTCTAATAATCTTAACCATTTGAACTGATTCAATAAATAAATTTATTTTTTAAATCTCTTACTTATTAATTTTTGAAATATTATTAAATTAGCATTATTTTAATCAAAATAAGCTTGTATGAATAAAACAATTGTTTTACGACAAAAGAAAAAGGTCATAACAATTTGGAATAGATAATCATTCATATAGTCTTAACTATTTAAACTGGTTCGACAATTATATTTATTTTTTTAATTTTCTTGGTTATTAAGTTTTGGAATATTATTAAATCAGTATTATTTTATTCTAAATAAAATAGTATGAATAGGACCAATATTTGATGACAAAACAAAAAGTTATAATGATTTAAAATAGATAATTATTCAAATAGTCAAAACAATTTGAAATGGCTTAGCAAACAAATTTACTTTTTAAATCTCTTACTAATTAATTTTCTAAAATATTAATAACTTAGTATTATTTTATTTCAAACAAACTTACATTAAGAAAAAGCAATTGTTTTATGACAAAATAAAAAGTCATAACAATTTGAAATAAATAATTGTTCATATAGTTTAACTATTTGAACTAGTTTAGCAAATTGATTTATTTTTTAAATCTCTTAATTATTAATTTTTAGAATATTACTAAATTAGTATTATTTTATTTCGAATAAGCTTATATAAACAGAAAACAATTGTTTTATGATAGTACACAAGGTTATAACAATTTGAAATAGAGAATTGTTCAAATAGTCATAACTATTTGAACTGGTTTGGTAAACAGATTTTATTTTTTAAATCTCTTATTAATTATTGAAATATTAGTAAATTAGTATTATTTTATTTTGAATAAGCTTCTATTTGAAAAGTAATTGTTTTATGAGAAAACAAAAGATAACAACAATTTGAAATAGATCGTTGTTTAAATGGCCATAATTATTTGAACTAATTCAATAAACTGATTTATTTTTTAAATCTCTTACTTATTAACTTTTAAAATATTAATACAACTTTGTTTTATTTTAGATAAGCTTTTATGAACTAAAACAATTGTTTACGATAAAACAAAAGGTCATAACAATTTAAAATAGATCATTGTTGAACAGGTTTAATAAAAAGATTTATTTTTTAAATCTCTTATTAATTTTTGTAATATTAATATATTAGCATTATTTTATTCCAAACAAACTTATATGAATAAAAACATTTGTTTTATCACAAAACCAAAGGTGATAATGTTCAAATAGTCATAATTATTAGAATTGATTAGGTAAATAGAATTATTTTTTAAATCTCTTACTTATTAATTTTTGAAATATTAATAAATTCATTTTACTTTTATTCTGAATAAGCTACTATGAATTGAAAAAATTATTTTATGACAAAAGAAAAAGTCATAATGAATTGAAATAGATAATTGCTCATATAGTCTTAACTATTTAAGCTGGTTCGGCAAACAAATTTAATTTTTAAATCTCTTAGTTATTAATTTTCATAATATTATTAGATTACTATTATTTTATTTCAAATAAGCTTGTATAAACATAAATAATTGTTTTTATGACATAACAAAAGGTTTATTTTTTAAAATAATTGATTTGAAGTATAAAATTGTTCAACTATTTGAATTGGTTCGGTAAACAGATTTATTTTTTAAATCTCTTACTTATTAATTTTTGAAAGATTAATCAATTAGTATCATTTTATTTTGAACAACCTTGTACAATAAAAAACAATTCTTATATGACTAAACAAAAAGTAATAACAATTTGAAATAGATAATTGTTGAGATGGCCATATCTATTTGAGCTTGTTTGATAAACATTTTTTTTTAAATCTCTTGCTTATTAATTTTTTGAATTTTAATAAATTAGTATTATTTTATTCCGAATAAACTTGTATAAACTGAAATAATTGTTTGTTGACTAAACGAAAGGTTAGAACAATTTGAAACAGATAATTGTTCTAATAGTTTTAATTATTTGAATTGGTTTGGAAAAACTCATTTATTTTTTATTATTAAATTAGTATTATCTTAATCTGAGTAGGCTTATATGAAAAGAAACAATTTTCTATGACAAAATAAAGATCATAATGATTTGCGATATATAATTGTTCAAAAAGTCTTAACTATTTGAACTAGTTTGATAAATAGATTTAGTTTTTAATACTCTTATTAATTTTCAAAATCCTAATGAATCAGTATTATTTTATTCTGAATAATTCTATATGAACAGAAACAATTGTTTTACAACAAAACAAAAGGTCATAATGATTTGAAATAGATAATTTTACAAATGAACATGACTGTTTGAATTTATTTGGTAAACATATTTATTTTTTAAGTCTCCTACCTATTAATTTTTAGAATATTAATAAATTAGTATTATTTTATTTTCAATAAACTTTTATGAATAGAAACAATTGTTTTATGACAAAATAAAAGATCATAACTATTTGAAATAAATAATTGTTCAAATAGTCATAACTATTTGAGCTTGTTCAGTAAATAGATTCATATTTTAAATCTCTTACTCATTCATTTTTGGAATATTAATAAATTAGAATTATTTTATTTTGAATAAGCCTATATGAATTGATACAATTGTTTTATGATGAAACAAAAGGTCATAACATTTGAAATAGATAATTATTCAAGTAGTTATAACTATTAGAACTTATTCGGTAAACATATTTATTTTTAAAATCTTTTACTTATTAATTGGAAAAATTTTAATAAATTAATATTATTTTAATCCGAATAAGCTTGTATGAACAAAAAACAATAGTTTTATGACAAAACAAAAAATCATAATGATTTGAAATAAATAATTGTTCAAATAGCCATAACTATTTAAACTTATTTGATAAACAAATTTATTTTTTAAATCTTTTACTAATTGGTTGTCTAAATATTAATAAATTTGTATTATTTTAATTGAAATAAGCATGTATGAATAGAAAAAATTATTTTGTGACAAAACAAAAGGTTATAGTAATTTGAAATAAATAATTGTTCAAAAAGTCATAACTATTTGAACTTAATCGATAAACAGATTCAGTTTTTAAATCTCTTACTTATTAATTTTTGGAATATTAATAAATTAGATTTATGTTATTCCAAGTCAGCTTGTATGAACAAAAACAACTGTTTTGTAACAAACAAAAGGTTATAACACTTTGAAACAGATAATTATTCAAACAGTTATAACTATTTGTATTGGTTAGGCTAACAGGTTCATTTTTAAAATCTGTTACTTGTTAATTTTTAGGATATTAACAAATTAGCATTACTTTATTTTGAATAAGATAGTATCAATAGAAAAAATTATTTTATGACAAAACAAATGGTTATAATGATTTGAAATAAATAATTGTTCAAATTGTTATAACTATTTGAATGAATTTGGTAAATAGATTTACTTTTTAAATCTCTTATTAATTTTTAAAATATTAATAAATTAATATTATTTAATTTTGAACAAATTTAGATGAGCAAAAACATTTGTTTTAAGACAAAACAAAATGTCATAATGGTTTGAAATAGATAATTATTCATATAGCCTCAACTATTTAAATTGGTTAGGTAAAAAAATTTGTTTTTTAAATCTCTTAGTTATTAATTTTCATAATATTATTAGATTAGTATTATTGTATTCCGAATAAGCTTGTATGAACACAAATAATTATTTTATGACAAAACAAAAAGGTTATAATGATTTGAAATATATAATTGTTCAAATAGTCATAACTATTTGAACTAGTTTTGTGAGCATATTTATTTTTTAAATCTCCTACTTATTAATTTTTGAAATATTAATAAATTAGCATATTTTATTCAAAATGGGCTTGTATGATAAAAAAATAATTTTTTTATGACAAAACAAAAGATCATAAAGATTTGAAATAGATAATTGTTCAAATGGTAATAATTATTTAAACTGCTTCAATAAACTGATTTATTTTTTTAAATCTTCAACTTCTCAATTTTTGAAATATTAATAAAGTAATATTATTTTATTTTGGATAGGCTTTTATGAATTAAAACAATGTTTTATGATAAAACAAAAGGTTATAACAATTTTAAATAGATAATTGTTCAAATAGTCATAACTATTTGAACTTGTTTGATAAATAGATTTATTTCTTTAAACTTCTTGCTTATTAATTTTTTGATTGTTAATATAAGAGTATTATTTCATTTCGAATAAGCATATATGAACTGAAACAATTATTTTATGATTAAACAAAAGGTTAGAATGATTTGAAATAGATAATTGTTCTAATAGTCTTAACTATTTCAATTGGTTCAGTAAACACATTGATCTTTTAAATCTCTTACTTATTAATTTTTAAAATATTATTAGTTTAGCAATATTTTACTTTGAATTGTATGAATATAAACAATTTTTTTATGACAAAACAAAGATCCTAATGATTTGGGATAGATAACCGTTCAAATAGTCATAACTATTTGAACTAATTTTGTATACAAATTTAGTTTTTAAACCTCTAATTAATTTTTGAAATATTAATAAATTAGTATTATTTTATTTAGAATAATTTTGCATGAATAAAAACAATTGTTTTATGATAAAATAAAATGTCATAACGATTTCAAATAGATAATAGTTCAAATGGACATGACTGTTTAAATCTATTCGGTAAATAGATTTATTTTTTAAATCTCCAAATTATTAATTTTTAAAACATTAATAAATTAGTATTATTTTATTTCAAATAAACTTGTATGAATAGAAACAATTATTTTATGACAAAACAAAAGATTATAATAATTTAAAATAAATAATTGTTTAAATAATCATAACTATTTGAACTCCCTCGGTTTTAAATCTTTTACTTATTAATTTTTTGGAAGTTTAATAAATTAGTATTATTTTACTCCAAATAAGCTTTTATGAACAAAATCAATGGGTTTTTGACAAAACAAAAAGTCATAATGATTTGAAATAGATTATTGTTCAAATAATCATAACTATTTGAATGTGTTCAGAAAATAGATTTATTTTTAAAATTTTTACTTACTAATTTTTGGAATATTAATAAATTTAAATTATTTTATTCGGAATAAGCTTGCATGAACAAAACCAATTGTTTTATGATAAAACAAAAAGTCATAATGTTTTGAAATAGATAATTGTTTAGATAGTCAAAACTATTTGAACTTTTTTAGTAAATAGATTCTTTTTTTTATTCTTTTACTCATTAATTTTTGGAATATTAGTAAATTAGTATTATTTTAGTTCAAGCAAACTTACATGAACTGAAACAATTGTTTTATTACAAAAGAAAAAAGGTCATTATGATTTGAAATAGATAATTATTCAAATAGTCATGATTATTTGAACTTGTTCTGTAAACATATTTATTTTTTAAAAATCTTTTACTTATTAATTGTTGAAATATTAATTCGAATAAACTTGTACGAATAGAAACAATTGTTTTATGACAAAACAAAAAGTCATAACAAGTTGAAATAAATAATCGCACATATAGTCATAATGATTTGAACTTATTTAGTAAATAAATTTATTTTTTTAATCTTTTACTTATTAATTGTCTTAATATTAATAAATTTGTATTATTATTTTTTAAATAACCTTGTATGAACAAAAAAAATTCTTTTATAACAAAACAAAAGGTTATAGCGATTTCAAATAGATAATTGTTCAAATAGTCATAATTATTTAAACATGTTCAATAAATAGATTCTTTTTTTAAATCTCTTTATTATTAATTTTTGGATTATTAATAAATTAGTATTATTTTATTCCCAATAAGCTTATATGAACTGGAACAATTCTTTTATGACAAAACAAAAAGTCATAACAATTTGAAATAAATAATTATTCAAATAATCATGATTATTTGATTTAGTTCAGCAAACGTATTTATTTTTAAAATTTTTTACTTATTAATTGTTGAAATATTAATAAATTAGCATTGTTTTAATCTGAATAAGCTTGTATAAACAAAAACAATTGTTTTATAATAAAACAAAAAGTCATGACGATTTGAAATAAATGATTGCTCAAATAGTCTTAACTATTTAAACTAGTTTGATAAATAGATTTATTTTTTAAATCTTTTATTAATATTCAAAATATTAATAGAATTGTATTACTTTATTTCGAACAAACTTATATGAACAAAAACTTTTGCTTTATGACAAAATAAAAGGTCATAATGATTTGAAATATATAATTGTTTAAATAGTCATAATTATTTGAACTAGTTAGGTAAATAAAATTATTTTTTAAATCGCTTGCTTATTAATTTTTGAAATATTAATAAATTCATTTTATTTTATTCCAAATAAACTAATATGAATTAAAAAAAACATATTTTATGATAAAATAAAAGGTCATAACAATTTGAAATAGATAATTGTTCATATAGTCTTAAATATTTGAACTAATTCTGCAAACAAATTCTTTTTAATTCTCTTAGTTATTAATTTTTGGAATATTGTTAAATTAGTATTATTTTATTTTGAATAAGCTTGTATGAACAAAAATAATTGTTTTATAACAATTCAAAAGGTTATAAGGATTTGAATTTACAATTGTTCAAATAGTTATAACTATTTGAGATAGTTTGGTAAATAGGTTTATTTTTTAAATCTCTTAGTTATTAATTTTTGAAAGATTAATAAAGTAGTATTATTTTATTCCAAATAAGCTTGAATTTTCAAATATAACTGTTATATGACCAAAAAAAGGGTATTATCAATTTGAAATAGATAATTGTTAGCATGGCTATAATTATTTGAACTAATTCGGTAAATAGGTTTACTTTTTAAATCACTTATTAATTTTCAAAAAATTAATAAATTATTATTATTTTATTTTGAATAAGCTTGTATGAACTGAAACAATTATTTTATGACAAAACAAAAGGTCTTAATGATTTGAAATAGATAGCTGTTCATATAGTCTTAATTGTTTAAATTGCTTCGATAAACAGATTAATTTTTTAAATATCTTAGTTGTTAATTTTTGAAATATTATCAAATTAGTATTATTTTATTTTGAATAAATTTATATGAACTACAACAATTATTTTATGACAAAACAAAAGGTTATATCAATTTGAAATAGATAATTGTTCAAATAGGAGTTGGTTTGGTAAATAGATTTATTTTTTAAATCTCTTACTTTTTTATTTTTGAAAATTAATAAATTAATATTATTTTATTCTGAATAGGCTTGTATGATGACAAACAATTATTTTATAAAAAAACAAAAAGTTTGTAACAATTTGAAATAGATAATTGTTCAAATGGCTAAAATTATCTGAACCAATTCAATAAACTAACTTATTTTTTAAATCTCTAACTTATCAATTTTTGAAATATTAATAAAGTAGTATTATTTTATTTTGGATAAGCATTTATGAACTGAAACAATTGTTTTATGATAAAACAAAAGGTCATATTTATAATAAATAGATAATTGTTCAAATAGCCATAACTATTTGAACTTGTTCGGTAAACAAATTTATTTTTTAAAATTTGTTGTTTATTAAATTTTGAATGTTAATAAATTAATATTATATTATTTTGAATAAGCATGTGTGAACTGAAAAAATTATTTTATGACTAAACGAAAGGTCATAACGATTTGAAATAGATAATTATTCTAATAGTCTTAATCGTTTAAATTGGTTCGACAAACATATTTATTTTTTAAATCTATTATTAATTTTTGGAATACTATTAATTTAGCAATAATTTACTGCAAATAAGCTTGTATGAATATAAACAATTATTTTATGACAAAACAAAAATCATAACGTTTTGAGATAGATAATTGTTCAAATAATCATAACTATTAGAACAGGTTTGATAAATAGATTTAGTTTTCAAATCTCTTCTTAATTTTCAAAATATTGATAAATTTTTATTATTTTATTTTGAATAATTTTATATGAATAGAAACAATTGTTTTATGACAAAACAAAATGTCATAATGATTTGAAATAGATAATAGCTCAAATGGATATTACTATTTGAACTTGTTCGGTAAATAAATTTATTTTTTAAATCTCCAACTTATTAATTTTAAGAATATTAATAAGTTAGTATTATTTTATTTCAAATAAACTTATATGAATAGAAAAAATTGTTTCATGACAAAACAAAAGATCATGGCGATTTGAAAAAAATAATTATTCAAATAGTCATAACATTTGAACTTGCTTGGTAACCAGATTTATTTTTTAAATCTTTTACTTATTAATTTTTGGAATTTTAATAAATTAGTATTATTTTATTCCAAGTAAGCTTTTATGAACAAAAACAATTGGTTTATGACAAAACAAAAGGTCATAACAATTTGAAATAGATAATTATTCAAATAGTCATAACTATTTGAACGTGTTCAAAAAAGCATATTTATTTTTTAAATTTTTACTTATTGATTTTTCAAATATTAATAAATTTATATTATTTTATTTGAAATAAGCTTACATGAATAGAACCAATTATTTTATGATAAAACAAAATGTCATAATGTTTTGAAATAGATAATTATTTAGATAGTCATAACTATTTAAACATGTTCAATAAACAAATTCATTTTTTTATTCTCTTACTCATTATTTTTTGGAATATTAATAAATTGGACTAAAATAATTGTTTTATTACAACACAAAATGTCATAATGATTTAAAATAGATAATTATTCAAATAGTTAGAACTATTTGAACTTGTTTCAAAAACATATTTTTTACTTAAATCTTTTACTTATTAATTGTCAAAATATTAATAAATTAATATTATTGTAATTTGAATAAGCTTGTATGAATTGAAACAATTGTTTTATGACAAAACAGAAAGTCATAAGAATTTTATGTTTTAAATCTTTTACATATTAATTTTTGGAATTTTAATAAATTAGTATTATTTTATTTCAAATAAGCTTTTATGAACAGAAACAATTGGTTTATGACAAAACAAAAGGTCATAACAATTTGAAATAGATAATTATTCAAATAGACATAACTATTTGAACGTGTTAAAAAAAACATATTTATTTTTTAAATTTTTACTTATTGATTTTTCAAATATTAATAAATTTATATTATTTTATTTGAAATAAGCTTACATGAATAGAACCAAATATTTTAAGATAAAACAAAATGTCATAATGTTTTGAAATAGATAATTATTTAGATAGTCATAACTATTTAAACATGTTCAATAAACAAATTCATTTTTTTTATTCTCTTACTCATTATTTTTTGGAATATTAATAAATTGGTATTATTTTATTTCAAATAAGCTTATATGAACTAAAATAATTGTTTTATTACAAAACAAAAGGTCATAATGATTTAAAATAGATAATTATTCAAATAGTTAGAACTATTTGAACTTGTTTGAAAAACATATTTTTTACTTAAATCTTTTACTTATTAATTGTCAAAATATTAATAAATTAATATTATTGTAATTTGAATAAGCTTGTATGAATAGAAACAATTGTTTTATGACAAAACAAAAAGTTATAAGAATTTTATTTTTTAAATCTTTTACTTATTAATTTTTGGAATTTTAATAAATTAGTATTATTTTATTCCAAATAAGCTTTTATGAACAGAAACAATTGATTTATGACAAAATAAAAGGTCATAACAATTTGAAATAGATAATTATTCAAATAGTCATAACTATTTGAACGTGTTCAAAAAAACATATTTATTTTTTAAATTTTTACTTATTGATTTTTCAAATATTAATAAATTTATATTATTTATTTGAAATAAGCTTACATGAATAGAACCAATTATTTTAAGATAAAACAAAATGTCATAATGTTTTGAAATAGATAATTATTTAGATAGTCATAACTATTTAAACATGTTCAATAAACAAATTCATTTTTTTATTCTCTTACTCATTATTTTTTGGAATATTAATAAATTGGTATTATTTTATTTCAAATAAGCTTATATGAACTAAAATAATTGTTTTATTACAAAACAAAAGGTCATAATGATTTAAAATAGATAATTATTCAAATAGTTAGAATTATTTGAACTTGTTTGAAAAAAATATTTTTTACTTAAATCTTTACTTATTAATTGTCAAAATATTAATAAATTAATATTATTGTAATTTGAATAAGCTTGTATGAATAGAAACAATTGTTTTATGACAAAACAGAAAGTCATAAGAATTTTATTTTTTAAATCTTTTACTTATTAATTTTTGGAATTTTAATAAATTAGTATTATTTTATTTCAATTAAGCTTTATGAACAGAAACAATTGATTTATGACAAAACAAAAGGTCATAACAATTTGAAATAGATAATTATTCAAATAGTTATAACTATTTGAACGTGTTCAAAAAAACATATTTATTTTTTAAATTTTTACTTATTGATTTTTCAAATATTAATAAATTTATATTATTTTATTTGAAATAAGCTTACATGAATAGAACCAATTATTTTATGATAAAACAAAAGGTCATAATGGTTTGAAATAAATAATTATTCAAATAGTCATTACTATTTAATTTAGTTCAATAAACATATTTATTTTTAAAATTTCTTACTTATTAATTATTGAAATATTAATAAATTAGTATTATTTTAATTTGAATAAGTTTGTATGAACAGAAACAGTTGTTTTATAACAAAACAACAAGTTATAACTATTTGAAATAAATAATTACTCAAATAGTCATAACTATTTCAACTCATTTCATAAATAGATTTATTTTTTAAATCTCTTATTAATTTTCAAAATATTAATAGATTAGTATTATTTTATTCCAAACAAACTTATATGAACAAAAATATTTGTTTTATGACAAAACAAAAGATATAACTATTTGAAATAGATAATTGTTCAAATAGTCATAGTTATTTGAACTGGTTAGGTAAATAGAATTATTTTTTAAATCTCTTGTTAAATTTTGAAATATTAATAAATTCATTTTATTTTATTCCAAATAAGCTAGTATAAATTCAAAAAACTTATCTTATGCTAAAACAAAAGGTCATATTGATTTGAAATAGATAATTGTTCATATAGTTTTAAATATTTGAACTGGTTCAACAAAAAAAATTATTTTTTAATTCTCTTAGTTATTAATTTTCAGAATATTATTAGATTAGTATTATTTTATTTTGAATAAGATTGTATGAACAAAAATAATTGTTTTATGATAGAATAAAAGGTTATAATGATTTGAAGTTTACAATTGTTCAAATAGTTACGTATTTGAACTAGTTCGGTAAATAGATTTATTTTTTAAATCTCTTACTTATTAATTTTTGAAAGATTAATAAATTAGTATTATTTTATTCCAAATGGGCTTGAATGATAAAAAAAATTGTTATATGACCAAACAAAAGGCCATAATTTTTGATAAATAGATAATTGTTCATATAGTCTCAATTATTTGAACCACTTCGACAAATAGATTTGTTTTTTAAATCTCTTAATTATCAATTTTTGGAATATTATTAAATTAGTATTATTTTATTCCAAAAAAGCTTATATGAACTAAAACAATTATTTTATAACAGAACAAAATGTTATAATGATTTGGAATAGATAATTGTTTAAATAAAAATTAGTTCAATAAATAGATTTATTTATTAAATCTCTTACTTATTAATTTTTGAAATATTAATAAATTACTATTATTTAATTCTGAATAGGCTTGTATGATGAAAAACAATTGTTTTAAGACAAAATAAAAGTTTATAACAATTTGAAATAGATAATTGTTTAAATTGTCATAATTATTTGAAACGATTCGATAAACTAACTTATTTTTTAAATCTTTATCTTTTCAATTTTTGAAATATTAATAAAGCAATATTATTTTATTTCACATAAGCTTTATGAACTGAAACAATCATTCTATGATAAAACAAAAGGTCATACTTCTTATAAATATATAATTGTTCAAATAGTCATAACTATTTGAACTTGTTTTGTAAACAGATTTATTTTTTAAAATTTTTTATTTATTAATTTTTTGAATGTTAATAAATTAGTATTATTTTGTTTCAAATAAGCATGTATGAACTGAAAAAATTATTTTATGACTAAACAAAATGTTAGAATATTTTGAAATAGATAATTATTCTAATAGTCTTAACTATTTGAACTAGCTCAGCAAACATATTTATTTTTTAAATCTCTTACTTAATAATTTTTAGAATATTATTAATTTAGCAATATTTTTCTTCGAATAAGCTTGTATGAATAGAAACAATTGTTTTATGACAAAACAAAGATCATAACAATTTGAGATAGATAATTATTGAAGTAGTCATAACTATTTGAACTGGTTTAATAAATAAATTTAATTTTTAAATCTCTTATTAACTTTTGAAATATTAATAAATTAGTATTATTTTATTTTGAATAATTTTGTATAAATAGAAATAATTGTTTTATGACAAAACAAAATATTATAACCATTTGAAATAGATAATAGCTCAAATGGACATGACTATTTGAACTTGTTCGGTGAATAGATTTATTTTTTAAATCTCCATCTTATTAATTTTTAGAATATTAATAAATTAGTATTATTTTATCTCAAATAAAATTGCATAAATAGAAATAATTGTTTTATAACAAAACAAAAGATTATAGCGATTTGAAATAACTAATTGTTCAAAGAGTCATAACTACTTGAACTCGCTCGGTAATAGATTATTTTTTTAAAATCTTTTACTTATTAATTTTTGGAATTTTAATAAATTAGTATTATTTTATTTTGAATAAGCTTTTATGAACAAAAACAATTAGTTTATGAAAAAACAAAAAATCGTAATGATTTGAAATAGATAATTATTCAAATAGTGACAAATATTTGAACGTGTTCGAAAAACATATTTCTTTTAAAATCTTTTACCTATTAATTGTCCTAATATTAATAAATTGTATTATTTTATTCGAAGTAAGCTTATATGAATAGAAAAGATCATTTGGTGACAAAACAAAAGGTTATAACAATTTGAAATAGATAATTGTTCAAATTGTCACAATTATTTAAACTTGTTCGATAAATAGATTCATTTTTTAAATCTCTTAATTATTAATTTTTAGAATATTAATAACTTATTATTATGTTATTTCGAATAGGCTGATATGAACTAAAATAATTTTTTAATGACAAAACGAAAGGTCATAATGATTTGAAATAAATACTTATACAAATAATCATGACTATTTGATCTAGTTCAGTAAACATATTTATTTTTAAAATTTTTTACTTATTAATTGTCAAAATATTAATAAAATAGTATTACTTTAATTTGAATAAGTTTTTATGAACATAAATTATTGTTTTGTAACAAAAGAAAAAAAAATAACAATTTGAAATAAATAATTGCTCAAATAGTAATAACGTTTTGAACTGGTTTGATAAACATATTTATTTTTTAAATCTATTATTAATTTTTGAAATATTAATAGATTAGTTTTATTTTATTTTGAACAAACTCATATGGACAAAAACATTTGTTTTATGACAAAACAAAAAGTCAAAGAGATTTGAAATAGATAATTGCTCAAATAGTCAAAATTATTTGAACTAGTTAGGCAAACAGAATTATTTTTTAAATCTCTTACATATTAAATTTTAAAATATTGATAAATTCATTTTATTTTATTCCGAATAAGCTAGTATGAATTGAAAAAATTGCTTTATGACAAAACAAAAACAATTTGAAGTAGATAATTGTTCATATAGTCTTAATTATTTGAACTAGTTTGGCAAACAAATTTGTTTTTTAAATCTCTTAATCATTAATTTTTGGAATATTTTATATTAGTATTATTTTATTTCGAATAAGCTTATATGAACAAAAATAATTGTTTTATGATAGAACAAAAGGTTATAACGATTTTCAGTATGCAATTATTGAAATAGTTATAACTATTTAAACTGGTTCGATAAACAAATTTATTTTTTTTAAATCTCTTACTTATTAATTTTTGAAAGATTAATAAATTACTATTATTTTATTTCAAATAAACATATATAATCAAAAACAATTGTTATATGACCAAACAAATGATTTGAAATTGATAATTGTTGAAATGACATTAATTATTTGAATTGATTCGGTAAACTTATTCACTTTTTAAATCACTTGCTTATTAATTTTTGGAATGTTAATAAATTAGTATTATTTTATTTTGACTAAGCTTGTATGGATTCAGATAATTGTTTTTATCACAAAATAAAAGGTCATAATGATTTAAATAGACAATTGTTCAAATAGTCATAACAATTTGAATTTGTTTAGTAAACAAATTTATTTTAAACTCTTGCTTATTAATTTTTAAATTATTAATAAATTAGTATTATTTTATTTTGGATAAGCTTTTATGAACTGAAACAATTGTTTTAAGTCAAAACAAAAGGTCATAATGATTTTAAAAAAATAATTGTTCAAATAGTCATCACTATTTTTCCAAATCATTTCCTTATTAATTTTTTGAATGTTAATAAATTTAGATTATTTTATTTTGAATAAGCTTGTAAGATATGAAACACATATTTTATGACTACATAAAAGGTCAAAACGATTCGAAATTAATAATTATTCTAATAGTTTTAACTATTTGAATTAGCTCAGTAAACACATTTATTTTGTAAATTTCTTACTTATTAATTTTTGAAATATTATTAAATTAGTATTATTTTTAACCAAATAAGCTTCTATGATAAAAATCAATTGTTTTTTGACAAAACAAATATCTTAACGACTTGAGATTAATAATTGTTCAAATAGTCATAACTATTTGAACTGGTTCAATAAACATTTTTATTTTTTAAATCTTTTACTTATTAATTTTTGAAATATTAATAAATTAATATTATTTTATTTCACATAAGCTTGTATGATCGAAAAAAATTGTTTTATGACAAAACAAAAGGTCAGAATGATGTAAAATAGATAATCATTCAAATGGCTATAATTATTTTAACTAATTCAGTAAACATATTTATTTTTTAAGTTTCTTACTTATTATTTTAGTAAGTATTAATAAATTAGTATTATTTTATTCCATCTAAGCTTGTATTAACTGAAACAATTGTTTTATGACTAATCAAAAGGTTATAACGATTTTAAATAGACATTTGTTAAATAGTAATAACTATTTGAACTTGTTCGTTAAATAGATTTATTTTTTTAAATCTCTTTCTTATTAATTTTTTAATGTTAATAAATTAGTATTAATTTATTCTAAATAGGCTTGTTGAACTGAAACAATTTTTTTATGACAAAACAAAATGTTAGAACGATTTTGAATAGATAATTGTTCTAATAATCTTAACCATTTTAATTGATTCGACAAAAAAATTTATTTTTTAAATATCTTATTTATTAATTTTCAAAATATTATTAATTTTGCATTGTTTTAATAAAAAAAAGCTTGTATGAATAAAACAATTATTTTACGACAAAAGAAAAAGGTCATAACACTTTGAATCAAATAATTGTTCAAATAGTCTTAACTATTTGAACTGGTTTGACAATTAGATTTATTTTTTAATTTTCTTCGTTATTAAGTTTTAGAATATTCTTAAATTAGTATTATTTTATTTTGAATAAAATAGTATGAAAAGGACCAATTGTTTGATGACAAAATAAGAAGTTATAATGATTAGAAATAGATAGTTATTCAAATAGTGAAAACTATTTGAAATGGTTTAGTAAATAGATTTACTTTTTAAATCTCTTACTGATTAATTTTCTAAAATATTAATAAATTAGTATTATTTTATTTTGAATAAACTTATATTAACAAAGACAATTGCTTTATGAGAAAACAAAAGGTCATAACAATTTGAAATAAATAATTGTTCATGTAGTCTTAACTATTTGAACTAGTTTAGCAAATAGATTTATTTTTTAAATTTCTTAGTTATTAATTTTTAGAATATTACTAAATTAGTATTATTTTATTTCGAATAGGCTTATATGAACCAAAACAATTGTTTTATGATAGAACAAAAGCTTATAACAATTTGAAATAGATATTGTTCAAATAGTCATAACTATTTGAACTGGTTTGGTAAATAGATTTATTTTTTAAATCTGTTATTAATTCTTGAAATATTATTAAATTAGTATTATTTTATTTTGAATAGGCTTCTATATTGAAAAGCAATTGTTTTAGGAGAAAACCAAAAGTAATAATAATTTGAAATAGATAGTTGTTTAAATGGCCATAATTATTTGAATTGATTTATTTTTTAATCTCTTATTAACTTTTGAAATATTAATACAATAGTATTATTTTATTTTGGATAAGCTTTTATGAACTATAACAATTGTTTATGGCAAAACAAAAGGTCATAATGATTTTAAATTGATAATTGTTCAAATCATCATAACTATTCAAATTGGTTCGATAAACAAATTTATTTTTTCAAATCTCTTGCTTATTAATTTTTTGAATGTTAATAAATTAGTATTATTTTAATCCAAGTAAGCTTGTATGAACTGAAACAATTATTCTATGACTAAACAAAGTGTTAAAATGATTAGAAATTAAAAATTATTCTAATAGTCTTAACTATTTAAACTGGTTCAGCAAACACATTTTATTTTTTTTAAGTCTTTTACTAAGTTTTAGAATATTAATAAATTAGTATTATTTTTATCTGAATAAGCTTGTTGATCAGAAATAATTATTTTATGAGAAAACAAAGATCATAATGATTTAAGATTGATATTTATTCAAATAGTCATAACTTGCTTTTTAATTTTTGAAAATTAATAAAATAGTATTATTTTATTTTAGATAAGTTTTTATGAACTGAAACAATTTTTTTATGATAAAACAAAAGGTCTGATGACTTTAAATAGATAATTGTTCAAATAGTCAAATCTATTCGAACTTGTTCGATAAATAGATTTTTTTTTAAAATCTCTTGCTCATTAATTTTTTGAATGTTAATAAATTAGTATTATTTCATTATGTTGTTCTAATAGTCCTAACTATTTGAACTGGTTTGATAAATACATTTATTTTTTAAATATCTTATTAATTTTTGGAATATTATTAAATTAGTATTATTTTAATATGAATAAGCTTATATGAAAAGAAACAATTGTTTTATGATGAAATAAAATCATAATGATTTAAGATAGATAATTGTTCACATAGTCATAACTATTTAAACTATTTAATGTAAACAAATTTAGTTTTTAAATCTCTTATTAATTTTTAAAATTTTAATAGATCAATATTATTTTGTTCTGAATAATTTTGCATGAACAGAAACAATTATTTTATTAAAAAACAAAAGGTCATAAAGATTTGAAATAAATAATTATTCAAATGGACATGACTATTTGAACTTGTTTGGTAAATATATTTACTTTTAAATCTCCTACCTATTAATTTTTAGAATATTAATAAATTAGTATTATTTTATTTCAAATAAACTTATATGAATAGAAATAATTATTTTATGACAGAACAAAAGATCATAACTATTTGAAATAAATAATTGTTCAAATAGGCATAATAACTATTTAAACTTGCTCGGTAAATATATTTATTTTTGTAAACTTATTAATTTTTGAAATATTAATAAACTAGTATTATTTTATTTCAAATATGCTTGTATGAACAGAAACAATTGGCTTATGACAAAACAAAAGCTCATAACTATTTGAAATAGATAATTGTTCAAAGAGTCATAACTATTTGAATGTGTTTAGAAAATAGATTTATTTTTAAAATTTTTACTTATTAATTTTTTGGAATATTAATAAATTTATATTATTTTATTTGGAATAAGCTTATATGAACATAAACAATTATTTTATGACAAAACAAAATGTCATAATGATTTGAAATAAAAAATTGTTCAAATAGTCATAACTATTCAAACTTTTTGGTAAATAGATTCATTTTTTAAATTTCTTGCTCATTAATTTTTGGAATATTAATAAATTAGTATTATTTTATTTTGAATAAGCCTATATTAACAGATATAATTGTTTTATGATGAAACAAAATGTCATAACGATTTGAAATAGATAATTATTCAAATAGTTATGACTATTTGAACTTGTACCTTAAACATATTTATTTTTAAAATCTTTTACTCATTAATTGTTGAAATATTAATAAATAATATTATTTTAATCCAAATAAGCTTCTATGAACAAAAAAATTTGTTTTTCGACAAAACAAAAAGTCATAATGATTTGAAATAAATAATTATTCAATAGTCATAACTATTTGAATTTATTCAGTAAATAGAGTTGTTTTTTTAAATCTTTTACTTATTAATTGTCTGAATATTAATAAATTTGTATTGTTTTAATTAAAATAAGCTTGTATGAATAGAAAAAATTATTTTATGACAAAACCAAAGGTTATAGCAATTTAAAATAGGTAATCACTCAAATAGTCATAACTATTTGAGCTTATTCAATAAACAAATTCAGTTTTTAAATCTCTTATTAATTTTTAGAATATTAATAAATTAGAATTATGTTATTCCGAATAAGCTTATAGGAATAGAAACAATTGTTGTGACAAAACAAAAGGTCATAATGATTTGAAATAGATAATTGTTCAAACAATCAAAACTATTTGCATTAGTCAAGCCAACAGATTAATTTTTTAAATCTGTTACTTATTAATTTTTAGAATATTAATTAATTAGCATTACTTTATTCCGAATGAGATTGTATTAATAGAAAAAATTATTTTATGATGAAACAAATGGTCATAATGATGTGCAATAAATAATTGTTCAAATTGTTATAACTAATTGAACTGGTTTAGTAAATAGATTTATTTTTTAAATCTTTCATTAATTTTTAAAATATTAATAAATTAATATTATTTTATTATGAAGAAACTTATATGAACAAAAACATTTGTTTTATGACAAAGCAAAAGGTCATAATGATTTGAAATAGATAATTATTCATATAGCCTTAACTATTTGAACTAGTTCGACAAACAAATTTATTTTTTAAATCTCTTAGATACTAATTTTCATAATATTTTTAGATTAGTATTATTTTATTCTGAATAAGTTTGTATGAACATAAATAATTGTTTTATGACAAAATAAAAGGTTATAACGATTTGAAATATATAATAGTTCAAATAGTCATAACTATTTGAACTAGTTCGATAAACAGATTTATTTTTTAAATCTCTTACTCATTAATTTTTGAAATATTAATAAATTAGTATTATTTTATTCCAAATAGGCTTTATAATGAAAAACAATTGTTTTATGGCAAAATAAATGTTCATAACCATTTGAAATAGATAATTATTTAAATTGCCATAATTATTTGAACTGATTTGATAAATTGATTTATTTTTTAAATCTCTAACTTCTCAATTTTTGAAATATTAGTAAATTAATATTATGTTATTTTGGATAAACTTTTAAAAACTTAAACGATTGTTTTATTATAAAACAAAAAGGTCATAACGATTTTAAATAGATAATTGTTCAAATAGTCATAACTATTTGAATTTGTTTGGTAAATAGATTTATTTTTTAAAATTTCTTGCTTATTAATTTTCTAAATGTTAATAAAATAGTATTATTTTAGTTCAAATAAGCTTGTATGAACTAAAACGATTATTTTATGATTAAATAAAAGGTTAGAATGATTTGAAATAGATAATTGTTCTAATGGTCTTAGCTATTTGAACGGGTTCGGCAAACATATTTATTTTTTAAATCTCTTACTTATTAATTGTAGAATATTATTAGTTTAGCAATAGTTTACTCCAAATAAGCTTGTATGGACAAAAACAATTGTTTTATGACAAAACAAAATCATAATGACTTGAGATAGATAATTATTTAAATAGTCATAACTATTTGAACTAGTTCGATAAACAGATTTAGTTTCAAAATCTCTTGCTTATTAATTTTTGAAATATTAGTAAAGTAGTATTATTTTATTTTGAATAAGTTTTTATGAACTGAAACAATTATTTTTTGACAAAACAAAAGTTCATAATGTCTTTAAATAGAAAATTATTCAAATAGTCAAATCTATTTGAACTTGTTCAGTAAATAGATTTATGTTTTTAAATCTCTTACTCATTCATTTTTCAAATGTTAATAAATTAGTATTATTATATTTTAAATAAGCTTGCATAAACTGAAATAATTGTTTTATGACTAAAAAGAAGGTAGAATTATTTGAAATAGATAATTGTTTTAATAGTTTTAACTATCTGAACTAATTCAACAAACACTTATTATTTTTAATCTCTTACTTATTAATTTTTGGATAATTATTAAATTAGTATTATTTTAATTTGAATAAACTTGTATGAAAAGAAACAATTTTTTTATGACAAAATAAAAATCATAACGATTTGAGATAGGTAATTGCTCAAATAGTCATAACTATTTAAACTGCTTTCGTGAACAAATTTAATTTTTAAATCTCTTATGAGTTTCTAAAATATTAATAGATCAGTATTATTTTATTCTAAATAACTTTTAATGAGAAAATATGACCTTTTGTTTTTCATAAACCAATTGTTTCTATTCATACAAGCTTATTCGTAATAAAATAATACTAATTTATTAAAATTTCAAAAGTTAATAAGTAAAAGATTTAAAAAATAAATCTATTTACCGAGTGAGTTTAAATAGTTATAACTATTTGAACAGTTATTTATTTCAAATCATTATAAACTTTTGTTTTTGTCATAAAATAGTTGTTTCTATTCATAGAAGTTTATTTGGAATAAAATAATACTAATTTATTAATATAATAAAATTAATGAGTTGGAGACTTAAGAAATTAATCTATTTATCAAACAAGTTCAAATAGTCACGTCCCTTTGAATTATTATCTATTTCAAATCATTACCACATTTTGTTTTGTCATAAAAAAGTTATTTTTATTCATACAAAATTATTCAAAATAAAATAATACTAATTTATTAATATTTCAAAAATTAATAAGAGATTTAAAAACTAAATCTATTGACCAAACTAGTTCAGATTGTTATGACTATTTGAACAATTATCTATCTCAAATCATTATGATCTTTGTTTTGTCATAAAATAATTGTTTCTATTCATACAAGCTTATTCGAAGAAATATTTTGCTAAACTAATAATATTCTAAAATTAATAAGTAATAGATTTAAAAAGTAAATGTGTTTGTCGAACCGGTTCAAATAGTTAAGAATATTAGAATAATTATCTATTTCAAATCGTTTTGACTTTTTGTTTAGTTATAAAATAATTATTTCAGTTCGTAAATGCTTATTTGAAATAAAATAATATTATTTTATCAACATTCAAAAAACTAATAAGCAAGAAATTTAAAAAAATAAATATGCTTACCGAACAAATTCAAATAGTTATGACTATTTGAACAATTATCTATTTAAAATCATTATGACCTTTTGTTTTATAATAAAATAAATGTTTTAGTTCATAAAAGCTTATTCAAAATAAAATAATATTACTTTATTAATATTTTAAAAATTGAGAAGTTGGAGATTTAAAAAATAAATCAATTTATTGAATCAATTCAACTAATTGTGGCCGTTTGAACAATTATCTATTTCAAATTGTTATGAACTTTTATTTTGTCATAAAACAATTGTTTTTCATCATATAAGCCTATTCGAAATAAAATAATACTAATTTAATAATTTTTCAAAAATTAATGAGTAAGAGATTTAAAAAATAAATCTGTTTAGCAAACTAGTTCAAATAGTTATGACTATTTGAACAATTATATATTTCAAATCGTTATAACATTTTGTTTTGTCATAAAACATTTTTTTATGTTCATACAAGCTTATTCGAAATAAAATAATACTAATATAATAATATTATGAAAATTAATAACTAAGAGACTCAAAAAATAAATTTGTTTGCCAAACCTGTTCAAATAGTAAAGGCTGTATGAATAATTATCTATTTCAAATCGTTATGACCTTTTGTTTTGTTATAAAACAAATGCTTTTGTTCATATAAGTTTGTTTGGAATAAAATAACATTAATTTATTAATATTTTGAAAATTATTAAGTGTTAGCTTTTTAGGTGAGAGGGTGATCGAAGAGGGGGGTGAATTGGATTTCTCCAAATTCTTCCCAAACAATGATTTCAATATAGTTGAATGGAAATTAAAACAATTAGCACTTTTGATGAAAATATAATGCAAACAATAACAATTAATGAACCTAAAATCAAATATAAACAACAATAAATTGTAAGGAGATTGGGATAGAGAAATCAAACACAATGATTTATAGAGGTTCGGTCCTTCTCCACAAGGCACCTACATCATCTCTTCTTGGTTGTCCACACCAAGGCTTCAATCCACTATTCTTGAATTGAAAATACAACCTATCTTTTTCTTTCTAAGGCTTAAGATAGAAACCTCTACCCTTTGTAGTATTTTACCCAATCTTACTACAAAGCTCTCAAGATGATACCTTACCTCTTATTCTCTTCCATCCTTGTATATCAAAGGTAATTTTCCAAACAATAGAACAACCTCTCTAAGGCTAAGTGTTTGCTAAGTTTAAGTACAAGAAAATGATGAATGAAAAACAAATATAATTTGTATACAATAAATACAAAGATATGGACTTTGAAGCTCTAAAAACTCTTAATTCTTTGAGAGAATGAAAATATAGCTTATTGACTCTTGCTCTCTTGATTCATCATTCTTCTTAGTGTGTTGGAGTGCCCAATTTATAGAGAAATCGAAGAAGTAGCCATTGGGGATGCTTGGGAGAAGAAAATAGCTATTAAAAGCATGAAAAAATAGCCGTTGGTGTGATTCTGCCTAGACCCGATCGATCCCTTCCTTGAGGGGATCAATCCTATCAATGGTTGGGTGGTTGTCTCCTATTTTGCACTCTACTCATTAATTTGATCATATCTTGAGTTATACAAATCTAAATTACAAACTGTTTGAAGATTTAGAAACTATATTAAAGGGGCTTTCTATCCATATAAAATTTATCACCTAATTCACTATGTACGAATTATAGTGAATTTTTAAATTTACCCTATATGCAGTTTTTAGACAACTGAAGAGTGTCTAGTAAAAATTCAAAATCTTTTCTTAGAAAATTTGGATTTTGATTTTGTTTGATCCATTAGAAAGTAGACTCAAAGAGTTTTCCAACCGTATAAAAATCAAATATTAAAACTTTGTGAATTAATACAAAAAAATGAAACAAATTCAATCTTGGAAAACTTTGTTCTTGTAAAACAACTTTCTTAAGTTAATCTATTTCTCAAAACCAATATTATTAAAATTGTATTAAGTCAAAAATGAATAAATTCACTTTAAAAAAAACAATTTGACTTTCATATAAGCTTAAATAAATAATCTTAAAAGATAGATTTGGTTTGAGAAATATGAAAACAAAGAAAGGTTTGTTTAAGCTTTGAAAATCATATTATTTATTTAGTACCAAAATATAAAACTTAAGAACATATACTAAATAAATCTTTTTCAAAATCTTGATCAAGCTTATTTAGCTTAATGTTTTGTCATTTCAAAATAAGGATTAATTCAAGGCTAACAATCTCCCCTTTTTGATATGACAAAACTTAAAGATAAATTTGCTTGATGAAAAACTTTCTTAAACATTTAAGATTTTGAAAGACATTTTGGAAAACTCCCCCTTAAACAATGTATAGAAAAACTCCCCCTTAATTTATGCATCCTAATCCAACACAACTCACCAAACATATGTTAGAGCATATATATCAAATAAGCACAAGCAAATTTGTCCATATGATATTTCTCCCCCTTTTTGTCATAGCAAAAAGGTATGAGCATATTAATGAGCAAATAAACACAAAAAGGCATCATTAATAAATATATTCATGAAAAATTTCTCCTCCTTTTTGTTTATGCTCTTTAAACTCCTATATTAATTGCAATAAGCATACAAGAAGAAATATCTCTAAACTCTCTCCCCCTTTTTATCATTTCAAAAGAAAGAGAGATCAATTTAAGGCTTGGGAAAAATGCTTGATACCAATAATATCAAGAGTATTTTGAATGCATGTAATCAAGTGTCACATGCACAATCAAGTTCACGTACATGTATTCAAGCACAAAAGCATAAGTGTATCCAATTTTAGCATTTTAGCACAAGTCATCAAATTTACTACATTAAATTTATGAGCAAAGGATAATGAATGATATGCAATCTACTCATAAATCATGTTAGCATAAGATGTGCTTAGAACCTAAAACATCAATAGCAATTAAGCATAAATTCAAGCACATGCATACAAGCTCATACCAATTGTTAAAGATATGTAATGATAAAGCATACCAATTGTTATCACAAAATAAATCAAACAAAATTGTATTCTAAAATTTCTCTTCATTTTCAAAATAAGGATTAATCAATATAAGGCACACACAATTTTGCATTAAAGGTACAAGCTATATCAAGGATAGGCACATAAATAAGCATATATGAAAGTTAAAAAAAATCTTTAGCAATTTTGATATCAATTGTTAGCAATTTTATTGAACAACTTTCATAGAACAAACATACTTTAAATATATGAAAGATTCATTCAATACATACATAAATGATAATAGTAATCTTTCATAAGTTATCCTATTCAAATAAGAACCAAAAGCTCACATGTATATAATAAATCATAAGTACTAATGAGCAATGATGTTCAATCATCATGTCCTAACAAAGTTTATATAAACATGATTTTTTTTTAAACATTATGAGCACATATGCTATAGCAAAGAAATAATGAAAGCATAATTATTCAATTATAATCTAAATTATTTCAATGTATAGCAATGTATTTAATCTAAGCATATGCAAGTAATCAAACATATATTTATTTCAAACAAAATCACACAAGCATATGCAAGAACATTTCAAAGCATGTATAGCAATTTACCCCAAAAAAATGCAAACCTTTAGACACAATATGGTACATGCTATCTCAATGGATTCAATCAATGAACATGTATAAAGAAATCAATCAATTTAACTCATATCCATGTTCAAGGATTCATGCATCGACCAAATATTCATGCATTGAAACTATCAATCTCATCAAAACAATTAAGAACTAGGCATGAATATCAATGAAGGTGAATTAATCAATCCAAGCTTTCAAAAAATATTAGAACAATATCTACCAAGTAGCTTTGTGATTAATTTGTGTAATGTGTTCACAAATCATATATTTGCACATATTAAAGCAAGCATGTATATCTACTCAAACTCATACATCATATCATAAAGTTGATACATTTACCTCCATCCATGTCGAGCTTTGTTGTTGTGCTCATTTGACTTTTAATTCTCCAATCCACTTCATTTGAGCAAAACTAGGCTTGATTGATGAAGATGACATGCTTCGCTCGTTATACTTGAAATTTCAAAATTGTAGGGTCATTCATACTCACTTCAAGTTCTCATGGCATAGACTTAGAAAATATTCTTGACAAAGAAATGTTCATTAATAGCATCAAGAATATCAGTTGATCAAAATTGTACCAATTGTTAGAAAACAATTCCATATTCTAAGTCATTATAGGCAAAAGAACATTTATTCACTAAGCATAAGTTTCCAATTGCAAGGGAGATATATACTTAAGCTAGAGGCCATATATCAATTTAGGCATTAAATAGCACAAGAATGGCACTAAAGCAAAAGTTCTCATGTAATGCGAAAAAATCAAACCTTTTAGATCATTCATGAACACAAATAGACATATTCAATATTTATATATATTCGATAAATCACCGAAGAATATGTCAAAAAAAAAATTTAGACCATATAAAAACTAAAAGCTTAAGGAAGACATTTTTATAAAAAAAAAATTCAAGAAAATTTTAGCACATAGCATAAATATGTCTACACAAATTATAGGCCATAATCAACAATGACTTAAGCAAAAAAATAAGCATCATAAGAAATTCATTTACTTAAGTCATGTTGCAACAATGTCAAGTCAAGAAAAACCATATTTATCATGTAACACACACTTGACAAGAACAATAGATGAACCAATAACACATATCATTTACAAGCAACTAGTTCATCATATTTAAAATCACAAATCAAGAGATATATCAATTGAGCACAAGATCCAAAATATTTCACAATAAAACATTTAAGCACAAAAATAAGCATATTTCACAAAATATCTTTCACAATCAAGAGATAAACAATTCAAGCATTTTAAATCACAAGCATTAAGGTCAAATTGAATTAATGATCATACAAGCATATATCTTGACCAAGACTAGAGATGAACTAAGAATCAATATATTCCATTTAAGCACATAATGTTCATCAATTCATCAACACAAGAGAAGAAATAAATCTTGAATTAATAAGGAAAAATAATTAAAGCATATTTCAAGACTATAAAAAAAATCAAAAGATGAACAATCAAACATCAATATTTAAGATTTAAGCACATGAGCGAGCACATTACAAAGATATTTCATAAATTAAGAAATAAACAATTTAAGCACTTTCAAATCATAAGTATTAAGGTCAAGTTGAATCAATCATCCTTTGAGCACATACCTTGACCAAAAATATAGATGAACAAAGAATCAATATATATATCACTTAAGCACAAGATGTTCATCAATTCACAAATCAAGAGTTATTACAATTTAAAATATAAAAAAATTTTCACATTATCCAAGCATTGAGAACAAATTGAGTAATTTTAATCAACATGGTCATATATAAGCATGTTCAATAATTACAAATCAATATGCATAAAAGTAACAAATATCATTTCCATCAGGCTAAAATCATTCAAACAAGTATATTTATGCAAAATACCATAGGATAAATCATTCAAAGCTTAATAGGTTTAGGATTTTGATTTTTGCACTTTAAAACTCATTTTTGCTTGAAAAATACCTTAATAAATCTCAAAACTAGTCAAGCTCATTTTTAACCAACTTGAACCATTCCAACAAATTTCAAATGACAAAACAAAGTTGTTCAAGTGGTCATTTGGCATTAGAAACAAGGAAATCAAAAAGTCAACTCTTAATCCCTATATTTCCTTGAAAAAGGCTATTAAGAAAAGCAAATATGTTTAAACACACATTTAAGTTTTTCAACCCATTTAGAAAAGTTTTATATCACAATTAATTTCAACAAGCAACTCAAACATACTTAAGAGCAAAATAAATGCATATTCAATTCAAGCTCACATTTTTTATAAGATTATACAACATATGTCTTGTTATCAATGTCAACCAAATTTTGCATAATCAATCAAGCATTCAAATTTCATCAAGAATAGGTAACTAAATTCAAATTCTCTTCAAATAAAGTTTAGAGATTACCCATCTCCATTGTGTGTCTAGAGTATTCAATCTTCAATTTCACATTGTGGCTCCTTGCTCTAGCACACCTATAAGAGACAATCTCATTTGATTTTTGGTACCCAAATTGCTTTAGGTCCTTGAGAGTTAGTGAGCAAGTCTCTTGTTCCTTTAGGAACCCATACGTGCCTAATTCTAAATGGAACTTTTCTTTTATTAGGACAAGTATGTATAGTATGACCATAAAAATTACAAAAATTGCATTTAATCATTTTAGCACTTAAACTCTTATCTAAAGACTCTTGTTTTTCATTTGTCAAAACATCAAATTTCCTTTTTCAAATCAAATTTTCCTTTTTCTAAAATTTTATACCTATTTTGAGAGGTTTCAAAATTTTTTTTCATTTTTTCATTTTTTTTTCCAAAACATTTTTTGCATTCATTAAAAACTCATTCTATACATTCAATTTTGAAATCATTTTCTTGTATTTCCACTTCATTGATTCATATTTAAGATATAGCTCATTATAAGCATCTTGCAATTTATCAAAAGCATATGAATTTGAATCAATAGAATTAGAGATTACCTCCGGATCTTCAACAGTCATGAGACATGATGCATTTCGATTGGATTGTTGTCTTTCATGTATTTCATTCAATTTCTCCCACATCTCATTTGAGGTTGGACAATTTGATACCAAGTTAAATTTTTGAGAGTCAAGAGCTCTATATAGTAAGCACTTGGTCTTAGCATCATCCATCACTTGCCTCATGCAGTTTGCATCATTTGAAAGAATTCAAGCCCTTTTTCAACCACATTCCAAGCTCTAAAATATTGGGCCATTATGAACATCTTCATCCCTTTTCTCCATTCACAAAATTTAAATTTATTAAACATAGAAGCTTTGAGGGCTTCTTCACCATCTTAAAACCTAACTTGAGCCATAGGATCTTTACTCAAGGTGGTTAAACTTACAAAAAAGAGACCAAAGCTCTGATACCAATTGTTAGATTTTTAGTGAGTTGGTGATCCAAGAGAGGGGTGAATTGGATTTCTCCAAATTCTTTCCAAACATTGATTTCAATATAGTTGAATGGAAATTAAAACAATTAGCACTTTTGATGAAAATATAATACAAACAATAACAATTAATGAACCTAAAATCAAATATAAACAATAATAAATTATAAGGAGATAGGAATAGAGAAATCAAACATAATGATTTATAGAGGTTCGATCCTTCTCCACAAGGCACCTACATCCTGTCTTCTTGGTTGTCCACACCAAGGCTTCAATCCACTATTCTCAAATTAAAAATACAACCTATCTTTTTCTTTCTGAGGCTTAAGATAGAAACCTCTACCCTTTGTAGTATTTTACCCAATCTCACTACAAAGCTCTCAAGATGATACATCACCTCCTATTCTCTTCCACCCTTGTATATCAAAGGTAATTTTGTAAATAATAGAACAACCTCTCTAAGGCTAAGTGTTTGCTAAGTTTAAGTACAAGAAAATGATGAATGAACAACAAATATAATTTGGATACAATAAATACAAAGATATGGACTTTGAAGCTCTAAAAACTCTTGATTCTTTAAGAGAATGAAAATATGGCTTATTGGCTCTTGCTCTCTTGATTCATCATTCTTCTAGGTGTGTTGGAGTGCCTAATTTATAGAGAAATTGAAGGAGTAGCCGTTGGGGATGCTTGGGAGAAGAAAATAGCCATTGAAAGCATGAAAAAATAGTCGTTGGTGTGATTCTACCTAGACCCAACCGATCCCCTCCTTGAGGGGATCGATTGGTTCAAGTTTTATGCCATTTCATGCTTAAAAAGCATGACCCGATCAATCCCTTCCATGAGAGGATCGATCCTATCAATGGTTGGGTGGTTGTCTCCTATTTTGCACTCTACTCACTAATTTGATCATATCTTGAGTTATACAAATCCAAATTACAAACTGTCTGAAGATTTAGAAACTATATTAAAGGGCTTTCTATCCATATAAAGTTCATCACCTAATTCACTGTATACAAATTATAGTGAATTTTTAAATTTACCCCTTGTGCAGTTTTTAGACAACCGCAGAGTGTCTAGTAAAAATTCAAAATCTTTTCTTAGAAAATTTGGATTTTAATTTTGTTTAATCCATTAGAAAGTAGACTCAAAGAGCTTTCCAACCATATAAAATTCAAATATTAAAACTTTGTGAATTAATACAAAAAAAGGAAACAAATTCAATGTTGGAAAACTTTGTTCTTGTAAAACAACTTTCTTAAGTTAATTTATTTCTCAAAACCAATATTATTAAAATTGTATTAAGTCCAAAATGAATAAATTCACTTTAAAAAAAAATTGGACTTTCATTTAAGCTCAAATAAATAATCTTAAAAGGTAAATTTGGTTTGAGAAATATGAAAACAAAGAAAGGTTTTTTTAAGCTTTGAAAATCATATTATTTATTTAGTACCAAAATATAAAACTTAAGAACATGTACTAAATAAATCTTTTTCAAAATCTTGATCAAGCTTATTTAGCTTAATGTTTTGTCATTTCAAAATAAGGATCAATTCAAGGCTAACATTAAGAGATTTAAAATATAAATATATTTACCAAACTAGTTCAAATAGTTATAACAATTTGAATAATTATTTATTTCAAATCATTATGACCATTTGTTTTGTCATAAAACAATTGTTTCTATTGATATAGTTTTATTTGGAATAAAATAATGCTAGTTTATTAATATTCTAAAAATTAATAAGTAACGAATTTAAAAAATGAATCTATTGGCTTGACCAATGCAAATAGTTATAACTATTTGAATAATTATCTATTTCAAATTGTTATGACCTTTTGTTTTGTCACAAGACAATTGTTTCTATTCATACAAGCTTATTTGGAATAGCATAATTCTAATTTATTAATATTTCAAAAATTTATAAGTAAGAGATTTAAAAACTAAATCTATTTATCGAACAAGTTCAAATAGTTACGATTATTTGAATAATTACTTATTTCAAATTGCTATAACATTTTGTTTTGTCATAAAATAATTTTTTCTATTCATACAAGCTTATTTCAATTAAAATAATATAAATTTATTAATATTCATGCAATTAATAAATAAAAGATTTAAAAAATAACTACATTTACCAAATAAATTCAAATAGTTGTGACTATTTAAATAAATATTTATTTCAAATCATTATGACTTTTTGTTTTGTCATAAAATAATTGTTTTTGTTCATACAAGCTTATTCGAATTAAAATAATATTAATTTATTAACATTTTGACAATTAATAAGTAACAGATTTAAAAAATAAATATGTTTATTAAAAAAGTTTAAACAGTCATAACTATTTAAATAATTATCTATTTCAAATTGTTATGATCTTTTATTTCGTCATAAAACAATTATATCAGTTCATATAGGCTTATTCGAAATAAAATAATACTATTTTATTAATATTCCAAAAATTAATGAGTAAGAGATTTAAAAAATAAATTTATTTACCAAACAAGTTCAAATAGTTATGACTATCTGAATAATTATCTATCTCAAATAATTATGACATTTTGTTTTATCATAAACCAATTGTTTCTATTCATACAAGCATATTCAAAATAAATATTACTAGTTTATTAATATTCCAAAAATTAATATGTAAAAGATTTAAAAAATAAATCTATTTACCGAGCAAGTTTAAATAATTATGCTTGTTTGAACAATTATTTATTTCAAATAGTTATGATCCTTTGTTTTATCATAAAACAGTTGTTTCTATTCATGCAAGTTTATTTAGAATAAAATAATACTAATTTATTAATATTCTAAAAATTAATATGTAAGAGATTTTAAAAATAAATTTGTTTACTGAACAAGTTCAAATAGTCATGTCTATATGAACAATTATCTATTTCAAATCATTATGACCTTTTGTTTTGTCATAAAATAATTGTTTCTATTCATGCAAAATTATTCAAAATAAAATAATACCAATTTATTAATATTTTAAAAATTAATAAGAGATTTAAAAACTAAATTTGTTTACTGAAACAGCTTAAATAGTTATTATTATTGAATAATTATCTATCTAAAATCGTTATCATATTTATTTTGTTATAAAACAATTATTTCTTTTCATACAAGCTTATTCAGATTAAAATAATACTAATTTAATAATATTCTAAAAATTAATAAGAGCTTTGAAAAATAAATGTGTTTGCTAAAATAGTTTAAATAGTTAAGACTATTATAATAATTATCTACTTCAAATTGTTATGACCTTTTGTTTAGTCATAAAACAATTATTTCAGTTCATACAATCTTTTCAGAATAAAATAATAGTAGTTTATTAACATTTAAAAAATTAATGAGCAAAAGATTTAAAAAATATAAATCTATTTATCAAATATGTTCAAATAGATTTGACTATTTGGACAATTATCTATTTAAAGTCATTATGATCTTTTGTTTTGTTATAAAATAATTGTTTCATTTCATAAAAACTTATTAGAAATAAAATAACACTACTTTATTAATATTTCAAAAATTAATAAACAAGAGATTTAAAACTAAAGTTGTTTTCTAAACTAGTTTAAATAATTAGGACTATTGGAACAAATATCAATCTCAAATCATTATGATCTTTGTTTCCTCATAAAGCAATCATTTCTGATCATACAAGCTTATTTGGACAAAAATAATACTAATTTAATAATATTCCAAAACTTAGTGAAGGATTTAAAAAATAAATGTATTTCTCAAACCAGTTCAAATAGTTAGGACTATTAGAATAATTATTTATTTCAAATAGTTCTAACCTTTTGTTTAGTCATATAATAATTGTTTCAATTCATACACACTTATTCGAAATAAAATAATACTAATTTATTAACATTCCAAAAATTAATAAGTAAGAGATTGGAAAAGATAAATGTGTTTACCGAACAAGTTCAAAGAGTTATGACTATTTGAACAATTATCGATTTAAAATTATTAAGACCTTTTGTTTTTTCATAAAATAATTGTTTTAGTTCAAAAAAGCTTATTCAAAAGAAAATAAATACTACTTTATTATTATTTCGAAAGTTAATAATTGAGAGATTTAAAAAATAAATTAGTTTACTGAATAAGTTCAAATAATTATGGCCATTTGACCAACTATTTATTTCAAATTATTATTACCTTTTATCTATCATAAAGCAATTATTTTTCACAAAATAAATCTGTTTACCGAACCAGTTCAAATAGTTATGACTATTTGAACAATTATCTATTTCAAATTGTTATAACATGTTATTTTATAATAAAACAATTGTTTCTATCCATACCAGCTTATTTAGAATAAAATAATACTAATTTAGTAATATTTTAAAAATTAATAACTAATAGATATAAAAAATAAATCCATTTACCAAACCAATTCAAATAGTTAAGACTATATGAACAATTATTTATTTTAAATTGTTCTGACCTTCTGTTTTGTCATAAAACAATTATTTTAGCTCATCGAAGCTCATTTGAAATAAAGTAAAACTAATTTATTAATATTTGAAAATTTTATAAGAGATTTAGAAAATAATTTTATTTACTGAACTAGTTCAAATAATTATATCTATTTAAACAATTATCTATTTCAAATAATTATTAGTTTTTATTTTGTAATAAAACAATATTGTTTGTTAACAAAAGTTTGTTCAAAATAAAATAGCACTAATTTATTAATATTTATCAAACTAATTCAAATAGTTATAACTATTTGAGCAATTATTTGTTTCAAAGTGTTATGACTTTTTGTCCTATTATAAAGCAATAGTTTTTGTTCATACAAGCTTATTCGGATTAAAATAACACTAATTTATTAATATTTCAACAATTAATAAGTAAAATATTTAAAACATAAATATGCTTATCAAACTAGATCAAATAGTCATGACTATTTGAATAATTATCTATTCAAATCGTTATGACCTTTTATTTTGTCATAAAAAAATCATTTCGATTCATATAAGCTTATTCAAAATAAAATAATACTAAGTTATCAATATTCTAAAAATTAATAATTAAGAGATTAAAAAATGAATATGTTTAATGAATAAATTTAAATTATTATGACTATTTGAACAATTATCTATTTGAAATTGCTACAACTTTTTGTTTTGTCATAAAATGATTTTTTTTTCTATTCATACAAGCTTATTTTGAATAAAATAATACAAATTTATTAATATTAAGACAATTAATAAGTAAAAGATCTCACAAATAAATCTATTTACCAAACAAGTTCAAATCTTTATGACTATTTGAACAATTATTTATTTCTAATTGTTATGACCTTTTGTTTTGTCATAAAGCAATTGTTTCTATTCATACAAGCTTATTTGGATTAAAAAAATATTAATTTATTAATATTTTGGCAAATAATAAGTAAAAGATTTAAAAAATAAATATATTTATCGAACAAGTTCAAATGGTCATGACTATTTGAGTAATTAATTATTTCAAATCAATGTGACCCTTTTTTTTGTAATAAAACAATTGTTTTAGTTCATATAAGCTTATTTGAAATAAAATAATACTAATTTATTAATATTCTAAAAATTAATGAGTAAGAGAATTAAAAAATCAATCTATTTACCAAACATGTTTAAATAGTTATGCTATCTGAATAATTATCTATTTCAAAACATTATGACTTTTTATTTTTTCATAAAACAGTTGGTTCTATTCATGCAAGCTTATTTCGAATAAAATAATATAAATTTATTTATATTTCAAAAATTAATAAGTAAAAATTTAAAAAATAAATATGTTTTCTGAACACATTCAAATAGTTATAACTATTTAAACAATTATCTATTTCAAATTGTTATGACCTTTTGTTTTGTCATAAACCAATTGTTTCTATTCATAAAAGCTTATTCAGAATAAAATAATACTAATTTATTAAAATTTCAAAAAATAATAAGTAAAATATTTAAAAAATAAATATGTTTATTGAGCAAGTTCGAATAGTTATGACCCTTCGAATAATTATTTATTTCAAATCATTTTGATCTTTTGTTTTGTCATAAAACAATTGTTTCTATTCATACAATTTTATTTGCAATAAAATAATACTAATTTATTAATATTCTAAAATTAATAAGTTGGAGATTTAAAAAACAAATCTACCTACTGTACAAGTTCAATAGTTATGTCTATTTGAATTGTTATCTATTTCAAATCATTATGACATTTTGTTTGTCGTAAAATGATTGTTTCTATTCATACAAAATTATTAAGAATAAAATAATACTAATTTATTAATATTTCAAAAATTAATAAGAGATTTAAGAATTAAATCTGTTTATCAAACCAATTCAAATACTTATGACTATTTGAACAATTATCTATCTCAAATCGTTATGATCTTTGTTTTGTAATAAAACAATTGCTTCTGTTCATACAAACTTATTCGAAGTAAAATATTGCTAAATTAATAATATTCTAAAAATTAATAAGAGCTTTGAAAAATAAATGCGTTAATTGAACCAGTTCAAATAATTAAGACTATTAGAACAATTATCAATTTCAAATTATTCCTACCTTTTGTTTAGTCATAAAACAATTATTTTAGTTCATACAAGCTTATTTAGAATAAAATAATAGTAATTTATTAACTTTCAAAAAATTAATGAGCAAAAGATTTAAATAAAATAAATCTATTTATCAAACAAGTTCAAATAGATTTGACTATTTCAACAATTATCTATTTAAGTTGTCATGACATTTTGTTTTGTCATAAAACATTTGTTTCATTTCATAAAAACTTATTCGAAATAAAATAATACTACATTATTAATATTTCAAAAATTAATAAGCAAGAGATTTAAAACTAAAGTTGTTTTTTGAACTAGTTCAAATAGTTATTACTATTTGAACAAATATCAATCTCAAATCAATATGATCTTTGTTTTCTTATAAAATAATTGTTTCTAATCATACAAGCTTATTTGAATAAAAATAATATTAATTTAATAATATTCCAAAAAATAGTGAAAGATTTAAAAAATAAATGTATTTGCCAAACGAGTTCAAATAGTTATGACTATTAGAACAATTATCTATTTCAAATCATTCTAATCTTTTATTAAAATTTAGAAAATTAATTAGTAAGAGATTTAAAAAATAAAAACTGTTTACAAAACCATTTCAAATAGTTTTGACTATTTGAATAATTATCTATTTCAATTTGTTATAACCTTTTATTTTGTCATCAAACAATTGGTTCTATTCATACTATTTTATTCAGAATAAAATAATACTAATTTAATAATATTCCAACACTTAATAACTAAGAAAATTAAAAAATAAATCTAATTGTCGAACCCTTTCAAATAGTAAGACTACATGAACGATTATCTATTTCAAATCATTATGACCTTTTGTTTTGTCATAAAACAATTGTTTTTGATCATACATGCTTATTCAAAATAAAATAATATCAATTTATTAATATTTCAAAAATTAATAAGTAAGATATTTAAAAAATAAATCTATTTATCGAACTAGTTCAAATAATTATAACTATTTGAGTAGTTATCAATCTCAAATCATTAAGATCTTTGTTTTGTCATAAAACAATTATTTATGATCATAGAGCTTACTTGGTTAAAAATACTACTAATTTAATAATATTCCAAAAATTAATAAGTAAGAGATTTAAAAAATAAATATGTTTGTCGAACCAGTTTAAATAGTTAAAACTATTAGAATAATTATATATTTTAAATCATTTTGACCCTTTGTCTAGATAGAAAATATTTGTTTCATATCTTACAATCTTATTCGAAATAAAATAATCCAAATTTATTAACATTTGAAAAATTAATAAGGAAAAGATTTGAAAAAATAAATCAGTTTATCGAACAAATTCAAATAGTGATGACTATTTGAACAATTATTTATTTAAAATCATTATAACCTTTTATTTTGATATAAAACAATTGTTTCAGTTCATAAAAGCTTATCCAAAATAAAATAATACTAATTTCTTAATATTTCAAAAATTAATAAGCAAGAGTTTAAAAAAATAAATTAGTTTACCGAACAAATTCAAATAGTTACAACTATTTAAACAATTGTCTATTTAAAATCATTATGACCTTTTGTTTTGTCATACAACAATTGTTTCAATTCATAGAAGTTTATTCAAAATAAAGTAATCTAATTTATTAATATTCTGGAAATTAATAAGTAAGTGATTTAAAAAGTAAATCTGTTTACCAAATCAACTCAAATAATTGTGGCCATTTCAACAATTATCTATTTCAAATTGTTACTACCTTTTGTTTGGTCATATAACAATTGTTTTTTATTATACAAGTTTGTTTAGAATAAAATAATAGTATTTTATTAATCTCTAAAAAATTAATAAGAGATTTAAAAAATAAATCTATTTACTAAACAATTTAAATAATTATGACTATTTGAATAGTTGTATACTTCAAATAGTTATAACCTTTTGTTTTGTTATAAAACAATTATTTCTGTTCATACAAGCTTATTCAAAATAAAATAATACTAATATAAAAATATTCCAAAAATTAATAACTGAAATATTTAAAAAAATAAATTTGTTTGCTAAACTAGTTTAAATAGTTAAGACTATATGAACTGTTATTTATTTCAAATCATTTTTTTTGTCATAAAACAAAATTTTCAATTCACACTAACTTATTCAAAATAAAATAAAATGAATTTATTCATACTAAAAAAATTAATATGTAAGAAGTTTAAAAAATAATTCCGTTTACCTAACTAGTTCAAATAATTATGACTATTTGAACAATTATCTTTTTCAAATAGCTATGACCTTTCGTTTTGTCATAAAACAAATGTTTTTGTTCATATAAGGTTGTTCGAAATAAAAGAATACTAATCTATTAATATTTCAAAAATTAATAAGAGATTTAAAAAATAAATCTGTTCATCAAATCAGTTTAAATAGCTATGACTATTTGAGCAATTATTTATTTCAAATTGTTATGACTTTTTTTTCTATTATAAAACAATAGTTTTTGTTCATACATGCTTATTCGATTAAAATAATACCATTTTATTAATATTTCAACAATTAATAAGTAAAAAATTTTAAAAGTAAATATGCTTATCGAACTAGATCAAATAATCATGACTATTTGAATAATTATCTATTTCAAATCATTATGACATTTTGTTTTGTCATAAAAAAATCATTTCAGTTCATATAAGCTTATTCAAAATAAAATAATACTAAGTTATTAATATTCTAAAACTTAATAATTAAGATATTTAAAAAATAAATCTATTTAATGAATAAGTTTAAATAATTATGACTATTTGAGCAATTATCTATTTGAAATCGCTATTACCTTTTGTTTTTTCATAAAATGATTTTTTTCTATTCATACAAACTTATTTTGAATAAAATAATATAAATTTATTAATATTAATACAATTAATAAGTAAAAGATCTAAAAATAAATCTATATACCAAACAAGTTCAAATCTTTATGACTATTTGAACAATTATTTATTTCAAATTTTTATGACCTTTTTTTTTGTCATAAAACAATTGTTTCTATTCATACAAGCTTATTTGGATTAAAAAATATTAATTTATTAATATTTTGACAAATAATAAGTAAAAACTTTTAAAAATAAATATGTTTATCGAACAAGTTCAAATAGTCATGAATATTTGAATAATTAATTATTTCAAATCATTGTGACCATTTTTTTTAATAAAACAATTATTTCAGTTCATATAAGCTTATTTGAAATAAAATAATACTAATTTATTAATATTATAAAAATTAATGAGTAAGAGAATTAAAAAGTTAATCTATTTACAGAACATGTTTAAATAGTTATGACTATCTGAACAATTATCTATTTCAAAACATTATGACCTTTTGTTTTATCATAAAAAAATTGGTTTTGTTCATACAAGTTTATTTCAAATAAAATAATATAAATTTATTAATATTCTAATAGTTAATAAGGAAAAATTTTAAAAATAAATATGTTTTCTAAACACGTTTAAATAATTATAACTATTTGAATAATCATCTATTTCAAATTGTTATGACCTTTTGTTTTGTCATAAACCAATTTTTTCTATTCATAAAAGCTTATATAGAATAAAATAATACTAATTTATTAAAATTCCAAAAATTAATAAGTAAAAGATTTAAAAAATATATCTATTTACCGAGCGAGTTCAAATAGTTATGACCCTTTGAACAATTATTTATTTCAAATCATTTTGTTTTGTCATAAAATAATTGTTTCTATTCATACAATTTTATTTGAAATAAAATAATACTAATTTATTAATATTCTAATAATTAATAGGTTGGAGATTTAAAAAATAAATTTGTTTACCAAACAAGTTCAAATAGTCATGTCTATTTGAATTGTTATCTATTTTAAATCATTATGACATTTTGTTTTGTCATAAAATGATTGTTTCTATTTATACAAAGTTATTTAGAATAAAATAATACTAATTTATTAATATTTCAAAAATTAATAAGATATTTAAGTATTAAATCTATTTATCGAACTAGTTTAAGTACTTATGGCTATTTAAGCAATTATCTATCTCAAATTGTTATGATCTTTATTTTTGTAATAAAACAACTGCTTCTGTTGATACAAACATATTTAGAGTAAAATATTTCTAAATTAATAATATTCTAAAAAAAAAAAAGAGATTTAAAAAATAAATTTGTTTACCGAACTAATTCAAATAGTTAAGACTATTAGAACAATTATCTATTTCAAATCGTTCTTATCTTTTGTTTAGTCATAAAATAATTGTTTTAGTTCATACATGCTTATTCAAGATAAAATAACAGTAATTTATTAACATTCAAAAAATTAATAAACAAGAAATTTTAAAAAATAAATCTATTTATTGAACAATTTCAAATTGTCATAACTATTTAAACAATTATCTATTTAGAATAAATATGACCTTTTGTTTTATCATAAAACAATTGTCTTAGTTCATAAAAGCTTATCTGAAATAAAATAATATTACTTTATTAAAATTTCAAAAACCAATAAGTTAAAGATTTAAAAAATAAGTTGTTTATCAAATTGGTTTAAATAATTATGGTCACTTAAATAATTATCTATTTCAAATTGTCACAAACTTTTGTTTTGTCATAAAACAATTATTTTTCATCATACAAGCCTATTCAAAATAAAACAATACTAATTTATTAATATTTCAAAAATTAAAAAGTAGGAGGTTTAAAAAATAATTTTGTTTACTGAACTAGTTTTTTTTTAACAATTATCTATTTTAAATTGTTATAACCTTTTGTTCTGTTATAAATAATTGCTTTAGTTCATATAAGCTTATTTGGAATAAAATTATACTAATTTAATATTATTTTGAAATTGATAACAAGGAGATTCAAAAAAATAAACCTATTTGCTAAAACAATTCAAACAATTAAGACTATATGAACAATTATTTGCTTACTAAAAATTATGGCCTTTTGTTTTGTCATAAAACAATTTTTTTTTTATCATTCCAGCTTATTTGAAATAAAATAATACTAATTTATTAATCTTTCAACAATTAACAAGAGATTTAAAAAATAAATTTGTTTACTGAACTAGTTTAAATATATGACTATTTGAACAATTGCAACTTCAAATCGTTATAACCTTTTGTTCTATCATAAAACAATTATTTTTGTTCATACAAGTTTATTCAGAATAAAATAATGCTAATCTAATAATATTCCAAAAATTAATAACTAAGAAAATTAAAAAATAAATTTATTTGCTGAAATAGTTTAAATATTTAAAGACTATATGAATAATTATCTATTTCAAATCATTATGACCTTTTGTTTTGTCATAAAATAAGTTTTTTGAATTCATACTAGCTTATTTGAAATTAAAAAAATGAATTTATTAATATTTCAAAAATTAATAAGTAAGAGATTTAAAAAACAATTATGTTTACCTAACTAGTTCAAGTAATTATGATTATTTGAACAATTATCTATTTCAAATCATTATGACCTTTTGTTTTGTCATAAAATAAATGTTTTTATTCATATAAGTGTGTTCGGAATAAAGTAATATTAATAAATTAATATCTCAAAAATTAATAAGAGATTTAAAAAATAAATCTATTTATCAAACAAGTTCAAATAGTTCAAATAGTTTTGATTATTTGAGCAATTATTTATTCAAATCATTATGACTTTTTGTTCTGTTATAAAAAAATTGTTTCTATTCATACAAGCTTATTCGAGTTAAAATAATACTAATTTATTAATATTTTGACAATTGATAAGTAATTAATTTAAAAAGTAAATATGATTACTGAACTAGATCAAATAGTCATGACTATTTGAATAATTATCTATTTCAAATCGTTATGACATTTTGTTTTGTCTTAAAAAATTATTTCAATTCATGTAAGTTTATTCAAAATAAAATAATATTAAGTTATTAATATTATGAAAATTAATAATTAAGAGATTTAAAAAATGAATCTGTTTGTCGAACAAGTTTAAATAATTTTGACTATTTTGACAATTATCTATTCGAAATTACTATAACCTTTTGTTTTGTTATAAAATGATTTTTCTGTTCATACAAGTTTATTTTGAATAAAATAATACAACTTTATTAATATTAAGACAATTAATAAGTAAAAGATTTAAAAAATAAATATATTTATTGAAAAATTTCAAATCTTTATGACTATTTGAAAAATTATTTATTTGAAATTGGTATGACTTTTTGTTTTGTCGTAAAATAATTATTTCCGTCATACATGTTTATTCCGATTCACAAAATATTTATTTTTTAATATTTCGACAATTAATAGTAGAACATTTAAAAAATAAATATGTTTTCCCAACAAGTTTAACTAGTCATAACTATTTGAATAATTATCTATTTCAAATTATTGTGACCTTTTGTTTTGTAATAAAACAATCGTTCCAGTTCATATAAGCTTATTTGAAATAAAATAATATTAATTTACTAATATTCCAAAAATTAATGAGAAAGAGAATTAAAAAAGGAATCTTGTTACCGAACATGTTCAAATGGTTATGACTATATGAATTATTATCTATTTCAAATCATTGTGACCTTTTGTTTTGTAATAAAACAATTGTTTTAGTCCATATAAGCTTATTTGAAATAAAATAATACTAATTTATTAATATTCCAAAAATTAATGAGAAAGAGAATTAAAAAATGAATCTTGTTACCGAACATATTCAAATAGTTATGACTATCTGAACAGTTATTTATTTTAAAACATTATGACATTTTGTTTTCTCATAAAACATTTGGTTCTACTAATGCAAGCTTATTTCAAATAAAATAATAAAAATTTATTAATATTTCAAAAATTAATGAGTAAAAATTTAAAAATAAATATATTTTTTGAACACTTACAAATAGTTATGACTATTTGAATAATTATCTATTTCAAATCGTTATGACCTTTTGTTTGGTCATAAACCAATCATTTCTATTCATAAAAGCTTATTTGAAATAAAATAATACTAACTTATTAAAATTCCAAAAATTAATAAGTAAAAGATTTAAAAAAATAAATCTGTTTATTGAGCGAGTTCAAATAGTTATGACTATTTGAACAATTATTTATTTCAAATCATTATAATCTTCTGTTTTATTATAAAACAATTGTTTCTATTTATACAAGTTTATTTGAAATAAAATAATACTAATTTATTAATATTCTAAAAATTAATAAGTTGGAGATTTAAAAAATAAATTTGTTTACCGAACAAGCTCAAATAGTCATATCCATTTGAACTATTATCTATATCAAATTGTTATGACATTTTATTTTGTCATAAAAAAATTGTTTCTATTCATACAAAATTATTCAAAATAAAATAATTTTAATTTATTAGTATTTCAAAAATTAATAAAAGATTTAAAAACTTAATCTATATATCAAACCAATTCAAATAATTATGATTTTTTTGAACAATTATCTGTCTCAAATCATTATGATATTTGTTTTGTTATAAAGCAATTGTTTTTGTTCATACAAGCTTATTTGGAGTAAAATATTGATAAATTAATAATATTCTAAAAATTAATAAGAGATTTAAAAAATAAATGTGTTTGCCAAACCAATTCAAATAGTTAAGAATATTAGAACAATTATTGATTTCAAATTGTTTTGACCTTTTGCTTATCATAAAATAGTATTTTCAGTTCATACATGCTTATTCAAAATAAAATAATACTAATTTATTAGCATGTAGAAAATTAATAAACAACAAATTTTAAAAAATAAATTTATTTTTCGAACAAGTTCAAATAGTTATGAATATTTGAACAATTATCTATTTAAAATAAATATGCTTTTTTTTATCATAAAACAATTGTTTCAATTCATAAAAGCTTATCTAGAATAAAATAATATTACTTTATTAATACTTCAAATTTTGATATATTAGAGATTTAAAAAATACATCGAATTGGTTCAAATAATTATGGCCATTTGAACAATTATCTATTTCAAATCGTTACAAGCTTTTGTTTTTTCATAAAACAATTGTTTTTCATCATACAAGCCTATTTGGAATAAAATAATATTAATTTATTAAAATTTCAAAAATTAATAAGAAGGAGATTTAAAAAATAAATTTGTTTACAGAATCGGTTCCTATTTGGACAATTATCTATTTTCAATTGTTATAACCTTTTGTTCTATTGTAAAATTATTATTTCAATTCATACAAGCTTATTTGGAATAAAATAATACTAATTTAATAATATTCCAAAAACTAATAGCTAAGAGATTTAAAAAATAAATCAATTTGCCAAAGTAGTTCAAATAGTTAAGACTATATGAATAATTATCTCTTTGAAATCGTTACAACCATTTGTTTTATCATAAAACAATTGTTTCAGTTCATAGAAGTTTATTCAAATAAAATAATATTAATTTATTAATTTCTAAAAATTAATAAGAAGTTATTTAACAAGTGAATCTGTTTATCAAATCAGTTTAAATAATTATGGCTATGTCAATAATTATCTATTTCAAATTGTTATTACTTTTTGTTTTGTCATATAACAATTATGTTTGAACATTCAATTTTATTCAAAATAAAATAATACTAATTTATTAATCTTTAAAAAATTAATAAGTAAGAGATTTAAAAAATAAATTTGTTTACTAATCCAGTTCAAATAGCAATAACTATTTGAACAATAGTAAACTTCAAAATGTTATAATCTTTTGTTTGTCATAAAACAATTGTTTTTGTTCATACAAGCTTATTTGAAATAAAATAATAATAATCTAATAATATTTCAAAAAATTAATAACTAAGAGAATTAAAAAATAAATTTGTTTGCCGAACTAGTTCAAATCTTTAAGACTATATAAACAATTATCTATTTCAAATTGTTATGACCTTTTGTTTTGTCATAAAATAAGTTTTTTTTAATTCATAATAGCTTATTTGGAATAAAATGAAATGAATTTATTAATATTTCAGAAATTAATACGTAAGAGATTTGAAAAATAATTCTATTTACCTAACTAGTTCAAATAATTATGATTATTTGAACAATTATCTATTTCAAATCATTATAACCTTTTGTTTTGTCATAAAACAAATGTTTTTGTTCATATAAGTTTGTTCAAAATAAAGTAATACTAATCTATTAATATTTCAAATATTAATAAGAGATTTAAAAAATAAATTTATTTATTAAACTAGTTCAAATTGTTTTAACTATTTGAGTAATTATTTATTTCAAATCGTTACGACTTTTTATTCTGTTATAAAACAATTATTCATATATGCTTATTCAGATTAAAATAATACTAATTTATTAATATTTCAGCAATTGATAAGTAAAATTTATTTTCCAAAAATTAATAAGTAAAAATTAAAAAAATAAATATATTTTCTGAACACGTTCAATTAGTTTTGATTATTTGAATAATTATCTATATCAAAAAGTTATGACCTTTTATTTTGTCATAAACTAATTATTTCTATTCATACAAACTTATTAAAAAAATACTAATTTATTAATATTTCAAAAATTAATAAGTAAAAGATTTAGAAAATAAATCTATTTACTGAGCAAGCACAAATAGTTATGACTATTTGAACAATTATTTATTTCAAATAGTTTTTTTATAAAACAATTGTTTCTATTCATACAAGTTTATTTAGAATAAAATATACTAATTTATTAATATTCTAGAAATTAATAGGTAGGAGATTTAAAAAATAACTCTGTTTACCGAACAAATTCAAATAGTCATGTCCATTTGAATAATTATTTATTTCAAATCATTATGACCTTTTGTTTTGTTGTTAAACAATTCTTTCTGTTCATAAAGAATTATTTAGAATTAAAATAATACTAATTTATTAATATTTTGAAAATTAATAAGAGATTTAAAAAATAAATCTATTTACCGAGCCAGTTCAAATAGTTATGACTATTTGAACAAATATATATCTCAAATTGTTTTGATCTTTGTTTTGCCATAAAATAATACTAATTTAATAATATTCTAAAAATTAATACGTAAGAAAATTTAAAAATAAATGTGTTTATTGAACCAATTTAAATAGTTAAGACTGTTAAGACTATTAGAACAATTATCCATTTCAAATCATTCTTACCATTTGTTTAGTTATAAAACAATTATTTCAGTTCATACAAACTTATTCAAAATAAAATAATGCTAATTTGTTAACATTCAAAAAATTAATAAGCAAAAGATTTGAAAAAATAAATCTGTTTGACAAACAAGTTCAAACATATATGAATATTTGAATAATTATCTATTTTAAATCATTTTGACGTTTTGTTTTGTCATAAAACAATTGTTTAAGTTCATAAAAACTTATCTAAAATAAAATAATACTACTTTATTAATATTTCAAAAATTAATAAGCAAGAGATTTAAAAACTATAGTTGTTTTCCAAATCAGTTCAACTAGTTATGACTATTTGAACAACTATCAATCTCAAATCATTATGATCTTTATTTTGTCATAAAACATTGTTTTGGATCATACAAGCTTATTCGAATAAAAAAAATACTAATTTAATTGTGTTTCAAAAATTAATAAGTGATTTAGAAAATAAATGTGTTTGCCGAATTAGTTCAAATAGTTACAACTATTAGAATATTTATCTATTTTAAGTCATTCTGACCTTTTGTTTAGTCATCAAATAATTGTTTTAGTTCATACAAGTTTATTCAAGATAAAATAATACTAATTTATTAACATTCAAAAAATTAATAAGCATAAGATTTGAAAAAATAAATCTGTTTACCGAACAAGTTCAAATAGTTATGATTATTTGAACAATTATCTATTTAAAATTATTATAAACTTTTGTTTTGTCATAAAACAATTGTTTCAGTTCATAAAAGCATCTCCAAAATAAAATAATACTACTTTATTAATATTTCAAAAATTAATAAGTAAGAGATTTAAAAACTAAATTAGTTCTCTAAAGAAGTTTAAATAGTTATGGCCTTTTGTACAATTATCTATTTCAAATCATTATTACCTTTTGATTTGTTATAAAACAATTGTTTTTCAACATACAAGCTTATTTGAAATATAATCATTATTACCTTTCGTTTTGTCATAAAACAATTGCTTTTCAACATACAAACTTATTTGAAATAAAATAATATTATTAATATTTCAAGAATTAGTAAGAGATTTAAAAAATAAATTTATTTATCGAACTAGTTAAATCGTTATGACTATTGGAATAATTATCTATTTCAAATTGTTATAACCTTTTGTTCTATCATAAAGCAATTATTTCTGTTCATACAAGTTTATTTGGAATAAAATAATACTAATTTAATAATATTCAAAATATTCATAACTAAGAGATTTAAAAAATAAATACGTTTGTTGAATTAGTTCAAATAGTTAAGACTATATGAACAATTATCTATTTCAAATCGTTATGACATTTTGTTTTGTCATAAAACAATTATTTCAACTGATACAATTTTATTTGAAATAAAATAATACTAATTTATTAATATTTCAAAATTTTATAAGTAAGAGATTTAAAAAATAATTTTATTTACTGAACCAATTCAAATAATTATAACTATTTAAATAATTATATATTTCAAATCATTATTACTTTTTGTTTTGTCATAAAACAATTGTTTTTGTTTATATAAGTTTGTTCAAAATAAAATAATACTAATTTATTAATATTTAGAAAATTAATCAATAAGAGATTTAAAAAGTAAATCTATTTATCACATCATTTTAAATAGTTTTGACTATTTGAACAATTATCTATTTCAAATCATTATAACCTTTCATTTTGCCATCAAACAATTGGTTCTGTTCATACTATTGTATTTGAAATTAAATAATACTAATTTATTGATATTATAAAATTAATGAGTTGGAGACTTAAAGAATTAATCTATTTATCGAACAAGTTCAAATAGTCATGTCCATTTGAAATATTATCTTAAATCATTATGATATTTTGTTTTGTCGTAAAACAATTATTTTTATTCATACAAAATTATTCAAAATAAAATAATACTAATTTATTAATATTTCAAAAATTAATAAGAGATTTAAAAACTAAATCTATTTACCGAACCAATTTAAATAGTTATGACTATTTAAACAATTATTTATCTCAAATCATTATGATCTTTATTTTTGTCATAAAACAAATGTTTCTATTTATACAAGCTTATTTGGAGTAAAATATCGCTAAACTAATAATATTCTAAAATTAATAAGTAAGAGATTTCAAAAATAAATATGTTTGCCGAACTAATTCAAATAGTTAAGGCTATTAGAACAATTATCGATTTCAAATTGTTTTGACCTTTTGTTTAGTCATAAAATAATTGTTTCAGTTAATACATGCTTATTGGAAATAATATAATACTATTTTATTAACATTCAGAAAATTAGTAAGCAAGAAATTAAAAAAAATAAATCTGTTTACCGAACAAATTCAAATAATTATGACTATTTGAATAACTATCTATTTAAAATCATTATGACCTTTTGTTTTATAATAAAATAATTGTTTCAGTTCATAAAAGCCTATCCAAAATAAATAATATTACTTTATTAATATTTCAAAAATTAAGAAGTTGGAGATTTAAAAACTAAATCAATTTATCGAATCAGTTCAAATAATTATAGCCATTTGAACAATTATCTATTTGAAATCGTTATGAACTTTTGTTTTGTCATCAAAAAATTGTTTTTCATCATATAAACCAATTTGAGATAAAATAATACTAATTTATTAATATTTCAAAAATTAATGAGTATAAGATTTAAAAAATAAATCTATTTATCGAACTAGTTCAAATAGTATGACTATTTGAATAATTATATATTTCAAATCATTATAACCTTTTGTTTTGTCATAAAACAATTATTTGTGTTCATACAAGCTTATTTGGAATAAAATAATACTAATCTAATAATATTATGAAAATTAATAACTAAGAGATTTTAAAAAAATAAATTTGTTTACCAAACCAGTTCAAATAGTTAAGGTTATATAAATAATTATCTATTTCAAATCATTATGACCTTTTGTTTTGTCGAAAAACAAATGCTTTTATTCTTATCAATTTGTTCATAGTAAAATAATAGTAATTTATTAATATTTTTAAAATTAATAAGAGATTTAAAAAATAAATTTGTTTACCAAACTAGTTCAATTAGTTATAACAATTTGAATAATTATTTATTTCAAATTGTTATGACCATTTGTTTTGTCATAAAAGTATTGTTTCTATTGATATATTCATATTCGAAATAATGTAATACTAATTTATTAATATTCTAAAAATTAATAAGTAACAGATTTAAAAAATGAATTTGTTGGCCTATCTAGTGCAAATAGTTATGACTATTTGAACAATTATCTATTTCAAATCATTATGACCTTTTCTTTTGTCACAAAATAATTGTTTCTATTTGTGCAAACTTATTCAGAATAACATAATTCTAATTTATTATTATTCCAAAAATTAATAAATAAGAGATTTAAAAATTGAATCTGTTTATCGAATAAGTTCAAATAGTTATGACTATTTGAACAATTACCTATTTCAAATCGCTAGAACCTTTTATTCTATCATAAAATAATTTTTCTATTCATACAAGCTTATTTCAATTAAAATAATGCAAATTTATTAAGATTCAAAGAACTAGTAAGTAAAAGATTTAAAAAATAACTCTGTTTACCGAATAAGTTCAAATAGTTATAATTATTTGAACAATTATTTATTTCAAATCATTATGACTTTTTTTTTTGTCATAAAACAATTATTTTTATTCATAAAAGCTTATTCGAATTAAAATAATATTAATTGATTAATATTTTGATATTTAATAAGTAAAATATTTTAAAAATAAATACATTTACCGAATAAGTTCAAATAGTTATAACTATTTGAATATTTATCTATTTCAAATCGTTATGACCTTTGTCTTATCATAAAATAATTGTATCAATTCATATAGGCTTATTTGAAATAAAATAATACTAATTTATTAATATTCTGAAAATTAATGAGTAAGAGATTTAAAAAATGAATCTATTTACTAAACAAGTTCAAATAATTATGACTATTTGAACAATTTTCTATTTCAAATTGTTATGACATTTTGTTTTGTCATAAAACAATTGTTTCTATTCATACAAGCTTATTCCAAATAAAATAATATAAATTTATTAATATTCCAAAATTTAATAAGTAAAAATTTAAAAAGTAAATTTGTTTTCTAAACAGGTTCAAATAGTTATGACTATTTGATCAATTATCTATTTCAAATAGTTTTGACTATTTGATTTTGTCATAAACCAATTGTTTGTGTTCATACAAGTGTATTCGAAATAAAATAATACTAGTTTTTTAATATTTCAAAAATTAATAAGTAAAAGATTTTAAAAAATAAATATATTTACCAAGCAAGTTCAAATAGTTATGGCTGTTTGAACAATTATTTATTTCAAACAGTTATGATTTTTTTTGTAATAAAAATTGTTTTTATTCATACTAGTTTATTCGAAATAAAATAATACTAATTTATTAACATTCTAAAAATTAATAGGTAGGAGATTTAAAAATAAATTTGATTACCGAACAAGTTCAAATAGTCATGTCCATTTCAGAAATTATCTATTTCAAATCATTATGTCCTTTTGTTTTCTCATAAAATAGTTGTTCCTGTTCATGCAATGTTAGCCCTGAATTGATCCTTATTTTGAAATGACAAAACATAAAGCTAAATAAGCTTGATCGAGATTTTGAAACATATTTATTTAGTACATGTTCTTAAGTTTTATATTTTGGTATTAAATAAATAATATGATTTTCAAAGTCTAAACAAACCTTTCTTGGTTCCATATTTCTCAAACCAAATCTATCTTTAAAGATTATTTATTTGATCTTAAATGAAATTCCAATTTTTGTTTTTAAAGTGAACTTATTCAGTTTGGACTTAATACAATTTTGATAATATTGGTTTTGGGAAATAAATTAACTTAGGAAAGTTGTTTTATAATAACAAAGTTTTCCAACATTGAACTTATTTTATTTTTCTATATAAATTTACAAAGTTTTAATATTTGAATTTTATATGGTTGGAAAGCTCTTTGAATCTACTTTCTAATGGATTAAACAAAATGAAAATCCAAATTTTTTAAGAAAATATTTTGAATTTTTACTAGACACTCTATAGTTGTCAAAAAAATTGCACGAGGGGTAATTTTGAAAATTCACTATAATTAGTACACAGTGAATTAGGTGATAAACCTTATAAGGATAGAAAGCCCTTTAAGTCTAGTTTCTAAATCTTTAAACGGTTTGTACTTTGGATTTGTATAACTCAAGATATAGTCAACTTAGTAAGTAGAGTGCAGAATAGGAGACTACTACCCAACATAGACAGGATCGATCCCCTCTAGAAGGGATCGATCACTTTTTCATACAGAATGATCACCTCCCTTAAATTTCCAAAAAAGGGATTGATCCCCCCATACGGGGGATTGATCACTTAGGTAAGGGATCAATGCCTCCATGTAAGGGATCGATTGGTTCTAAAACAGAAAGCACTCCCTACTCGAAAACAAGCAAAAGAGATGGATCCCCCCACATAAAGGATCGATCCCCTTAAGCAAGGGATCGATCGAGTAAGGCCATTTATGCATTATCTTTGGGTGTTCTAAAGCTAACCTAATCAATCCTTTAAGGGAGGGGATCGATCCCTTAAGACCCAGAACACTCCAATGGCTACTTTTACATGATTCCAATGGGCATTTCTTCACTCCAAGCTTCCCCAATGGCTAGTTCTTCAATTTTTATATAAATTGGGCACTCCAACACACCAAGAACATTGATGAATTAAGAGACCAAAAGCCAACAAGCAATATTTTCATTTTCTCAAATAATCAAGAGTTTTTTAGAGCTTCAAAGTCTATATCTTTGCATTTATTGTATCCAAATTATTTTTGTTGTTCATTCATCATTTTCTTGTCTATACCATTGTATACTTCAAATTAGCAAACATCCAACCTTTGAAAGGTTTTTAGAGTTTGCAAAACACTTCAAAAATTTTGTATCGTGTGCTTGTAAGCTTAAGGGGGAGGATAACCCTTAAGAGTGTGTAGTGTTGAGTTTGTACAGCTTTGAAAAGCTTGTTTGTAATCTTCAACACAAAGTAGATTGGAACCTTGGTATGGACAACCAAGAGAGAAGACATAGGTGCCTTGTGGAGAAGGACCAAACCTTTATAAATCATTATGTTTGATTTTTCCATCCCTATCTCTTTATAATTTATTATTGTTCATATTTGATTTTAAGTTCATTAATTGTTATTGTTTTCATTATATTTTCATCAAAAGGGCTTATTGTTTTAATTTTCATTCAACTATATTGAAATCATTATTTGGGAAAATTTTGAAGAGATTCAATTCACCTCCATCTTGGATCACCATCTAACCTATAAGCTAACAATTGGTATCAAAGCTTTCGTCTCTTTTTCTAGGTTTAACCACCTTGAGAAAAGATTCTATGGCTCAATTTCAAGATGGTGAGGAAGTCCTCAAAGCTCCTATGGTTGATAAATTTGAATTTTGTGAATGAAGAAGAAGGATGAATGTGTTCATTATGGCCCAAGATTTTAGAGCTTGGAATGTGATTGAAAAAGGGCTTGAAACTCTTTCAAATGATGCGAACTACATGAGGCAAGTGATGGATGATGCCAAGAGCAAGTGCTTACTATATGGAGCTCTTGACTCCCATAAATTTAAATGTCCAACCTCAAATGAGATATGGGAGAAGTTGGATGAAATACATGAAAGACAACAATCCAACCGAAATGCATCATGTCTCATGGCTCTTGAAGATCTGGAGGTAACCTCTAATTCTATTGATTCAAATTCATATGCTTTTGATGAATTACAAGATGCCTATAATGAGTTATATGTTGAGTGTTAATCAATGAAGAGGAAATACAAGAAAATGATTTCAAAGTTAAATGCAGAGAATGAGTTTTTAATAAATGCAAAAAATGCTTTGGAAAAAGAAAATAAAAAATTTAAAATAGATTTTGAAACCTCTCAAAATAGGTATGAAATTTTAGAAAAAGAAAATTTTGATTTGAAAAAGAAATTTGATGTTTTGATGAATGAAAAACAAGAATTTTTAGATAAGAAATTAAGTACTAAAAAAATTAAATACAATTTTTCTAATTTTCATGGTTATACTATACATACTTATCCTATTAGAAGAAAAGTTCCATTTAGAATTAGGCAAGTATGGGTTCCTAAAGGAACAAGAGACTTGGTCACTAACTCTAAAGGACCCAAAGCAATTTGGGTACCAAATATCAAATGAGATTGTCTCTTGTAGGTGTGCTAGAGCAAATAGCTACAATGTGAGATTGAAGATTGAATACTCTAGACATACAATGGAAATAGGTAACCTCTAAACTTTTATTTGAAGAGAACTTGAATTTGGTTACCTATTCTTGATGAAATTTAAATGCTTAATTGATTATGCAAAATTTGGTTGCCTATTCTTGTTGGACATAGGATGCTTAATGGATATTGGTAAATGCTTTTATTGATATATCTTGAATATACATATTTTACTTGAGAAAATGTGAGCTTGAATTGAACATGCATTTATTTTGCATACATATATTTGCTTAAATGATTTTGGCATAATGGAAATAATTTTGTGTTTTTTTTATACATATTGATTTGTAATTGTTGAATATGCCTATATGACCATGTTGATTAAAATTACTCAATTTGTTCTTAATGCTTGGATAGTGTGAAATATTTTTTTCAACTTGATTGTTATATTCTAAATTGTTTTTAACTCTTGATTTGTGATTTTAAAAAAAATATTTTGATGATCATCTTGTGCTTAAATCATATATATTGATGTTTGACTGTTCATCTCTTGACTTCTTATGAAATAATCTTGAAATATGATTTAATTCTTTATCCTTATTAATTCAAGATTTATTTCTTCTCTTGGGTGGGTTGATGAATTGATGAACACCCTGTGCTTAAGTGATATATATTGATTTTTTGTTCATCTATGTTTTTGGTCAAGATATGTGCTCATATGATGATTGGTTCAACTTGACCTTAATGCTTATGATTTGAAAATACTTAAATTTTTTATCTCTTGATTTTAAAAATATTTTTAAATATACTTGCTCTTGTGCTAAATTGATTCATTAATTTTGTGAAATATTTTGGAACTTGTGCTTAATTGACTTATCTTTTGGTTTGGGATTAAGAATTGATGAACTAATTGTGTTTAATGATATATGTTGTTAGTTCATCTATTGTTCTTGTCAAGTATGTGCATATATGGTAAATATAATTTATCTTTACTTGACATGCTTGCAACATGACTTAAGTGAGTGATTTTCTTATGATGTTTATTTTTAGCTTAAGTCATTATTGATTATGGCCTATAATTTGTGTAGACATATTTATGCTTTTGTGCTAAATTTTTTGGAATATGTTTTTGATGATAAATATGTCTTCCTTGAGTTTTTAGTTTTCATATGGCCTAAAATTTATTTTGACATATTCTTTGGTGAGTTCTTGAATATACATGAATATTGAATATGTCTATTTTGTGTTCATGAATGATCTAAAAGGTTTGATTTTTGCACATTACATGAGAATTTTTACTTTAGTGCCATTCTTGTGCTATTTGATGTTTAAATTGATATATGGCCTCTAGCTTAAGTATATATCTCCCTTGCAATTGGCGACTTATGCTTAGTGAATAAATTTTCTTTTGCCTATAATGACTTAGAATATGGAATTGTTTTCTAACAATTGGTATAATTTTGATCAATTGATTTTCTTGATGCCTCTAATGGAAATCCTTTGTCAAGAAAATTTTCTAAGTCTATGCTAAGAGAACTTGAAATGAGCATAGAAGAGCCTACATTTTTGGAATTTCAAGTATAGCAAGCAAAGCATGTAATCCTCATCAATCAAGCCTAGTTTTGCTCAAATGAAGTGGATTGGAGAATTCAAAGCCAAATGAGCACAACAATAAAGCTTGACATGGATGGAGGTAAATGTATCAACTTTATGATATGATGTATGAGTTTGAATACATATAAATGCTTGCTTTAATATGTGCAAATATATGATTTTGTGGTTGAATCTATGAACACATTGCACAAATTAATCACCAAGCCACTTGGTAGATATTGTTCTAATATTTTTTAAGCTTGGATTGATTAATTCACCTTCATTAATATTCATGCCTAGTTCTTGATTGCTTTGATTAATAGTTTTAATTGCATGAATAGTCGTTTGAATCCTTGAACATGGATATGAGTTAAATTGATTGATTTCTTTATACATGTTCATTGATTGAGTCCATTGAAATAGCATATACCACATTATGTCTAAATGTTTGTATTTTTTTTGGTATATTGCTATACATGTTTTGAAATGTTCTTGCATATGCTTGTGTGATTTTGTTTGAAATAAATATATGTTTGATTACTTGCATTTGCTTAGATTAATTACATTGCTATGCATTGAAATAATTTGGATTATAATTGAATAATCATGCTTTCATTATTTCTTTGCTATAGCATATGTTCTCATCATGTTTGGAGAATCATGCTTATATAATCTTTAGTATGACATGACGATAATTGAACCTAATTGCTCATTAGTACTTATGATTTATTATATACATATGAGCTTTTGGTTCTTGTTTGGATAAGACGGCTTATGAAAGATTACTACTATCATTTATGCATGTATTGAATGAATCTTTCATATGCTTAAAGTATGTGTGCTCTATCAAAGTTGTTGAATAAAATTGCTAAAGAATTTTAACTTTTATAGACACTTTTTTATGTGCCTATCCTTGATATAGCTTATACCTTTCATGCAAAATTGTGTGTGCCTTAAATTGATTAATCCTTATTTTGAAAAAGAGGAGAAATCTTAGAATACAATTTTGCTTGATTTGTTTTGTGATAACAATTGGTATGCTTCTTGATAATATATCTTTAACAATTGGTATCCATAACAATTAGTATGAGCTTGTATGCATGTGCTTGAATTTGTGCTTAATTGATATTGATGTTTTAAGTTATAAGCACATCTTATAATAACATGATTTATGAGTAGATTGCATATCATTCATTATCCTTTGCTCATAAATTTTATGTAGTAAAATTGTTAACTTGTGTTAAAATGCTAAATTTGGATACACTTATACTTTTGTGCTCGAATGCATGTATGTGAACTTCATTGTGCATATTACACTTGATTACATGCATTCAAAATACTCTTGATATTATTGGTATCAAGCATTTTTTCTTATGCCTTGAATTGATCTCTCTTTCTTTTGAAATGGCAAAAAAGGGGAAAGAGTTTAGAGATATTTCTTCTTGTATGCTTATTACAATTGATATAAGAGTTTAAACATTTGGTATAAAGAGCATAAACAAAAAGAAAGAGAAATGTTTCATGAATATATTTGTTAATGATGCCTTTTTGTGTTTATTTGCTTATTAATATGCTCATGCCTTTTGGCTATGACAAAAAGGGGGAGAAATATCATATAGACAAATTTGCTTGACATGCATATGTTTGATTGTGCTTGACATGCATATGTTTGATTGTGCTTATTTCATATATTTGACTAGCATATGTTTGTTAAGTTGTGTTGGATTAGGATGCATAAATTGAGGGGGAGTTTTGCCATTAGATTAGGATGCACAAATTGAGGAGCAGTTTTGCCATGCATTGATTAAGGGGGAGTTTTTCCAAAGTGTTTTTTAAAATGCTAAATGTTTCAAAGAAAGTTTTTCATCAAGCAAATTTATCTTTAAGTTTTGTCATATCAAAAAGGGGGAGATTGTTAGCCTTGAATTGATCCTTATTTTGAAATGACAAAACATTAAGCCAAATAAGCTCGATCAAGATTTTGAAAAATATTTATTTAGTACATGTTCTTAAGTTTTATATTTTGGTACTAAATAAATAATATGATTTTCAAAGTTTAAACAAACCTTTCTTGGTTTCATATTTCTCAAACCAAATCTATCTTTAAAGATTATTTATTTGAGCTTAAATGAAAGTCCAATTGTTGTTTTTAAACTGAACTTATTCATTTTGGACTTAATACAATTTTGATAATATTGGTTTTGGGAAATAGATTAACTTAGGAAAGTTGTTTTACAATAACAAAGTTTTCCAACATTGAACTTATTTTATTTTTATGTATAAATTCACAAAGTTTTAAATTTGAATTTTATATGGTTGGAAAGCTCTTTGAGTCTACTTTCTAATGGATTAAACAAAATGAAAATCCAAATTTTCTAAGAAAAGATTTTGAATTTTTACTAGACACTCTGCAGTTGTTAGAAAAATTACACAGGGGTAATTTTGAAAATTCACTATAATTCATACACAGTGAATTAGGTGATGAACTTTATATGAATAGAAAGCCCTTTAAGTCTAGTTTCTAAATCTTTACACATTTGTAATTTTGATCTGTATAACTCAAGATATGATTAAATTAGTAAGTAGAGTGCAGAATAGGAGACTACCACCCAGCATGGGGATCACTTTTTCATACAGAATGATCGCCTCACTAAAATTTCCAAAAAAGGGATCGATCCCCCACATAGGGGATCAATCACCTAGACAAGGGATTGATCCCTCCATTAAAAGGATCGATCGGTTCTGAAATAGAAAGCACTTATTGCTCGAAAACAAGTAAAAAGGATCGATCCCCCCACATAGGGGATCGATCACCTAAAGAACAGATCGATCCCCTCAAGCAAGGGATCGATCGGGTAAGGCCATTTATGCATGATCTTTGGGTGTTCTAAAGCTGACCCAATTGATCCCTTAAGGAAGAGGATCGATCCTTTGAGACCCAGAACACTCCAACGGCTACTTTTGCATGATTCCAACAGGCATTTCTTCACTCCAAGCTTCCCCAATGGCTAGTTCCTCAATTTCTCTATAAATTGGCACTCTAACACACCAAGAACATTGATGAATCAAGAGAGCAAAAGCCAACAAGCAATATTTTCATTCCCTCAAATAATCAAGAGTTTTTTAGAGCTTCAAAGTCTATATCTTTGCATTTATTGTATCCAAATTATTTTTGTTCTTCATTCATCATTTTCTTGTTTATACCATTGTATACTTCAAATTAGCAAACATCCAACCTTTGAGAGGTTCTTAGAGTTTGCAAAACACTTCAAAAATTTTGTATTGTGTGCTTGTAAGCTTAAGGGGGAGGATAACGCTTAAGAATGTATAGTGTTGAGTTTGTAAAGTTTGGGGAAGCTTGTTTGTAATCTTCAACACATAGTGGATTGGAGCCTTGGTGTGGACAACCAAGAGAGAGGACGTAGGTACCTTGTGGAGAATGACCAAACCTCTATAAATCATTGTGTTTAATTTCTTTATCCCTATCTCCTTATAATTTATTATTGTTCATATTTGATTTTAAGTTCATTAATTGTTATTGTTTTCATTATATTTTGATAAAAAGGGCTTATTGTCTTAATTTTCATTCAACTATATTGAAATCATTATTTGAGAAGAATTTGGAGAGATCCAATTCACCCCCCTCTTGGATCACCATCTAACGTATAAAGCTAACATGCAAAATTATTCAAAATAAAATAATACTGATCTATTACTATTTTGAAAATTAATAAGAGATTTAAAAACAAAATCTATTTACTGGAATAGTTCAAATAGTTATGACTATTTGAATAATTATCTATCTCAAATCGCTATGGTCTTTATTTCATTATAAAACAATTGATTTTTTTCATACAAGCTTATTTGGATTAAAATAATACTAATTTAATAATATTTCAAAAAATTAATAAGTAAAAGATTTAAAAAATAAATGTGTTTGTCAAACCAATTCAAGTAGTTAAGACTTTTAGAATAATTATCTATTTCAAATTGTTCTGACATTTTATTTAGGCATAAAACAATTATTTCAGTTTATATAACCTTATTCAAAATAAATAATACTAATTTATTAACATTCAAAAAAGCAATGAGCAAGAGATTTAAAAAAAAAAAATTGTTTATCAAACAAGTTCAAATAGATTTGACTATTTGAACAATTATCTATTTAAAGTCGTTATAACTTTTTGTTTCATCATAAAACAATTGTTTCAATTCATAAAAAGTTATCCAAAATAAAATAATACTACTTCATTAATATTTCAAAAATTAATAAGCAAGAGATTTAAAAACTAAAACTATTTTCCAAGCCAGTTCAAATAGTTATGACTATTTGAACAAATATCAATCTTAAATCATTATGATCTTTGTTTTCTCATAAAACATTGTTTTTTATCATACAAGCTTATTTGGATAAAAATAATATTAATTTAATAATATTTCAAAAATTAATAAGAGATTTAGAAAATAAATGTGTTTAATGAACCAATTTAAATAGTTAAGATTATTAGATTAATTATCTATTTCAAATCATTTTGACCTTTTGATAGTCATATAATAATTGTTTCAATTCATAAAAGCTTATTTGGAATAAAATAATGCTAATCTATTAATGTTCAAAAAATTAATAAGCAAGAGATTTGAAAAAATAAATTTGTTTACCAAACAAGTTGAAATAGTTATGACTATTTGAACAATTATCTATTTAAAATCATTATGACCTTTTGTTCTATCATAAAACAATTGTTTTAGTTCATAAAAGCTTATCCAAAATAAAATAATACTACTTTAATAATTTTTTGAAAGTTAATAAGTAAAAGATTTAAAAAAAATAAATTAGTTTACTGAATCAATTCAAATAATTATGGCTATTTCAATAACTATCTATTTCAAATCATTATTACCTTTTGTTTTGTCATAAAATAATTATTTTTCAATAGGCAAGCTTATTCAAAATAAAATAATACTAATTTACTAATATTTCAAGAATTAATAAGAGATTTAAAAAATAAATCTATTTACCAAACTAGTTGAAATAGTTATGACTATTTCAACAATTATCTATTTCAATTTGTTATAACCTTTTGTTTAATCATAAAACAATTGTTTCTATTCATACTAGCTTATTTTGAATAAAATAATACTAATTTAGGATTATTTTAAAAATTAATAGCTAAGAGATTTCAAAAATAAATCCGTTTACCAAACTAGTTCAAACAGTTAGGACTATATAAATAATTATTTATTTCAAATTGTTATGACCTTTTGTTTTGTTATAAACAATTATTTTAGCTTATACAAGCTTAATCGAAATAGAACAAAACTAATTGATTAATATTTCAAAATTTTATAAGTAAGAGATTTAGAAAATAATTCTATTTACCAAACTATTTCAAATAATTATTACTATTTGAACAACTATCATTATTATTATTATCAATTCAAACAATAATGGCTATTTCAATAACTATCTATTTAAAATCATTATTACTTTTTGTTTTATCATAAAACAATTGTTTTTGTTAATATAAGTTTATTCAAAATAAAATAATATTAATTTATTAATATTTACCAAATTAATCAGTAAGAGATTTAAAAAGTAAATCTATTTACCAAACCATTTCAAATAATTTGGACTATTTGAATAATTATCTATTTCAAATCATTATAACCTTTTATTTTTTCATCAAATAATTAGTTCTATTCATACTATTTTATTCAAAATAAAATAATATTAATTTAATAATATTTTGAAACTTAATAACCAAGAAAATTAAAAAAATAAATCTAACTGACAAACCAATTCAAATAGTTAAGACTATATAAACGATTATCTATTTCAAATCGTTATGACATTTTCTTTTGTCGTAAAACAATTGTTTTGTTCATATAAGCTTATTCTGATTAAAATAATACTAATTTAATAATATTTCAAAAATTAATAAGTAATAAATTTAAAAAATAAATTTGTTTACCAAAGCAATTCAAATGGTTAAAATTATTATACCACTTATCTATTTGAAATCATTCTAATCTTTTGTTTTGTCATAAAACAATGGTTTTTGTTCATACAAGCTTATTTAGAATAAATTAATACTAATTTATTAAGATTCAAAAAATTAATTGGAAAGAGGTTTAAAAAAATAAATCTGTTTGCTAAACAAGTTCAAATAGTTTTTACAATTGTTTTAGTTAATACAAGCTTAGATGGAATAAAATAATACTAATTTATTAATATTTCCTAAAAAAATAAGAAATTTATAAAATAAATCTATTTACTGAATTAGTTAGAATAACTATAGCCATTTGAACGATTATCTATTACAAATCATTATGATCTTTTGTTTTTTCATAAAACAATTAATTTTGTTCATATAAGCTTGTTTGGAATAAAACAATACTAATTTATTAATATTTCAAAAATAATTGCTTTATGACAAAATAAAAGTTCATAACGATTTGAAATAGATAATTATTCAAATGGCTATAATTATTTGAACTGATTCGATTAACTGATTTATGTTTTAAATCTCTAACTTATCGATTTTTAAAATGTTAATAAAGTAATATTATTTTATTTCAAATAAGTTTTTATGAACTGAAACAACTGTTTTATGATAAAATAAAAAGTCACAATGATTTTAATTAGATAATTATTCAAATAGTCATAACTATTTGAACTTATTCGGTAAACAGATTTATTTTTTATTAATTTCTTGCTTATTAATTTTTTAAATATTAATAAATTAGTATTATTTTATTTTGAATAAGCATGTATGAACTGAAATAATTATTTTATGACTAAACTAAAGGTCAAAATGATTTGAAATAGAAATTATTCTAATAGTCTTAACTATTTGAATTAGATCAGCAAACATATTTATTTTTTAAATTTTCATTAATTTTTAGAATATTGTTAATTTAGCAATATTTTACTTTGAATAAGCTCGTATGAACAGAAACAAATGTTTTAGGATAAAACAAAGATCATAATAATTTGAGATAGGTAATTGTTTAAATAATCATAATTATTTGAACTGGTTTGGTTAAGATTTAGTTTTTAAGTCTCTTATTAATTTTTGAAATAGAAATAAACTATTATTATTTTATTCTAAATAATTTTGTATGAATAGAAACAATTGTTTATTCATAATGATCTGAAATATATAATAGTTTAAATGGACATGATTATTTGAACTTGTTCAGTAAATAGAATAATTTTTTAAATCTTCAACTTATTAATTTTTAAAATATTAATAAATTAATATTATTTTATTCTGAATAAACTTGTATAAATAGAAACAATTGTTTTATGACAAAACAAGAGATCATAATGATTTGAAATAAATAATTGTTCAAATAGTCAAAACTATTTGAACTTGCTTAGTAAACAATTTTATTTTTAAAATTTTTTACTTATTAATTTTTGAATATTAATAAATTAGTATTATTTTATTCTAAAATAGCTTGTTTGAATAGAAACAATTGGTTTATGACAAAACAAATTGTCATAATGACTTAAAATAGATAATTATTCAAATAGTCATAACTATTTGAAGGTATTCAAAAAATAGCTTTATTTTTCAAAATTTTATTGTTAATTTTTGGAATATTAATAATTTTATTAGTTTATTCAAAATAAGCTTGCATGAATAGAACCAATTGTTTTATGACAAAACAAAAGGTGTTTTGAAATAGATAATTATTCAAATAGTCATAACTATTTCAACTTGTTTGGTAAGCAAATTCATTTTTTTATTCTCCTACTCTGTAATTTTTAGAATATTAAAAAAATTAATATTGTTTTATTTCAAATAAGCTTATATGAACTAAAATAATTGTTTTATTACAAAACAAAAGGTCATAATGATTTGAAATAGATAATTATTCAAATAGCCATGACTATTTGAACTTGCTCAAAAAACATATATATATTTTAAATCTTTTACATATAAATTGTTGAAATATTAATAAATTAATGTTATTTTAATTCAAATAAGCTTGTATGAGCAAAAACAATTGTTTTATGTTGAAACAAAAAGTCATAACAATTTGAAATAAATAATTATTTAAATAGTCATAATGATTTAAACTTGTTCGATAAACATATTTATTTTTTAAATCTTTTATGTATTAATTGTCTTAATATTAATAAATCTATACTATTTTCTTCAAAATAAGCTTGTATGAATAGAAAAAATCATTTTATCATGAAACAAAAGGTTATGGCAATTTCAAATAAATAATTGTTCAAATGGTCATAACTATTTAAATTGGTTAGGTAAAAAAATTATTTTTTAAATCTCTTACTTATTAATTTTTAAAATATTAATAAATCCATTTTATTTTATTCTGAATAAGCTAGTATGATTTGAAAAAATTATTTTATGACAAAACAAAAGGTCATAACGATTTGAAATATATAATTATTCATATAGTTTTAACAATTTGAATTGGTTCAGTAAAAAAATTTATTTTTTAAATCTCTTAGTTTTTAATTTTTGGAATATTATTAGATTACTACTATTTTATTTCAAATAAGCTTGTATGAACAAAACTAATTGTTTTATGATAGAACAAAACGTTATAATGATTTGAAGTATATAATTGCTTAAATAGTCATAACAATTTGAACTGGTTTGGTAAACAGATTATTTGTTAAATCTCTTAAGCAGATTATTTTTTAAATCTCTTACTTATTAATTTTTGAAAAATTAATAAATTAGTATTATTTTATTTCAAATAAGCTTGTATGATCAAAAACAATTGTTATATGACCAAACAAAAGGTAATAATGATTTGAAATAGAGAATTGTTGAAATTGCCATAATTATTTAAACTGATTTGGTAAACATATTCCCTTTTTAAATCACTTATTAATTTTTGGAATATTATTAAATTAGTATTATTTTATTTTGAATAAGCTTGTATAAACTAAAACATTTGTTTTATGATGAAACAAAAGGTCATCATGATTTTAAATAGATAATTGTTCAAATAGTTGTAACTATTTAAATTTGTTCGGTATACAAATTATTTTTTAAACTCTTGCTTATTAATTTTTGAAATATTAAGGAATTAATATTATTTTATTTTGGATAAGCTTTTATGAACCGAAACAATTTTTTTTATGACAAATCAAAAGGTTATAACGATTTTAAATAGACAATTGTTCAAATAATAATAACTATTCAAACTTTTTCAGTAAACAATTTTATTTTGTTTAAATCTTTTTCTTATTGATTTTCCAAATGTTAATAAATTAATATTAATTTATTCTGAATAAGCTTGTATGAATTGAAAAAATTATTTTAAGATTAAATAGAAGATCAAAATGATTTGAAATAGATAATTATTCTAATAGTCTTAACCATTTTGAACTGATTCAATAAGCAAATTTATTTTTTAAATCTCTTATTAGTTGTTGAAATATTATTAAATTAGTATTATTTTAATCCGAATAGGCTTTTACGAACAAAATAATTGTTTTACGATAAAAGAAAAGGTCATAACGATTTGAAATAGATAATCATTCACATAGTCTTAACTATTTGGACCGATTCAACAATTAGATTTATTTTTTAAATTTTTTTGTCATTGAGTTTCAGAATATTATTAAATTAGTATTATTTTATTTTGAATAAAATAGTATGAATAAAACCAATTATTTGATGACAAAATAAAAGGTTATAACAATTTGAAATAAATAATTATTCCAATAGTCAAAACTATTTAAAATGGATTGGTAAACATATTTATTTTTTAAATCTCTTACGGATTAATTTTCTAAATATTAATAAATTTGTATTTTTTTATTTTGATCAAACTTATATTAACAAAAACAATTGTTTTATGACAAAACAAAAAGTAATAATGATTTCAAATAGATAATTGTTCAAATAGTTATAATTATTTGAGTTTATTCAATAAAATAGAATTATTCTCTAAATCTCTTATAAAATTTTGAAATATTAATGAATTAGTTTTATTCTATTCTGAATAAGCTTGTATGAGTTGAAATAATTGTTTTATTTCGAATAAACTTGAAATAAATAATTGTTCATATAGTCTTAACTATTTGAACTGGTTTGAAAAACAGATTTATTTTTTAAATCTTTAAGTTATTAATTTTCAAAATATTACTAAATTAGTATTATTTTATTCTGAATAAGTTTATATGACCAGAAACAATTGTTTTATGATAGAACAAAATGTTATAACAATTTGAAATAGATAAGTGTTCAAATAGTCATAGTTATTTGAATTGATTCAATAAACAAATTTATTTTTTAAATCTCTTATTAATTCTTGAAATATTAATAAATTAGTTTACTTTATTTTGAATAAGCTTGTACGTTAAAAAATAATTATTTTATGACAAAACAAAAGGTAAGAATGATTTGAAATAGATTGTTGTTCAAATGGCCAAAATTATTTCAACCGATTCAATAAATTGATTTATTTTTTAAATCTCTTATTTATTAATTTTTGAAAAATTAATATTGTAGCATTATTTTATTTTGGATAAGCTTTTACGAAACTAAAGCAATTGTTTTATGACAAAACAAATGATCATAATGATTTTAAATAGATAATTGTTCAAATATTCATAACTATTTGAATTTTTTCAATAAACAAATTTATTTTTTCAAATCTCATGCTTATTAATTTTTTGAAAGTTAATAAATTAGTATTGTTTTTTTTTCCAAATAAGCTTGTAACAACTAAAACAATTATTATATGACTAAACAAAAGGTCAGAATAATTGAAATAGATAATTATTTTAATAGTCTTAACTATTTGAACTAGTTCAGCAAACACATTTATTTTAAATCTCTTATGAATTTTTGGAATATTATTAAATTAGTATTATTTTTGTTTGAATAAGCTTGTATGATTAGAAACAATTGTTTCATGAGAAAATAAAGATCATAATGATTTGAGATTCATATTTGTTCAAATAGTCATAACTATTTGAACCGGTTCAAAAAATAGCTTTAGTTTTTAAATCTCTTACTTATTAATTTTTGAAATATTAATAAAGTAGTATTATTGTATTCTAATAAGATTTTATGAACTGAAATAATTGTTTTATGACAAAACAAAAGGTCATAATGACTTTAAATGGATAATTGTTCAATCAATCAAATCTATTTGAACTTGTTCAGCAAACAGATTTTTTTTTTTAAATCTTTTGCTCACTAATTTTTCGAATGTTAATAAATTAGTATTATTTTATTTTGAATAAGCTTGTATGAACTTAAATAATCATTTTTGACTAAACAAAAAGGTCAGAATGATTTCAATTAAATAATTGTTCTAATAGTCTTAACTATTTGAACTGGTTTGGCAAACATATTTATTTTTTAAATCTCTTACATACTAATTTTTGGAAATTATTAAATTAGCATTATTTTAATCCGAATAAGCTTGTATGTAAAGAAATAATTGTTTTATGACAAAATAAAGATCGTAACTATTTTGGATAGATAATTGTTCAAATAATCATAACTATTTAAACTGTTTTGGTAAATAGATTTAGATTTTAAATCTCTTATGAATTTTCAAAATATTAATATATCAGTATTAACTTATTTTGACTAATTTTGCATGAACAGAAACAATTTTTTTATGATAAAACAAAAGGTCATAATGATTTGAAATAGATAATTGTTTAAATAGACATGACTATTTGAACTTATTCGGTAAACAGATTTATGTTTTAAATCTCCTACCTTTTAATTTTTAGAATATTAGTAAATTAGTATTATTTTATTTCTAATGAACTTGTATGAATAGAAACAATTGTTTTATGATAAAACAAAAGATTATAACTATTTAAAATAAAAAATTATTAAAACAACCATAACTATTTTAACTTACTCAGTGAACAAATTTATTTTTAAAATTTTTTATTTATTAATTTTTGGAATATTAATAAATTAGTATTATTTTATTTCGAATATGCTTGTATGAACAGAAACAATTGATTTATGACAAAGCAAAAGGTCATAACTATTTAACGTGTTCAAAAAATAGATTTATTTTTAAAATTTTTACTTATTAATTTTTGAAATATTAATAATTTATATTATTTTATTTGGAATAAGCTTGTATGAGCAAAAACAATTATTTTATGACAAAACAAAATGTCATAATGATTTGAAATAAAAAATTATTCAAATAGTCATAACTATTTGAACTTGTTTGGTAAATAAATTCATTTTTTAAATCTCTTATTAATTTTTACAATATTAATAAATTAGTATTATTTTATTTCGAATAAGCCTATATGTGCTAATACAATTGTTTTATGATGAAACAAAAGGTTATAATGATTTGAAATAGATAAGTATTCAAGTAGCTATGACTATATGAACTTGTTCGATAAACATATTTATTTTTAAAATCTTTTACTTATTAGTTATCAAATATTAATAAATTAGTATTATTTTAATTTGAATAAGCTTGTATGAACAAAAACAATTGTTTTATGACAAAAGAAAATGTCAAAATGATTTAATATAAATAATTGTTCAAATAGTCATAACTATTTGAACTTATTCGATAAACAAATTTATTTTTTAAATCCTTTTACTTTTTAATGGTTTGAAGATTAATAAATTGTATTATTTTAATTGAAATAAGCTTCTATGAATAGAAAAAATTATTTTATTACGAAACAAAAGGTTATAGCGATTTGAAATATGTAATTGTTAAAATAGTCATAACCATTTAAACTTGTTCAATAAACAGATTTAGTTTTTAAATCTCTTACTTATTAACTTTTGGAATATTAATAAATTTAAATGATGTTATTCCGAATATGCTAGTACAAATAGAAATAATTGTTTTGTGACAAAACAAAAGGTTATAATGATTTAAAATAGATTATTGTACAATTAGTCATAACTATTTGCATTGGTCAGGCCAACAGATTCATTTTTTTAATTTTGTTACTTATTAATTTTCAGAATATTAATAAAGCTGCATCAATAGAAACAATTCTTTTATGACAAAACAAATAGTCATAACAATTTGAAATAAACAATTGTTCAAATTCTTATAACTAATTGAACTGGTTTGGTAAACAGATTTATTTTTTAAATCTCTTATTAATTTTCAAAATGTTAATAAATTAATATTATTTTATTCCTAACAAACTTATATGAACAAAAATATTTGTTATGCAACAAAACAAAAGGTCTTAACAATTTGAAATAGATAATTATTCATAATAGTCATAACTATTTGAACTATTTTGGAAAATAGATTTAATTTTTAAATGTCTTATTAATTTTCAAAATATTAATAGATAAATATTATTTTATTTTGAATAATTTTGCATGAACAGAAATAATTATTTTATGACAAAACAAAAGGTCATAACAATTTGAAATAGATAATTGTTCAAATAGACATAACTATTTGAACTTGTTTGGTAAGCAAATTTATTTTTTAAATCTCTCACCTATTAATTTTTAGAATATTAATAAATTAATATTATTTTATTTTGAATAAACTTGTATGAATAGAAACAATTGTTTTATGACAAAACAAAAGATCATAACTATTTAAAATAAATAATTGTTCAACTAGTCATAACTATTTAAACTTGCTCAGTAAACAAATTTATTTTTTTAAATCTTGTACTTATTAATTTTTGGAATATGAATAAACTAGTATTATTTTATTTCGAATATGCATGTATGAACAGAAACAATTGGTTTATGACAAAATAAAAGGTCATAATTATTTTGAAATAAATAATTATTTAAATAGTCATAACTATTTAAATGTGTTTTATGACAAAATAATCTCAACTATTTGAGCTAGTTTGGCTAACACAATTATTTTTTAAATCTCTTATTAAGTTTTGGAATATTATTAAATTAGTATTATTTTAATCCGAATAAGTTTGTATGAAAAGAAACAATTGTTTTATGATAAAATAAAGATCATAACGATTTAAGATAGATAATTATTCAAATAGTCATAACTATTTGAACTGTTTCAGTAAATAGATTTAGTTTTTAAATCTCTTATTAATTTTCAAAATATTAATAGATCAGTATTATTTTATTCTAAAAAATTTTGCATGAACAAAAACAATTATTTTATGACAAAACAAAAGGTCATAATGATTTGAAATAGATAATTGCTCAAATGGACATGACTATTTGAACTTGTTTGGTAAGTAGATTTATTTTTTAAATTGCCTGCCTATTACTTTTCAGAATATTAATAAATCAGTATTATTTTTATTCTAAATAAACTTGTGTGAATAGAAACAATTGCTTTATGACAAAATAAAAGATCATAACTATTTTAAATGAATAATTGTTCAAATAATTATAACTATTTGAACTTACTCAGTAAACGTAATTATTTTTTAAATCTTTTACTTATTAATTTTTGGAACATTAATAAAATAGTATTATTTTATTTTGAATATGCTTGTATGAACAAAAACAATTGATTTATGACAAAACAAAAGGTCATAACTATTTGAAATAGATAATTGTTCAAATAGTTGTCTTAATGGTTTTGTGTCTGCTCGACGAATTTGTAAATGAAAAAAAAAAATAACGAAGTTGCTACCAATCTTTTTTGGCTATGTGCGATTGGCCACCTATTAAAACATATCCTTTTAATGAAATCTTAAAATTAATTAAAATTTATTAAAAGGATAATTTTAGGGTCTGTGCAACGGTCTGGGTTCGAGAGTCAATTACGTGTGGGGAAAGATTAGCATCCCCACAATACCCGTTTAAAATGGTACCAATTAACTATGTGTTATCCATTGATTTTAATATAAACAGTCTTATTTTCGGTGTTTGAAAAATAATTTTTTTGATGTTTTTCATTTGTTGGAATTTTTTTAGTGTTCAAATTTTATTCGAGAAAAATAAATTAGAACCCTTTTATCGAAATAATTCTTAAAATGTTCCAGTACGTTGGTAACATTAGAAGACCTTTTCTCACCTAGAGATTTCTTAGGCATCGCTTCTCGAAATACCTTAGAATCCCATCCTTGGAGGCTTTACTTTTCTTAAAAAAACTATGTCATGCATGCAATGCAAAATGTTACCATGTTGATGCACACATTTTATTATCTTTTTTAGAAATTTTATTAATTTTTTTATTAATATTTTCATTTAAAAAAAGAAAAAAAGAGGAATTTTTATTATATTGAAGTTTTTTTTATAAATATTCCAATACACTAGTGATATTTAAAGAAATCTTCTCACCTAGGGATTTCGTAAAGCATCACTACTCGGAATACTTTTAGAATTCCATCATTGGATAAAATTTCCTTTTTCTTTATTTATATTACTAATTTTTATAAATTAATTAATTTTTATTTTTATTAACAAAAAGGAAAATTTTATTGTATTGAAAACTTTTTATAAATACTCCAATACACTAGTAGTATTTTAAAAAAAAATCTTCTCACCTATAGATTTCTTAGGCATCACTACTCGAAATACTTTTAAATCTCATCGTAGGATAAAAATTTCATTTTCTTATATTTTTATTATTGTTGTATTATTATTAAGTTTATTTTTATTTTTAAAGTTTATTTTAAAAATTAACAAAATTATAAAAAAAACATTTAACTACATATTTCATCCTTTATTCTAACAAATATAAATATTTTAATATACAAAAATATTAATAAAATAATATTTAAAAAAATTTTTTTTACCTGAACTGGATCAATCAATGGTTTGGTCAACGCGAGTCTGGTCGGTTCAACAACTCGATTAAGTCTGGTTGGTTTGGCGGTTCGGAATAGGTCTGGCTCGATTTGGATCGGTTCAGAAGGATCAGTCGGGTTTAAGGGTGAGTTGGGTCTTTGGGTCGATTACGGGGACCCCGAGTCGAGTCAACAGGTTGACGTACGGATCATGGCTGCTTAAAACGGTGTCTTTTTGGTCTTTATTAAAATGATGTAGTTTTGGTTCTGGCTGTTTATATAAAAGGCCCCAACTTTTTTTTCTTCCGGTCATTTCTCCCCCTTTCCCCAAAAAGAACACTCTCTTCTCCTTTTTTTTTTTAAGATCGATTTGGGGCCAATGACTGTCCGCCTTGACAGTCGTTGCATTCCTTACTGTCGGTAAGCTCTGACCACTATTGTCAGTGATCGAAAATTTTTTAAAAAATACTAAAATGCTCCCCACAACCTCTTGAGTCTAGATTTGAGCCTGGTTTTACGAAAATAGGCTCCAAACGGCATAGATTTGGCCTAGAAGGTTTGATCAATTTCTTTTTATTTTTTTGGTTTACCTCTTTTTTTTTTGTTTGGCATTGTGGTCCTCGTTTCCAGAGGTTGAGTTTTGTTTGTGTTTTGATTCCTTTCCTTTTTTTAAGTAGAAATTTTTTTTTTGAATCTGGTAATGCTTTTTTTTTTTGCAAGCCTTCATGGGTTTTTTTTATCGATGGCCCTCTCTCCTCTTTTTTCAGGTAACAAGGTCTATTTATAGAGCTTTTTGGGATTCAAATCCCAGATTTTTTGAGATTCAAATCCCATATTTTCAATCTAAAATCCATGCTGCCAAGTTAGGTAGTGTGTTAGATGATTGCTAGTGGTGGCGGTGGCCATGATTTTGGACTTTTGGGGAGAGTGCATTTAAGGCACTCAGATTCCTGTTGAGCTAAATTGAAAAAGAAA